>NW_009953068.1:49794-74165 GCF_000747805.2 Chaetura pelagica
GTGCCGGGAGGGGTCTGCGTGGCTCCCGGCCCCCGCACCGAACCATGGCGATCGCCGCCGTGAGCGAGGCGGAAACCCGGCTCTGCGGGAACTGGTGAGAAACGAAACAGGGTTTGTTTGTCGGGCTGTGGGCGTCGGGCGTCTGGGCCAGAGAGCCCGGCGGTTAAATAAATAGGCATGTTATGCGTTTCCTTGATATGCTGTGAGATTAGAGGATCCAAGTTAATAACGGACATAGTACCTTTTTAGAAATGTTTGGGATTTGGTTGTACCTTGTCAAGTGTCAATGTCTTAAGTAATTTTCCCAGCCTTTACTTGAGTTCCTGACTTAACAGGCAACTAAATAGAAAACAAGGGTTTTAAATAAAAACAAAGACTTGATTTTCCGCCAGTTAAACATGAAGTACATTATTCCAAGTATTTCTTTAGTGGCTGTTCAGCTCAAAAGCAGAAGTGTGAAAACAGAGCCAGTAGGCACACGTTCATCTTCAGAAGTTGCACCTTAAACACAAGCAACTAAAGAATATATATTATTTTTTTTTCTCAAAGAGACAGAATCTGAACAGTTTATTGCAACATCAGTCTGGTTTGTTTGCAAGCAGAGAGGATGGGCAGTTTGGATACTGCTGGTGGACTTTGCCAGGCTGTTGGTTGCTTGGGATCTAGCAGGGGAGAAGACTGAACAGTTGTAGAGCTTTTCCTTTGTGACACAGAAGGCACTAAGTAATAGGTTATAAAGTTAATTTTTGTGTTTTGAAGGCTGATTTCTTGTGTGCAGAGGGGGAATGATACATCCATCTAGAAATGATCCTACCTGCTTGAGGCAGGAATAAGGGCTAAGCTCCTAGTGCCTCAGCTCTTTCTGCACCTTCTGTGTTTTGCAAGCCTTGCAACAAGATAGGAAAATGAGTTTCTTAGAAATGGGGTGAATTGGGGAATTTTAGCTACAGAGTAATATGGTTGCTGCTGAGTAACATCATTCTCTGAAGAGATCTGGCCTAATAGTATCTCTTATTTGTTTTTTCCCAGCAGAGCACTGTTTGACCTCTCATAGCCAAGTTATTTTCAGGAACAAACTTTTATCTTCTCAGATTAGTTTATTAACATGAACCTTGTGCTAACTTGTTTATGCTGCAAAATTTGCCTTTCACATAAAGAAGTGAATCCACCTTGATTTTATCTTAGTGCTTGGTGAACACTGTGACCTTTGCCTGCTATATACATTAATATCCCAAATATAAAGGAGCAGGGAGGCCTGGCTGGTCATGCCTTTCTCTTTGCTTACTCAGTTCTCTAAACCATTAATTCATAGAAAGCTTTCTTAGGATTTTTTTTTTAAATTAAAAACTGCTTGAAATTGTTGTCAGTATATTTTCTGCAAAGCAACCTCTGTCACTTTCCTACAGCCAAAAGGATATTCCTGTTGCTAATTTCATCATGCATGAGATCCACTGTAGCAGAAATATTGAAGTATGCTGCTACTGCAGAGACTCAATCCCAAAGTCTGAAATGAAGAACCACATTGAGTCTGAGCATGTGCAGGTGAGAAACAAATTTCTCCTCTAAAACTGCTGACTTCTATGGCAATTAATCTAATGAGGTCTTTTTATTTTAGGTTACCTGCAAGTGTCAGATGAAGATAGAAAAAGGTCTCTTGAAGGATCATGAGGTTGGTGGAGTTTATATTATTAAAGACTTGAAAGATGCTCTACAGTCTTTTCAAGCAGATTCCAGAGCCTTTCTGTCAGCCAAGATTTGGATTCTAACCTGGGATTGATGCATCCTTTTTATTGAACTGTGCTTTCTAAATTTCCACCCTCTGAGAGAAGGTGGTTGGAAATTGCCTTCAAAGTGGTGGGGCCTGCTCAAGTCATTGTATCAAAGGGGTGTCTGTGATAATCAGCGATTTTGTCCTTATTAGTGATAAAGATGAAAAATGGAATGCTTTGTCAAAAGTATAGAACAGGATTAACTTGACTTTTTTCATTCCATTACCATCACGCATTTCTGACTCTGCACTGGTCACGATGTGAGTTTTAATAACCCGTTGTGTCCAAACAGATTTTAAAATAGCTTGTAAAAACAAGCTAAAGTAGGACATAGTGGGATTTTCTGAATTTCTGAATCCAGTTGGCTGCTGTCACAGGCAATCTTGTTAGAAATGTCAGTACCTTCCCTTCCTGTGGGCTCATGTGAAGACAGCACTGGAAGTTCAACACAAGTCTGCTTATCAGGGAGGGAAAAAATATTTTTTTTTATGATATGTCCAGTTCAAAACAGTGGAAGGAGTTTATCCTGCACATTTGTGTAATGCTTTTAGTTTTGTTTATGAAGCAAGTGATAATATATTATTGCAGCACCTGCCATTATGACATATATTTCATCTGTGTTTAACCCCTTCTGAAGGGCAACTTACCTGATATTCAGTGTAGTGTAAAGAACATACACAAGCAATTCTTGTTAAGTATTAAATGTGCTGCGAATTTGTTCCCTAATGTTACACACACTAACATGTTTTTTAGCAGTACTCAATGAAATGTGATAAGTACTGGATGTTGAGACTATATCTAAAAGCTAACTTCAAAAAGCACTACATGAATTTGCTGTCCAAGGGTTACAGATTTAAAAAGAATGTTTTGAGTATTCAGGGTGCTTTAGCTGGCATGGTTATGACTACACAGCTTATACAACATGCTGTTCTTGTATTTCTCACATAGTATCTTATTTCAGGCTATTCTTTAGTGTAGGTTTGCATCTGGCTAAAAGAAACAATAGACTGCTCAGCTCCTAAGCAAGCTGAGAAGCTTCCTCCACCTTTGCCTCAGTCTTCCATATGTGAAGAATAATCCCTCTTGCTTTTTCCAGGCATCAGCGTGCCCTCTGCGTCCTGCCCTCTGCCAGTACTGTGACATACAGCTCACCTTCAGCAGCCTCCAGGACCACGAAGTCTACTGCGGAGCCAGGACCGAGAGGTGTGGTGGCTGTGGACGTAATGTCATGGTGAAAGATCTCAAGGAGCACCCTCGAGTCTGTGGGCAAGAGGTGAAGCAGGTCAGAGGACGCAGATCAGGGCTGCGCTTTGAGGATGAGGATGCAGACCTGCGTGCCCTCCGGGTCAACAGAAACCGACTCAGAGCAGGTAACTGTGCTGGGCCTTTGTGCAGATGCCCAGGGGGCCAGAAAAGCAGATTTATGGCAGCTGTGTAGGAGACAAAACACTTAAAGACATTAGCAGAAGAAATGTTTCAGCAGTACAAAGAAATCAAAAGCATTGGAAGGTTTAGAGAATAGTAGTGATTGGCTTCTAATTTGACATTTGGCAGCGGATCCAAGTATAAGGTTTTATAATTGCTTTTTGTGAAAATACTGAGTAACGAAGGCTCCAGAGGCTCTGTGAGTGGGACTGTTGTACCCTGGAACAGAGCTGCAAAGCTATAAGCCAGGTAAACAGAGGACTGCTGAGGGACCTGGTGTGGAAGCCCAGTCTGTTGCCATAAACTCTCCAGCTTAAAAATTAAATTGGAGTTGTTTGCTCACTGCAAATCCTGTCCATTTTAGTTTAGCAGCTGCCATTCCTCTTCACTTCAGTTAAGTGGAATGGTTGGTAAGACCTGGATTTGAGTTAACATATTAAGTGCTGTGCCTTTCTGTAGTAACAACCTGTACCTTCCCAACCAAAAAATATTTCCTGGTTTTCTTCTGTATATGTATCATTCCCACTGTTGTCAGATGTAATATCACTGAAAGGAATTTGTTTTCCCATCCATGTACTGGAGAACTAAAGCTGAAGTGTTTAAGCCTTGTAAAAGGGATAAGACTATAGTAGGTTAATAGGACCTTGTTCACAGTGTACGTTACAGAAAGTTCCTCAGTGGCTTTGTAAGGCTCCCAAGAGGCTTAAATTCAAGCATTTGGAGGAAAAGGAATTACTTGCTTATTTTTCTCCTTTTTTGCTTTCTCCTTCTTCCTCCTGAATTTGGTAGAGGAGTCCTTCTAGGCTGTGGAACACTGACTTCCACGAGCATCCACATGTGCACTAGGCTGAACTAGTCCAATGCATAGATCTGAGCTGCTTGTTGCAGATTTAACATTCTCTCTAATTTATGGTGTTTATCTTTTGAAGAGGACGGACTGGAGCAGTTGGAGAGAAATGAAAACACTTGTTCTTCACTTTATGAGGAGTGGAACGCTGATTTAGACTACGTGTTGGCTCTTAGCCTGCAAAATGAGACTAATCCTCTCAGTAATGCTGGAGCTGAAATCCCCAGGGACTTCTGGGACAGCTACTACACCAAAGATTCTGTGCCCTCAGCATATCTTAAAGAACCAGACAAGTCAAATATCTTCTCTTGTGACTCTTCCATGTCCTTTAGCATGTCAAACTACATAGAAAGTAAGTATAAATGCTATTGTGGTGGGTTTTTTTACCTTAAAAGTTTGAGGGAAGTGAGAAGATAAGAAAGGATTATTGGATTTGGAATGTCCAAGATTGTCTAGGTATTTTAAAGTGTCAAAATTAGTCTCTTTGAGATGCCCTCTAAATAATTTCTAGATAATTAATACACAGGAGATTAGACTCTCCACGAGTACTATCCTTCCTTCCTCTCTTAAATGTTCTGCTTCCACAGAACTTAGCAATATTAAGGGTTCAAAATACTATCTTTCCAAGAGGTATTACTAAAGCAAGACAGCAAGGGAAGAAGAAATAAAAACTGTGGTGAATCTTGGACCTTGATATGTGGTGAGAGCTTCATTACAACTGAGGAGGTGACAACTTTTTGAAGTTAACACGAGAGGAAGGGAGGATCTGGGGGAGATCTGAGCGGCCATCTTACTTTGAAAGGAGAAATGGTAGTAGAGGATTTATTGAAGTCAGTAATGGGCTTTTTTACCAGACTGTTCTTTGACCCCAAAACTTTGTTCTCACACTGGGTGATGTGAATCTGCTGACATGAAATTAAGTAAGTGGGACTGGAGTAACGATATCCTTCACACTTGCTGTGCTTGCTGTTCTGGGCACAGAGCAGGAGTCTGCTGCTTAGGAATGTTGAAGATAAGTCACTCCAACTGCATCAGACCTCTCTGGTAGAGAATGTAACTATCTCTTCCTCTGCAGATGATGAGACTACTGTGCTGCCGTGTGAATTTTGTGAGGAGCTGTACCCAGCTGAGGATCTGATTCTTCACCAGGTTCAGTACTTTCTTGCCTTGTATCTAGGGATTTGCAGTAAAGACTTTTTTCTGTTATCATAACTGAACAAGGGTGCAATTTACCCGTAGAGCTGGGAGAACTCCTGCCATTTGCTCTTTGCAGGGCATGGTTTGTACAGTCTATCTGTGTTCAACAGGAGCACTAACTTGTCCATGTCTCTCACGTAACAGACAGGTTGTAACCCAGCAAGTGCCTTCGCCTCGTTCAGCAAAAGAAGTTCTCAAAATCCATGGGAATATGATGGTCTGTGTGATGCTGGCTCCAAAGGCTGCTGGTCTCTCTCTTCGTCCCCGCCCCAAGCTGTCCAGGCAGAAGACGACATTATGATTCCATGTGAATTTTGTGGCATCCAGCTGGAAGAGGAGATTCTCTTTCATCATCAGGTACAAACCACAACTTGACCCCTTGTGTCACCTCCAGTTGTTCAAGAGCTGTGCCAAGTCCTGCGGCCTCTTCTTGTGGCACATTTCAGGAATCCAAGTAACTGTCCCCTGTGTCAGATCATCTTAAACAAACACTCTTGGCTTTGCAGTGCTCTGCAGTGTTGTTACAGGAATGAGTCTGGATGACCTATCATTTCACTGTGTGTTTCCCCACAGCACCACTGTGACCTGCGCCCAGCCAGCCCAGCAGCCAGAGCTCCAGCTCAGCAGCTGCTGCCTCTGCAGAACAACAGAGAGAGGAGGGAATCACCAGAGCTGGCTCGGAGACGGCTGCGGCATCAAGGTGGGGACAAAGCACAGACTTACACACTTTCCTTTACATTTGCAGAACGCTGTGCATATTCCAAACTAAATAGATGTTACCCTGTTTTGTCTCTAAAATTTAAAAAACCTCCCCCCCTACCCCCCATGGGTGTAGTTGTACACAAGCAAGATTAACTCACTGAGACTCAGCATCCTGAAAGATTCTGGTTATGAAGCTACATGCTGCTGGAATGGCAATGAAGTCTAGTTGTGTTGTCTGAATGGTCTTTAATGTCTTGCACTGCATTCCCTATCCCTGTTCAGCACTGTGTTCTTGTCCCCTCAGGAGATGTTTCTCCTCGGAGCACAGAAGGCTTTGGGCAGCAGAGGCTCAGTTGTCCCGCCCGAGGGGCCAAGTCACTGAGTAATGCAGCAAACACCAGGAATGTCCTGTCCTCTTCATCCAGACCTCGGGAGGCTCCTGATGTGAGAAGAAAGCCCAGGAAGGCGCCTGGCAGTGAGGGAAGGGCGAAGAACAGAGGGGCAAGTGAATCTGCAGGTGAGACAACACCACGTGCAAGACCTGCTCGGGACACTGATTCAGAAGGCTTCACATCCAGCTTTTCCAGAACTCCTCCAACCCAGCCAAGGTAAAGGCTTCTTCCCAGACCTTCCAGAGTCTCTGTGGTATGAAGGACCCGTGTTTATTCTGTGGTGAAGGCACTGAAAGGGGCAGGTTTGCTTCCTCTGAAAGCACCTCTGTTCTTCTGCAGGAGCAGCAATGGAGGAGGAAGGAGCCTTGGGATGTCAGATGTTCCGGCTGGCTCCAGGCGCAGGAGCACAAAGGTAAGGTGCCCAGCACGAGCTTCCTCTGGGATGGGGTGTGATGGATGCTGCCACTCCAGAGAACAGTGCCCAGCTGTTACTCTTGGGTTTTTGTGGTGGTTTTGCCAGGCTGAGGAGCTTATTTTACAGCACTTCCTCCTTCAGTGAGGTTTTTATTGACAGATTGTTATAAAGTACTCTTTGAAAAATGGCATTTTTCCTTTTCCCCCTGCTTCCCTTTAGGCCAAAGCCCAGAGCCCAGCACCTGATTATCCAGAGGAGAAGTGATCCACTACTTAGAAAAAAACATGTTTAGCACTCTAGTACTTATTCATCTGAGTGCAAGTAATATCAAGCTATATCGCTGTGTCACTGAAGACTTTCTATGATTTTAATGTTTTATAGGCAGTTATAATTTTATATATATATACACACATGCACACACGTGTATTTTGAATTTGGGAGTGTGTACTGCAGGGTTTTTACCTCTGTGATCTCTACTAGCAACATCCCAAGACAGAAAATACACCATCTGGGCACCACCCTAGTTGTCTTTCTGTACTTATTCTTTGTGACACCCAGTGAAAGAACTTTTGCCATCCTGGTCTTCCCGCCTGTGTCCTGCTGCTTTGTTCTCCTGACCCTTGTGCTGGTCATTACAGCTGTGCCCAGGTCATGGAGAGGGGGTTGTTGTCCATGGAGCAGTTCTGAGCCCATGGCTGTCTTGTAAAGCGCTTTTTAATGCTGTGTTAGGCCATGCTGTTTAAATTTGTTGTAATAAAATTTATCTGATGGTGTCCCAAACCACTGTGCAGTGAAGATCTCTTCCATGAAGGGAATGTTTGAGGATAAGTTTATCACCTGCACTGGCCAGTGCAGGGACACAGGACTCTATTCAGTTGTGTTCCACTGTTACTGGCTGCATTAGGGCTTTGTTAACTTGCTTCCTGAGAGCCACCAGCACCCCTTGTGCCTCAGCACAGCATTAGGGAACAGGTAGTGAGCAGGCAGGGCTTAGATAATGACTGTGGACTAATTAACTGGGTACAGCAGATGGCATTAGCCAGTCACCATCCTAGGGCAGGGCTGTCCCTGAACAATGAATGCTGGCTGAAGTGATCCTGGTTCTAAAATAAAAACATTTTACAGGCACTTCCACCAAATGTCAGCATTTATTTATACAAGAAAAGCAGAATAAAGGTATTTTAAAACAGATGGCAGCCAACCTTGCACTGGCATTTCTGGGGAAAGCTGCTCTGCTGAGGTCAGGGGACCTGTGCTGGGGATCAACAGGAAGCATTGGTCAGGAATGGTTAGTATGAAGAGTAAATGCTGAGCTCTGCTATTCCTCAGGTGTGAGAAATCCTGCACTTTCTTCCTTAAGAGGAATATTAGCAATTGCTGTGCCTGCTTTCCCTTTTGTACAAAATATTTACCTTTCTCTTCTAAGCAAATACAAAGGGCAGAGTATCAGCCCATAAAGGTGGGACTCAAAGGGAGAGAACCTGCAATTTCATGCCAGGCAGCTCCCATCCTCTGCATCAATGCAGCTTCATCAGTGGAGGAGGTTTTTGGTTTCTTTTTGTCTTTAAATCATTTCCAGCCCCAAAGAAGGACACGGTACATCTAAAGGGATGTTAAGAATCTCCTTTATGCAAGTGTACACTGTATGGCCAAGAGCACTTGACAGGTTAATGCTGTGTACGGCACCAAGATGGACACACCACGCTAGAACTAACACCCAGCTCCAGAGGTTGTTTGTTTTTTTTTCCATTGTTTAGTATAATTTTACATTCTGAATGAATATATATTAAAAAAAATCACAAACCAATCTTTGCTTTGACAAACAAGCCTAATACAGACAATGTCAAATTCATTTAAAGCACAAGGAAGTAATGATGATTAGAAAAGCTTTAATTAAAAGGCCATTTGAGCTACAGTTGCACCACTGCAGCACTTCCTTCCTAGTAACAGAAAAAAAAAAGAAAAAGCCCCAAACCCCACCAGAACTCCTCCTCGTGCAAGGCTCACACTGCTCCTCAGGACAACCCAAAGTCGATGTAGTTTATTTACTGGTGTGACATATCTCCTGTATAAGAAGCTTCATTTACACAGCGAGGTGTAAACAGCTAAAAGTTTGTTATTTGTAATCATAAATAATTAATTGTAATAAATATGTATCAAGTAACTTTACAGCACACATTTCAGGGCCAAGACGCAGGTAGGTTCTGCTCCAGCGTGCTCCCTGGCTGGAGCAGACAGGCAGTAGCAGCAGTTTCTCAGTCCCTGTGCACCCACAGCCCTGGGACACGCAGCTCTGGCACCCCTGGGCTTGTGCTGCCAGCCCAGGAGCTTGACACGGGGTGGAAACCCAACACAGCCCCCGAGCCAGCTGCCAGGAACAAACCCCAGAGGGGTCATTGTCAGCAGCAACAGCTCTGCCATGAAATTCAACTGACCTTCACATTTCCTTGCGGCACCTTTGGGAATGTGCATCCTGGATGGGGATAAACTCACTCCAAGCCATCCCTTCTGCTTCGCTTTCCCCTTGGTCTGTGTAAACTCCACGTGCGTCTGCGCCTCCTCCCAGTGATTTCTCAGCTACATGTATGCTTCTACTAGGAAATGGACAAGATTCAAGAGTAAATATTCTCCCTACGTCTATCTGTTCCTTTGGAAGGGCTATATGCAATGGAAGGGTTCCACAGCTTTCCTAACCACAGGATTGGGAGACTCTGTATGCCAACACCTATCTCTACAACTGCTGCACACAGTTTTCCATTCGCTCACAGAAGAACAAGAATATACACACTTGATTAGGCTTTTCTCTCTTACTCACACTTTTATCTTCCAAGTACCACACACGCCTCACTCCCAATATTCACAATAATGTACAATAAATACAGCTTTTTCAAGTCTCATTCCCACTGACAAGTCAAGTTAGCATATGGTGTTTTCTAACGAGACAGAAAATACCCACCTTTGGTGCAATTACACACCAGAGAGGACCCCTCGTGTGGCTGATGTGCACTAAGCACACTGGAAGGAAATCAAGGAACTTGTCACTCCATGCTGGCATTTCCCTGACATCGAGCACCGAGCCGAGCAGCACAACCTGTGGCTTGCTAGGACCTCGTCGGTTCTTCAGCAGGCAGGGGATTCTTACTGCCAGGTTCTGAGGGATGAACAGAGCCTCTTGGGGCAGGGCAACTGCTTTGACATGACTAACAGCAGAGACACGTGTCCTGTGCTGTTCTGAAACCACTCGGAATGGATTTCACAGGATACAAAAGTTAAACTAGGAGAACTACTCTCCCTCCACAGTCTGCTATTATCTTCCCATAGAAAACAGAAGCTCTGTCTTTAAACACAGCACTTTGTGCCTTCCCGCCACCTTGCCCAGGGGTCACATTTCTCAGATAATTTGCTTTTAGATCAAAGATTATTTTTGAGTACAAAAATGAGTTACAGGTGTTTAACCACAGAGTGATTATTTGGAAAGCTTGTTCAGAAATAGGATAAAGTCAGATTATAAGCTTGAAAGGTGGTATCTTACACCATACAGAGATAAGCCATTTTGTTTCTGCTATATTTTAATTACAATAAATTACTTTGTTACTGAGCAAAGCAGACATTCAAGAACATTTAGAGCAAGAACCCAGCTGAATTATGGCTCTTTCACTGTTCAATTATAAATCTTCCTCATCAAAAGTGTCTAGCTGAAACCTCAAATTGTGGCAGCTGCCCCTGTGCTTGATTATAATTTAAAAGGTTACAAGAAAATGGTGGGAATGTAAACATGCAGTTTGGCAGCCTATCTTCTGCTCTAAAACTCGAAGCAAGTGCTAGAAATTCTGCACATTGTCCACCTGTGACAGAAGAGGTGCTGTGCTCTGCTCCTGCAGGTGTGCAGCAGCAGCTCCCTCCCCACATCAGATTCTTGCCATTTTTGTACTCAAAAATGTTTGAGGGGAGAGCGATCTATGAGCCTTCACCTCCCAGTGCTCCCCAACTCAGAACACCCTCAACCTTTGCTGTGTTCGTGTGGGTCGTCTCTTTCTAAATTACAAAATTAGAAATGTACATGTTTAAAGGTTTTCCAAAATTAAATTATACACAAACCGGTCTTTACTAAACTATCCTACAAATATTCCACAAACAAGGCAGCAAAATAACCAGTCCACCACAAAGTCTACAAATACAAAATGTAAGTCTTCCAGTAATTATTGTAACGGGAACAGAAGTTCAGAAAATAACTTAACCTCCAGCTCGTCACACAGTGTTACAGGAGGTGTTGTGATGTGAATAGGAGGGTTTCCAACGTTAGCAGAGTCATGGAACCACCCGGGCAGGCACCTGGAGGCAGCCCCTCCTCCCGCTCAGCCGCTGAGGGGATCCTCCCGGTAGTGGATGGCGTATCGGAGCTTCTCCAGCATGATGTCCAGCGAGGAGTACTGAGGGAGTTTGATCATGAACATGCACGTTTCAACACGGATGTACCGAGAGTCTGGAGAACCTGCAGGGCAAGAAGCACCAGAAAGGGTTGTAATACAACATCCACCTTTCACCCTCACTTCCACAAGGCTCCTTCCCTGCACTCCTTACTAAGAAGTACCAAAATAATCCAATTCTATCATCTTTCTCTTGAGCCTCAGGTGCTGCTGTGCTTCTCAGTCAGTCCTTGGGCTGATATTTTTTCGAGTCCAGCCATTGTAGAAGCATGAGAGATCTTACACAGAATCTCTTCTTGCCTCTAGAGGGCAATGTTTTAAGTAGTTAAATTTTATTTTTATGTGGGTTAAACGCTTCTCATTTACAGTCATAACTACCTGCCTCTCTTTTGTCCTTCTTTGTACATTAAATTAGAAACAGGGGAAACGAAAGTCAGAAACATGACACAAGCAGAACTGATTTTCTTTGCCTGAGGAGACATAAGGACAAGCCTACCTGCAGCCCCATCTGGGGGGGCAATTTTCATGGGGTACGGCGGGACGTGGGCAGTATCGGGGCCTCCGTCCTTGCAAGGACAGGTGAAAGGGATTCGTTCCTGGTTACAGGCAAACTTTATGAACTTGCAGAGCTCCTCTTGAGTGAACATCTCCAAAGCGCTCCAGAAAAACTCGATGTGCTGGTCAGTTTCCATCAAGCCCACCTGGTACATGGTGTGTGCCTGGCAGAGAAAAAGCAACATGTCCACTGCTGCTTCCCTCTCCCTTCATAAACTGTCCCTAATCACACTTCAGGAGGACAGAAGGGGAGGTGCTTCCTACCTTGAGAAACTCCAGGTTAATGTATGGAAGTCCACAGGTCCTCAGCTCCATCTCCAGTGGGGTCAGCGTGGTGAGGAGCTGCAGGGGGATGATGGAGCCCAGCCCAGCCCGCACAGCCGTCATGCACTCCGGGGTCTGCAGCTCCCGCATCCTTAGGCTCCGGATGGCAGTTGCATACACGTCCTTGTTCTCCCATCTGCAGGACAGGAGTGTGTGTGAGAACCCCCTGCCCTGCCCCAGGTCATTACACACAGGAGGGGGTTACAAAGAGATTCCACTTTTGAATGACCTAGCATTAAGATCTTTGCATTCTGATGCTTCCCAATTCACTTGCCCTTTCCTCAGTTCCCTCCCCTTCTCTTGTTCCTGCCCATTTCCCATGGGCCTCCTGACTGGGAGTTTCCTGAGCAGCAACGAGCTGACAGAGGCTGCTCCTCCACTGCTGGGCACACAACGCAAGACACTTACACAGTACCAGTGATCCTCAGTTCCTGCCAGCAAACACAAAGCTTTCCCAGATAGTTCCAGCCTTCAGCTTGTTAGAAAAGCACCTCTGGAGAGGCTGGTGCTTGGACAATTATTCCAGAGATACTTCCCATGTAATCCAGTGCAACATCCTGCCAAGCAAGCTGTTACTCACCCCACAGGAATGTGCCTGCCTCTGGGACAAAGCTCCACTTCTTCCCCCGTCATGGTCAAATAGGTGAATTTGCAGCATGGCTTGTTGGGACAGTCAGGGCTCTCTGTTGCTAGATGCTGAGAGGCAATTTCAGCACACAGAGCTTCCAGTTCTGTCTCATCATTTATCTGCCAGGAAACACAGGCAGGGTGTCTGATACCTAGAGTGCCACAGTACATTATTCTTGTGGCTCACTTAAGGTATCACCACAAGGTGCGTGGTGCACACTGACAGCGAAAGCCAGTAATTGCTTTGGCTGGTTCTTGTCTCCTTTAGCACTGCCAGCTTCCAGTAAACACTTCCCAAGGCATAATTCCCCTGTGCCTAGCAGCAGAGGAGACTGAACAGCTTCTCCAAGCCATTAGGATATAAATTCCTGCACCCAAGATAAGTCAAAACACTTTGTGACCCTGCTCATGTGAGAGATGATCTGCTACCTGAGAGGCCAAGCACTGCCACTGAGGGCAGGCAGTAAAGCAAGCTGCCACTAGAGCAAGTAGGAAGCCCTGGAAAAAAGGAGGGATGAGGAAAAAAAGTGACTTACATTTTCAAATTTTTTGACGTAGTTGTAGGTGAGGATGTCAGCTTCCTGGAGATCAAGGTCAGGATCCAGTGGCTCTCCTACTAGGGTCTTCCAGAAGGAGGGCAGGAGGTCAAGTGGCAGAGGAACATCTGCTCGAATGGCAATACCCAAGAGCTGCCCAAAGAAATGGAATAACTGCTCCTCGGCGTAGGTGATAGGGCT
This sequence comes from Chaetura pelagica, assembly GCF_000747805.2. NCBI lineage: Eukaryota > Metazoa > Chordata > Aves > Apodiformes > Apodidae > Chaetura > Chaetura pelagica. The sequence goes on from NW_009953068.1 coordinate 63,212, forward strand.
GGGTGTCAGAATGTACTTCCCCTTGGGAAAGAGAAGACAGAAGAGCACACAAACCAGCGGTGAACAGCTGCAGGGCCACAGCTTAACAGGCTCATGAAAAATATTGGGTTAGACACAAAACTCTTTAGTTGGCTACAAAAGGATTTGCTTGTGTGGCACAGGGTGTGTGTATTGTACAGTGCTGTTCTATCATCACCTCATGACCACAAGCAAGGCCATCAGGATGGCCCCTCCCTGAGCCCTGCTCTGATGAGTTATTAATCAGCATTCATGGGATTTCCCTGTACTTGTGTTCTCAGTTTGGTATCTGACTCTTTCAGCTGTGGGGTGTTGCTGAGACCCAGCCTGGATATGCAAAGCCAGCTTTGCTATGTAATTGGCCCTGTGCGAAATGAGCTGTTTTCCTACCTTGTGGATACTCCAGGGAAGGAACCACACCTCAACTATTGTAAATTCTTTGGGCCATAAACTTTATCTTGCTTCTGTAACATAGCCACTGTACAGAACAGGAGGACACTAAATATGCCTTCAATAGCACAGTCTTAGTTCTGCTGCACTTTCCAGTTTTGACTACTCAGCTACTTCTTCAAGCACCTGCAGCACCACAAGACGTGCAACAGGGGAATCAATGGACAGTAATTTTCAGCTCCAGCAGCGATGAGGCCTATCTGGTCAGCTGTGCTAACAGGCTGCTGCTCTAAGGCTTCCCTCTGTGTTGCCAATTGTGTGTGTTCTGCTCCTGGTCAAATATGTGCATTCAAAAAGAGAAAACAACTTGAGGTGTCAGACCTTGTTCTTATTGACTGCAGAGCTGGGGCACAACAGCAGAAGGGAGAGTGAGGAGCTCTGCAGCTCTTTGCACACTTGCCAAAGGAAGTGACGGAAAGATCCACCTGGAAAAGAAAAGGGGCAAAATTACGAGCTGTCCTCTGAGGCTCCTCACCTTCTAACCCAAGATTTGCTCTTCTCCTTGAAATCAGGTTTCATGGTTTAGATGACACACTTAACTTCTGCACAGATATTTGCCTTAAACAAGGGCAGGGGAGATGCCAGCATACTGTTCACATGCAGGTCCACATTTAAATAGTTTAATCACATGCAAAAAAGATTCATCTAATTGCCTGCTGCTGAATTCCTAAGCCACTCACACTGGTAACTGATCCCAACTTACTTGTCCCATGCACCTCCTCCCCTGTGAAGCGGATGTTGAAGGCATATGTGGGGTCTCCTCCACTGGCCAGTTTGACACAGAGCTGGGAGGAGGGCACACAGGCCAGCTGCCTCGCCGCCTGGCAGAAGTAGGAGTTCTCTGAAGAACGGATCTCCCCTAGTTACAAACCAGAGAAAAAAAATAAACCCCCCACACTCCAAGTATTTTGCGTTTATAAGCATCCGAGCTTGGTTAAAATAGACCAGAGTAGTTGCAACGGATTAAAATGGATTTTGAAAAGGGCCAGTGCTTCCCATACCTCCTACGATTTCCAAGGGATCCAGGGTGATTTCTGGGGCTGCATGATCAGCAGTTCTTTGGACAGTGGCATTCAGCACTCGGTTCATTACAGTTACTTTCGTGTCATAGAAGATTAAACCTAAAGAAATACATTTCAGTATAGTTAATTTATCCTTCCAAAATCTTCTGAAATTCTCTAATGGCCAATGGTAGAATAATAATTTCACCTTCATTATGTAAAATATGGATAAACCACATCATTTTCCTAAAGTATTTGTTACTAATGTTTACTGGAAAGAGAGAAAGAGTGCACTGGGTTAGAACATGGATGAACACAATTGAAATGTTACAGAAATAGATCCTAGCAACTGCAGCAGAGTCTCTGTGAACCAGGCACACTTTGCCAAATAGCCTTCAGAAATCTGAGATGTTTTGACAGCAATGCTAGAGGGAAGAAAACATGATAAAAACCAGGGCTGTCACATTGCACCATAACCATGGGCTCTATAAAGACAAACCTCTGAACATTTCTCACCTCCCCACACTAGATTTATAAGGTATTTTTTCTGAGCCAGACTAATATTAAAGTTTCAGAAGAAAACAAGTTTGAGAAATGTAATCATCCTAAATCTTGGGTTTGTTTGTTGTCTAATGAAGTCTTGTAAAACCAATTTTAAATACCGGTGCATGATGAGTATTTTCTTGATCTAATTCTGCAACTTCAGTAATGATACGGATGACAACATGTCCTGGCACTTTCACCTTCATCAGCCTTTGTTGATTAACAGAGAATTTTCATTTATGGATACCCCCAAGAAGATAGACATTATCTGAAGGCCACCTGCAGACAGTAGAGATGGGCCACCTCCCTTCACAGTCAAGAAAGCTGCACAGCATCTATTAATGACTTGCAAGAATAATCTCCCTTGCTTTTAAAAAACAAACCAAGGAAAAGAAAAAACTCCCACACTGAGAAGTGCTCTTGGGTCAATGCAGGTTTTTGGCTGTCCCCTGGGCCAGGCTAGGGGCCAGCTCATCAGGCTGAGAATGAAGCCAACCACCTTTGCTATCACACTTAAACCACGCGCTGTCTCGCTCTCCCTCTCCCCTCCATGTTCTCCTTTCTGTCACATGAATACACACATTAAAATCTTCTGCAAAATACACTAAGAAGCCCAATGTGAGGCCACCCTTCCAGGCAACAACCAGGTTCCCTGACAGACCCACCCTTGGCCTCCTGCAGCAGCGCGGCGATGCTGTTGGTGTACATCTCGGTCTGCCGCAGCTCCACCAGGGGCAAGAAGAAGGTCTCCAAGGTTGTATTGAGGGACTGGAGGAGGGCAAACCGGAGGCGTAGACTTTCAACAGGAACATCTGAGGTGGGAAACATCCAATCAGAGAGATCAAGATTCCCTGCCTGCTGTGAAGTCCATCTTCCCTGCAGATTCAGTTCTTCCTTCTGAAGCAACCCCTCCTGATCTCTGCACTTCAAGAGGGTTGAAAAAGCAAGAACAGCTGCAACCTGCTCTTTCCTGGATCTTGAGTCTCTGGGTGTCTGAGTCCAGTGTCTCTCATCATCACTGAATCTGCTTTATCTGGAGACCCTCTTAAAGGAACTCTGTGCTTAGAAAAGGATTTAGGTGATTGAAGTCTGCCTTGGTCCAGAGCTGAAATCCACCCCTCCCTCCTCTCTCCTTCCCTTCCTGCTCTGGCCAGATCTAGGAGGTGGGCTCAGAAAGCAGGGAACAGCTGCAGTGTGTTCCTAACAGAGCTGCCACAGGTACCCCAAGAACAGACAAAACCTAGACTCATGTGTTCCCCATAGCCCACAGAAACTGTTCTCTAAAACCTCCAAAGGAATATCCCAACTACCTGAGCTCAAGAGGACTACCAAACTTTTCAGTTGAAGAAAGCCTCTATGAAGGCCTCTATACGTACTCAACAGACAGGAAATTCTGGGATCTGCTGCATCAGCTGGATCCAAATAAACTTCATGGGGATGGAGTCGTGCTGGTGTAATTGCAAGGTGCCGACAAAGCCTGTTAATATACTGGACAAGGGCAACATCCATCTCCAGTGTCCATTTCCGGGACGCTTTCTGAGCGTGTCGTGCATCGATGCAGGCACACCTGGAATGCAAAAGGCACAAGTGCAGAACTACTACCTGAGAGCACGTCCAGTACAACACCAGGTACCTTGTTCCCCTGCTCTCAAGCAGAGATGTTTCATGACAAAAATTCCAGTATGAGAATAAGAACTGATTTATCACCTGTCTTGCCTCACTGCTGTTAAATAAGAAATAAAGGAACTGCCTGATAAGCTACTGCCCTGCCTTTATGCTCTAAAGTGGATAAAGGAACTGGCAACTAGCCTGTGGCTTCACACAGGGACAGAAGGAGGATTAATTTTTTCCTGTCCAGGATCAAGGCAGTAACCATCCCCTCTGCTGCATTACTGCTGACCCAGCAGCAGCTCTGCCAGTTTAAACCACTACCCAGTGCACAGAACAGAAACGAGAGAGCGCCAGATGGATCTACAATTCTCATCATGCCAATTTATGATACAGTTTGGAAGCGATAAGGACAGTATGGCACAGGATTTTGTTAGCTATGTTGTGCACAAGAAAGTCAGGAGCCTGCACAGTGACAGAATCGTGACTCTTTCAAAGCAAGTTCTAAGAAAATAACATCATTTTCTGCAGGCCTTGCAGCCATGGACAGAAGTTCGTGTGTCGTTAACACACTGGTTAGAGGTACCTGGAGTGGGAACACTGGGGATCAAGTGTTTTTAAAGTAAGCACAATTAATCAGTATCATATTTATTTAAAAAATTGCACAACGTACCTTTCAAAATGTAGATCATATCCACAGGACAGAATAGCTCTCCAGACACTGCGGATATCCTGTTTAGATCGGTCAACCACAAATCTGTGGAATCCATCCAGTGTCAAATACTTCTCCTCAGGAACTGGCAGCAGAGACAGGACCATCAAATAGTTAATGACTTACTGTACAGTCTGCACACCACACAGGGAAATGGTTGGTGTACAGGGTGGCTCCCTGCCAGCTGTTTCCTGGTTCTACCCATCCCACCATGGCTCATTGCTCATGGAGTTCTGAACATCATCCTGTTCAAGGTCCAACCTGACCTTTATTGAATGACACTCATTCTATCCTCCTGAGGACATAAATCCCTGCCTGTCCTCTGGAATCCTCACTGTCCCAAAAAAGCCTTGACACTGTAGCTCTTAGGCAGTCAGTTCCCAACCCAGTGTATCCCCAGGGCCTACGAGCTGCGCCAGCTTGGTTTGCGCTCACTTACATCCATGAGTCCAGATTTACAGATACACAAAGATACATTTATATCACTATTCAAAAAAAAGTAAGTTAGCCTCATTCAAAATAAAGCCAACCCAAATCTATCATGACATCATATGAACATGCCAATACAAAAGATGTATTTCTTTTCTATGTTGTAATGCTGTTGAAAAATTCAGCACAGCTCCTACCTTCCTGTTTCTTTGTGGGAGACTTTTCAGGGTCCTTCTCTTCAGGTTTGCTCTTCTCAGGAGATTTTGGCTTTACAGTAGGTTTCTTCTCACTCAAGGCTGTTCGGCTATGGGACAAAGTGCATGTTAGGATGAAAGTTCTTGTGGCTGCTTGAGAAAACAAACCATTTCTTGAAGGTCTTTTATAATCTCAGAGTCACATTGCCCTCTTCCAAGCCCTACACGGAAATCTAGAGGGAGGGGGAATAAACATCTGGATTCCTAAAGCAAAAATCAAAGGTTTCACAACTGTCAAAAGGCTGAAGCCACCAACCTGACACTATTGAGCATGGACTTTTCCTTCGTAGGGGGTTTAGTAACCGGGCGCTTGGTGCTCACAACTTTCACTGGGTGCTGCTCCTTGCCTGCCTTGTTGTACTTGCTCTTGTCAAACTTTGGCTTTGGGACACCGTATTTCCTTAAAATCTTCCAACACAGAGAGTGAACAATTAATTACTCAATGCTCTCGAGTTACCTCAAAAAAGATGCTGCAAATGGTTTTTAGAGCACTACCTGGGTAAGCTGGTCCTCCAGCACTTTCTTTGGAGGTCGGACGTTTGTGAAGAACACGTGAAGAAGGTTTCCAGGAGTCTGAGAATTGATCTGCTCTTTACTAAGATAGATATCAGCGACCTTAATGGGCTTTGCTGGAGTGAGGCTCAGCATCTGTTCAGAATGGATGCAGCTTTTAAATATTTCTGTGAGGACTTCCCGAGCACCTGGGACCAATTTCTCACCTAATAAAATAAAATAAAAGCCTTATGGTACAAAATACCATGACAACTGAATACCATGACAACAAAATACCATGACAGGTGAAAAAACATTTGGCATTCAGCTAAAATATTGTGATGTACCACTTGCTCCAGGAGAGAAAAGTCACTCTGAAGAGTTCTACTAGCAGACCTGACCTTTCTGCCCTCTAATACCCATTTATGAGAGAGACCTAAAGGGCCTTTCCTGTTTTGGCCACATACTGTGATTATTATTGGAGTAGCTGTTGTGATAATGAAAAAGCAGATGATTTATGATGCCAGTGTGAGAATGATATTGTGTGGGTACACACCAACAGCCACCAATTGAAGTAGGAGTCAACTGAATGTCCTCCAAGTATTATCTTGCTCTGTTCCCTGGCTTAGGATTGTGGCTCATTTCTGGTATATTTAGATCTATAAATTACTAGCTGTTCTACTTGAAGAGTTTTGACTCTAAAATTACACTGGGTCTAACAGTGGTAAATTATTACAGTGGCTATTTTCTCAAAAAAAGTCACAAAACAACTCAGTGGCTTTTTGGGTTAGTGTGGGGTTTGGTTTTGGTTTTTTTTGGTTCGAGGGTTAGGGTTTTTTTATTGTTTAGTTACTGTAAAGACAGTTGAGCAACATTCAGAGGGGAAGTAGCTGCTTGCCAACTGATGAGAGGGAGGAAACTTGCTTTGAAAATACCAAATTTACACCAGCAAGGAGAATCTGATCCCTGTATGTGTCCCAAAAATGCAAAATAGAAATGCCATCCTTGTCAACATGAAAACCACATACCTTTTATTGACTTATCATTGAAATAATCTTCTAGTGCTGGGCTCCCTTGGGTGTCAAATAAGCTCTGATTTACAGTAGAAACAGTTAAAATCTCTTCAGTTGACATTTCCATCAGCTCATCTTCACCATCCAGACTTGACAAACCAATGAGGTCACTGCTGTTAAATAGACTGGCTCGGATCTTCTCTATTTTAGCTCTTGATCTTATCTGTACAAATAATGAAATCAGTTATAGGAATTCTGGCAAAACAAATTAACTTCTATTTATATTAATTTGGGCCTTAAGCTTTCACCCCTCCCCATGTGGACAATCACTACTCCATCTCTTCTGCTGTTCTTCTACATCAATAATGTGACACCAGAATTAAGGTTCAGCTCCAAAAACATCCTTTCTAAGCATACCCAGCCATTTCTTAGCCCAGAGACAGCCCTTAGAAGTATCAGATAAGCTGAAAGTTTCAGACAGGTAACCTGCCATTATTTGCAACTCCTTTGGCCTTGCTTCAATTCTTCATTTAGAAAAATATACCTAAAATTAGCACAGGCCGTGAAGTCTCAGCTACATAAATTGGGAAGAGGAACAAGAACTTCCATTAATTCCAAGAATAACCACCATGCATCACCAGAGCAGCTACAGACTTGGAGCAGGTTTCAGTGTGAGGATGCTGACAGCTTTCTATACACACTTCATGGTTTATTTCAACCCTGGTGTCTTCATGTCAATTAATAGCTTAAGAATAGCAACTCAAGAGTTTCTGTCTAAATAAGCTGATTTTCTTCTAAAAGGGAAAGTGATACAATCCCAGACTAGGCAAAAATGTCTCCTCTAGATTCACAGGCTATCAGAAATGGCTGTGCTTTTGAAAGTTTCTGATAAATCTGCTTCTGATAAATTCACCTTGTGGCCTCAGTCAAGCAGAGGGATCTTCACAGAAGGAAACATCCAGCACATTTTGTCCTTAACAGTCCCAGTGTTATGCACAAACCACAACAAGTATAGGATTCCTCAAAGCCAGGCATTAAAAAATAGTTACTAGAATCAGATCTCACTCTTTCAGACAAAACTGACCCCAAAGACACCCTCTCATGACCAAAGGCTATTACCTCCACAACAGCAAAACCTTTGATTGGCCGTGACAGAAGGGGCTGGTTGTCCAGAGACGTGACTGTGTACATGGATCCCACATCAGACACGGATGCAGTTTCGACATTGTCAAGTGGTTCCCCGAGGCTGCCCAGGCTGCCCAGGCTTCCCGTGCTGCAGTGGGACAGATCCAGACTCTCCTGGCTGGAAATAACATGTGGTTCTAGCAATCCTGGTGGGATGGCCAGTTCCAGTCCTCCTTGGGACTGGTCAACTGAGATATCACTGACGGTCCGAGATATTCCCTGGGAGCTGCAGAGGGAGGCCTGGCTGGTGGAGGCCGAGGCGCTGACGCTCATGGCTGGGGTGACGCTGCTGGAGCTGCTGATATCCAGACTGTCTGCACTGCTGGAAACAGTTGGTTTCTCCAGCTCAGTTCTGCATTCTCCTCCTTCTGCTTTGTCCTTGATTTTTTTGGGATCCTCTTCCTGCAAAGGGATGTAGATCTCATCTTTGAAGACTCCCCCATGTGCATTACAAGCCTTCCTGATGGCGCTTCGGACAGTGCCCTCCTCCAGGTGCGTCGGGATCCCCGAAATGACGAGCAGGCGGCTATGAGCTGTGGGACCTACTAGTGCTTGACAGGCATCTGCTACTGCATCGTTTGTCACCCCCAGCCCCTGGGGATCCTTTTTAGTTAAGTGTCTAAGAATTATGAGCAGAGTCAGTGCCCTGTGAAACCACAACATGTCCTCAGGCTTGCTCCCTCCTATACTGAGGATTGCAGCATCTGTTTCAGCTGCTCTGGATGAAGAGCGTTTGCCTGAAGATGACGTCTTTTCCCGCTTCATTTTTACTTTTTTCCTCTTTGACAGCAAGCTTGGACTCTGTGGTGTCTGTCCTGGAGAAGACGAAGAGGAGGATGAAGAGTCACTAAGATTTGGGGCACTTGTTGAAGACATCACATTAGCTGTGACACTCATATTGATGGGTAAGGTTACTTCTGCCACAGCAAGGCAGACTTCCATCAGAGCGTGAAAGTAGGTTGAAAATCTTCCTTGGTCAGCTGCCCCCACACCAGAACCACCACAAGCATTTCCAGACACCCAGTTCTGTGTCTCTTCATCATACAACTTGTGGAGTTCTGACTGCAGGGCCATGAGCATTGCTAGACAGGGATTCAGCTGAAGGGCAATGGAAGAGGACAATCCTGCTGGGTTTTTTTTCTGCTCCAGATTGTGAATTTTGCGAAGCAACTCAGCCAAGAGATGAAAGATTAACTCCTTCACACATGCTGCCATGTCAGTTGTCCAGAGAAAGTTCCCTGTGTGTGGAAGGCAAGACATGGAGTCAGCATTATGTCACTGTTAGTAGCTTTCTTACTTAGTTGCAACAGGAATATTAAAAAAAGCCCAAGAAAAGCTTGTTTCAGTGGCTGTAGGACAGCAGTAAGACAGACAGGAAGGCTACTTCAAGAAGTGCACATCAACAGAAAATTTCTGGAGCCTGAGGAAAAATTCAGTATCATGGCAGAGCTCAGAAATACTTTGTGACTGTAATAATTCCTTTTTTCCTAAACTCTCCATTGGAGCCAGCACATTATTGGTGCTCATTACTAAGTAAATGCTGCATTCTCACCTAAAAATTCCACTACTTGCAAGAGAATTGAAGCAGGAATAGTATCCAGTTCATCTTCTGATTTTCCATCCCCATCTTCCAATTTCCAAGTTAACAGCTGTTCTGTGAATGCCATTGCCAGGGGGAATTCAAGGGGAAGAGAATGCAAGACCAACACAGCTCCAGGAGGAGGAGAGACTCCTAAGCAAAAAGGTCAGAGAAAATACTTATCATTACTCTTAACACTTGTCAAGTAGAATTAGTAACATATCTTTTAGGATTTTTTTGAGGCTAAATTTATCCTAGTTGAAAATGTTTGCTATTAAGTACTTTGTAATAAACAAATAGGAATGTTTCTCTACAGCTAGGTGAAAATGTTTGCTATTAAGTACTTGTAATAAACAAATAGGAATGTTTCTCTACAGTAGAGTTGATACAAGCTATCATTATAAATGTACAGATAACATTCTGTTCACATGACATATGAAACAACAACTATTTTTAGCCTGTACATACCTAGATACATATAGGGCTTTCATAAAAACATTTATTTGTAGTATGATATGTCTGATGAGCATTAAGAAAAACATCAGAGGTGCTGTAGTTCAGTAGAAGGACTTAAGGACCTTCAACAGGAAGTTTTAAGAGCTTACTGCAGCTCCATCACCTCCACTGCCCTAAATAAATCACACTCTCCCTTCAATATTCTTTTCACCCTTCCAGCCTAGTGACTGTTTGAGAAGCTGGGATGACCTATGTATTACTACACTGGATATACATTCCTGAGTGCATTAAAGGGCCCTACCATCGAACAGAAAAGAAAAAAATATATAAATTAATCTCTGTCTGAAACACAGCATCTTAAACAGCCCTAACACCCACTTGAACACTGCAGAGACACTCCAACATGCTGCTCTGGGAACTCCTGGGGGACTCAAATCAGAAAAAAATGCAGCTTGTGACAGATTTAACAGAACAAAAATTTGAACCAGCTGGCTCCCAACACTCATAAAAATCGTGTTTTCTTGGTTAAGAATGATTGCATATTTCTGCTAGGACACATTTCTTAATACTTTATATAGCAATAGTGTTATAACCAGTGGTACAAGTGGTGACAATACAGGAAGCTCCACCAGAGGCAAAGATGATGCTTGCCTCACTTCTCAGTGTAAAAGATTTGTTGTTATTGTTATTATTATTTTACCTAGTTTGATGTGGACCTTGTCTGTGGGTGTGATGATGGACGGGTACTGATTGGTTGTTGGGGGAGGAGTGAGGCCAGTGTTGGTTGGGGAGGCATCACGAGGGTAGCACACAGCTTCAATCAGGTTCAACTGACCATTCCTCTTCACTTTATGCCCCAGCCCATAGACAAGCACTCGAGCCCAGGGAGCTTTATAAAGGGATGAACTAAGGAGAGAGAAAGAACAGTCTGGTTAGGCTGTAACTAGCTACTAAAAATCCCAACCCAATGGCAGAAAGACAAAATGCTTTGGAATACTTATCCCAACACACAGAAAATGAGCCTCTGAAAAGAGAAAGCTCTCAAAAAAAAAAAGCACCTAAATACTCAGGGTTCCTAGAGGCTCAGTGGCACATCTTTCATCTGTGCCACTCTTGGCCCCTCAGTTACTTACTCTTTGCGGAATCCAGACTGACTTTCCTTACAGGACACAATTACAAATGCAGCCCCAGGAAAATTAACATCCATATTGACT
>NW_009953068.1:74182-80047 GCF_000747805.2 Chaetura pelagica
CAGCAGGAAACTGTTCTGGTGCCGTCTGTAACACAACGTTTCACAATGAAAGCCCCCAGGCAGCAGCAACCAACCTCCCTCTCCTTTTGTCAAATCAAAACACAGCATTAAATAATGACACGGTGTGAGGTCACTTCCTCTGAACACCACCCAGTGTTCCTACTGCTTTCAGCCTTGTGTCAGAATAGAAGTGCAATCTACCCAGAGGAACAGTTCAGTGAGAGGGATGGGATTATGGAAGTTAGAATCACAGTAAGGAAGGGCTCCTTAGAAAGAAAAACACCACCGCTCATAAAACATTACTAAGCATTTTACCTGCAAAAAGGAACAGATCTGTTTAGTGAGGTCCAACAGACTCTCCTCTCCCTGATGCAGTGTCCGAGTAATGGCAACAGTCAGCCACTCCCTAATGGCTTGGGAATTGCCCTGGTAGAAGAGGTCTGTGGCAGCACAGTTCTGGGAATGGACACAGTGCTGCAGGGACTGGGCCAAAAGAATAGAACTTGAACTGATTGTTCCATCTGTAATAACAAGATATGACAGTTTTGGAGGTCACTTCAACCTGTTTGTGTAGCCTGTGAAACAGACAGTGGAAAGAAGTTTTACAACACTTGGAAGATTAAGAGCATCTATTTTCACTCCTGAGCAAGTGCAAACCTCTTCCCAAAGGTCAGCAGTGGGAAGGATCCATCCAAGCCCAGCCTTGCACCCTGGGATGGCTCTCTAAATGCCAGCTGAATTCCTCACCTGCCTTAACCAACCCCAGGGAGCTCTGCTAGGCATGAGCCCTGGGGATTCAGGGCTGCCCTGCTTGGCCCCGTGTGTGCAGGAAAAGCACAGTTCAATTTACTACGGAAGTACAAGAGAAGTGAAGTGCTTTCTTCCCTGCTGATTCCAGATGAGGTGGAAGCAGCTTGACCTGTCCTCAAGCTTTCCCCAGATATGAACAAGGAATCTTTTGGGCAGCCCTGAGTGGGTCATGAGCCCTGAGATCTCCTGACTGCCATTCCAGAGCTAATGGGAGAAGTCAGAGAAAGACCAAGTGCGGCGGAAGGGGCAGTTCAGCAAAACACCAGCTGGGAAACTGTCTGTATTAGCAGGACTTGAGTTAGACATAATTTAGGGAGGAAAAACTAAGTAAAAGCTTGTCAAATGATTCTGAAAGCCATGCAAAGTAGTGCTGTACTCTGCAAGAGGATCTCTCACAATGCAGTATTGTTAGAGGTAGCCAAGTTTCAAAGTAACTGGAGGAGGGAACAGGACTCTTTCCAATGGTAAATAATTACTTGCAGTTATTCAGAGCCTAAGTATAGCACTTCCTACTTCCTCCGTGTGCTCCAGCCACATTACACACATTTCTCTGCATGCAGAAGAGCTTTGTCACGATAATCGTCTTTGTTTACACTCACTTGGATTAGCCAAAGTTTCTTTTCCATGATTCAGCTCTAATCAGATCTGTGATTCCAGTAGGAAAAGGACAAACCACTTTGTGAAATGAAGAAGAGTTGAATTTTGAAAACTGAGACCCCCAACTGGCATTTAGTTTTACAACTCTGGATTTAACCTAAAAAACCTTCTCCATTTCTCACAAGCATCCCATATGGATACCCCCCAGCTCCATAAACAGATCACTGGTGCCAAAGGGGTAGAAGCACACTGAAGGAAAGGAGGGACCCTCAACTGCCTTGCACACTTTTAATTAGATCATTAGCAAAACTTTAAGTTTAGTACCAATCTCTAAGTTCAGGAGTCAACTGAGACCATTTCTCAAATCCTATCATTATGAACTAGTTAATCAATAAGTCCCAAACTCATTTGATATTTTTTTTTTTGGCCCAGAAAACTATAGTACCAACAAAAAGCTGTGATAAAACTGTGTTTACCAGGAAGAGGTGGTGCAAGAAGTTGGTTGGACAGCAACTGCAGGTGCTCCAGGGTGATGTCACGGATAGCAGGAATATGGAACAGACGAGTAAACATATGTGGGGATTTGGGGGCAAAAATGTTGAGGAGAGCCATGCGGCAGTACAGCTTGGCCAGAGCAGCTTCACTTCGCAAAAGCTCTCTAGAAAACACAAACATCAACCCGTAACATTGCTTCACCAAACGTAAAATAAGTCACATCCAGCAACCTCCCCCTGAATCCAAACATTTATGCCTAATTTATTCTGGTATTCAGGTAGACCCAGATCTTTCTTATTCACTTAAGACAGCACTCAGCCCATCCAATTCTGGTACCAAATTCAGGCACCTGACTTAGAAGCCAACTCTCCACAAAGTCAGTTGAGAGATCTTGAACATGTAGAAAGCAACTGACCAGAAACCTAAGCTTCAAGGAAGGCACTTTTTAGACCAGCATGTATAAATATAGAATGACTCTCAGGTGACTAAGTAAAATCCTTCCAAAAAAGACAGTTATAACCAATTTTCTTCATTACAAGAAAAAATAAACAATCCAAACCCTACTACCCATTTAAAGATGAAGATTCAATGAATCTTTATCAGCTTTAATTCAACAACTACAGTAAGATTCAGAAGTTTACTACTTCTCAAAGCAAGGTAGATAAATGCAGTACAGGAAATGCTATAGATCAAGTTAGATAATACAAATGCCACCTTCTAACTATGTTGTTGGTTTTCTTTACCTGTGAATTTGGATGTTGGTATTATCCAGGGTAACCAAACCATTTGTTGCAGTCCTCCTGTAACCAGCTGGTGGCCTTTCTAACATGTCAATTGGATACCAGTATCTTACCAGAACTCCCTCACTTCTGAGATATGTCTCCACTTGTACCAGTTCATTTACCTGGAACACCAAAACCAACACTGTCCATAAACACAGCAATGATCATACTTTTTCCCTTCAAAAAAAACACTGAATCAGCACTCTAAGCAGGTCAGCACACTTAATCCTATTTGCTCACAGGCCTGTGACTTAGACAGTTCAAGCCCTCCCAATATATGTTTACTCACTGAATCCACATCCAGAACAACCCCATGAAGACCAAATGTCTTCAGCATCCCACGAATGGCAAACTTGGGTAAAGCTGTTCCAACAGCACTGCTGGCCACGTTGTTACTGTCAGGAGAGCGAGTCACGACCGTAAGACCTGGGCAGAACAGGACAAGGCCATTCTTAAGGCACAGCATTTTCCTCAGATTGACCATTTATGCAGCAGACCCCCAGTATCAGAGCCCCTTAGCTCTTCTTTTCCCTGAAGATACTTTTGCTGACCTTACCTTTCCGTACTTTATCAATTGTAAATTTGTTTGCTTCATCTTTGATATCCTCAATAGTGGGAAGGTAGAGATCTCTTGGGATGCCACCATTTTCCTCATAGAGGAATTCTACTGTCTGCCGTGCTATATCCACCATTCCTGTTAGACAGAAGGGAGCGCTGGTTATTTTCCCCAGCCACTTGAAATAAGTTCTCATTCTTATTAACATCAGAAGCAGATGAGATAACTAATTAGTTCAACATTCTTTCAGTCAGACTTATAATAGGGAGAGAAGCTATCCTGGAGCCACTTGCTTGCTTCTCATCAGGGCTCACAATTTGTACTGTGACTTTTCCACAAACAGGTTCTCTTGCCAGAACTGCATTGTTTTATAAATCCTCCCTTATTCAAGTGTTCCTTAAAAAACTTTTGTCTTGATATAGTCAAAGACAGAAAATGCATGTAGATAATTTCTTCCCAAACTGTTATTCCAAAGTATTTCTGTATTCACATCACAACAGCACAACAAATTCTGTCACTATTTCTAAAGTAACTTTCCTATTTAAATAGTCCAACTACAGGAAAAGCATTAAAGTAAAACCATGACCTCAAAGCAAACTTTAAGCACTTGATGAAAACAGCAAGTGACTTTTTTTTAATCTAATTTAAGACACAAAAGAAACATGGGTGTTATCTTCACAGTTATTGCATATCATACAAAACAAACACTCATACCTAACTGTAAAGCTCCTTTAATTTGATCCAACCCAGACTTCCTTTCAGCCTCATTACGGAATCTTCTTCTAATTGTAGGGAAAACTTTTGTTTCCCAGGCTTTAACCAGCAGGGCATAGTGATCCTCCTACACAGACAAAGGTTATTTAGAACCAAGAAGAAAGAAAAGTTAACAACAGCTGTATTTTCCTTAAGGAAGCAGGGAAAACCCTTGTGTGGCAAAACTTTAAAATCTGAACTAGAAAACCTGTATTTAGACTACAAGGCAAAGGAGGCAGAGCTTGCCCTGTTCCTCACCCGGGGAATGTCATCATCATCATCATCATCACTTTCATCATCTGCAATAGGAGGGGGATGAGGATCAGGGCCCGATGTGATAAAGTTCTCATAGCTCAGCTCCATTTTATAGTGGCAAGATGTGTCACTGTCATATTCTGCAAAACACAGAAGAAAACCACGATATCACAATGCACTAAAGGCATGGAAAAATATTCCAGAAGTTGTCGAGATATACTGCATTCCAACCAGTCAGTGGAAATGTAGTGCACTTTGACACAGTGTAACCAACTGGCTGATTCAACCAACTGTAACATCTTACTGTACTCCAAGCTCTAATAAGATAATTTCTCATTGTAGTTGCATTAATTGGGAATAACTTTGCATCCATAGAAGGGAAGACCAAAGAAAGATTATCTTTTTTAGCTACCTTGTCCAAAATCAAATAAGCATGTGTTTGGCAATGCTTCCTGTCCTGCTTTACCTAAACAGGAAGCCCCTAAGGACTGCAGCCAGGACATGCTTCCATCCTATCGAATTGGTTGGAATTTCTCCTGAAAGAGCTTTTATAAAAAACATTAATCATCACTTTACGTTGTTGAGCTGTAGCAACAGCAGCAATCCTACAGGGAGGTCCATGGGTCCCAGGGTCAGAAGCTATGCTGGTGCCAGCATCGTTGTCACTATCAGAAGCCATGGCAAAAGGCAGGGCCTCGAAGTTGGCACTGATCTCTTCGGCCAGGTCGATGCAGAGGTCGGCGGCGTTGCGGTGAGCCTGGCCCTCAGCATAGGCAAACTGCCGAGACCCGAAGTTAGCACGGACTTTGGTGTTCTGGAGGGAGATGCACAGGAAAGCACTGAGATGGGCTGTGGATTGTTTTGATCCTTCTCTTTGCTCTTTTTAAAAATCTCAGCCAAAGGGATAAGCTGATCGCATCTCCACACTGGGTGGTTTGCCCAGCATTGCTAAGCTGAAAAACTGGATGCATTAAGCTTCTAAACACAAACTTTGAACTTGCTTTCTTCTACCTTCAAGATACAGCATTTTTAGCCAGCTTACTGTGAAACAAGATCACTGCTGGGAACGAATACTAATAGAAGGGCTACTAGCACAGAATAATGCCATCTCATCAAGCCAGTGGCCTAATGGGCAGAAAAAGTTCCAAATAATGACCAAGCATTTAGCACCTGGGAAGGGTAATGGAACCTAACTCAGTAAAGGTACAAAATACCACTCTACTTTTTAATGGATAGGTAAGCACTACTTAGTTATATAGGGTTTTTAATATTTCTGAAACAATACATGTGGAGCAACATACTTCTGTTTAAAACTTGCCTTTTTCTGTATGTGGACAACTGGCCACATTCCACCAGAGACATCTTCTAGATACGGCCCAAGTCGCTGCCCACAATAGGTAAAATAAACTCTGCCTTTAGCTGGCTGCCCTGGGGGGGGTGGAGTTCCTTCTGTTCTCTCCCATCCAATTCCTGCTACATCTCCTGTATAAAAATATAAACATGGCAAGAAGAACATGGATTTAACCTGTTTTCCCTTTCCCCATTTTCCTTGCATTTGGGGATTTCCTCATTTACCAGATAAGCAAGTTAGCTGTACTCATACATACCAGGGGAAAG
>NW_009953068.1:80079-126401 GCF_000747805.2 Chaetura pelagica
CCATTGTAATGCACTGCCCGCCCGTTGCTGAGGAGTAACATGAGAAGGAGATCAGAAAGAGCACAAATAAGGATGACAACTCCCTTCCAGCTACAGCCTAGTAGCTGTGGTGCTGACAAAAGGCAACTCAACTCTCCTAACTTTGATAGGGAGATGTTCTAGGTCATCATGTTAACGTTTCAGTTAAAATGCATGTGTTGCCTGGTACATCGTGCTCACAATACTCCTCCCCAAGGAGGGAACAAATGTACTGAGCAAGATTCTGATGGAGATCTCCAACGTACTTGTGGAAAAGACAGGTGCCCACTGGGTTTGTCCAAGCACCATCTCGTTTTTCAGCTTCTGTAGCAAATCCAAATGAAACTATTGGTCCCGTGTCATCATCTGTATCTCCATAGGAAACTATTTCAATTTCCCAGTAGAATGATGGTGCCTAGAAATAATAACAATAACAATTATAACAATGATAACTAATAGTAAGAATCATCATAATCATCGAATCCTAGACTGCCAGGTTGGAAGGGACCTTAAGGATCATCTGGTCCAACCTTTCTAGGTGCTACTATAGTTTATAAGACAGCTCAGAACCCTGATATTATAACACCACCACATAGGTAAAATATAAAATTTTATTTTTTCTTTTCATGCACTCCTGAATATGACATGACACGAACTGTTGTCCAGTTATAAATTCTCACCTGGACTGGAACTGCTGAAGTGGCATAAATAAAGGTGCCCCGAGGAAGTCCCCCCCCTGCACTGGGATCAGCCAGGAAGGTGACAGCTGTGAGATGTGATGAGAACATGCAGGCTCGCACAGGGGGAAACATTCTTGAGGGGCTCCAGGTGATTTCTTTGGGCTGCAAACAGGAACAGAGCATTTTATTCTACCAATTACAACTGGTCATCTACCAAAATCCAACAAGACATTCTTCTATGACGTGCACATTTAACACAACACGTGCAACTACCACAACAAACCATAACGTGTTACAGAAATTCACATTAAATGAAATGTTTAAATAAGGATCCAACCAATGTGGCTCCACCACCACAGGCAGACCCTCTGCCCACAGTGGCTGGGCTCACTTGCAAGGGGCAGAAGGCTCATTCTTGTGCTCACCTGTCTCCTGTCTGCTTGCAGTGGAGGAGGGGGAGGTCGAGCACAGTCACGATACAACATTCGTAACCTCTCACACTGCATTTCTACAACAAGGAGCCTCTCCCCTGTAATAACAAGCCAAGCCATGAGGTTCCAAGCAAATCTAGTTACTTGAGTTCAACAATGCAATTTAATATTGGTAAATAAAAGCAAATATAACATTTGCATTGAAGAGATCTAATCAAATAGCCTCACCTACCTCATCAACAAAATGAAAGACAAAATCTAAAGTAAACAAGCAATTGTTTTCCTCATGTTTAATTTATATTTGGTTAGCAAAGACATTATTATGCTAGTTAAGACATTAAGTTCTTTTTAGTGAGCAAGTTTATGACCCAGCAAAAGCAGGAATTTATGCCTACTATAAAAAAATCAGTACACTCCCGTTCATACTGGAGATCACACTGAAATCCTTTTAGTCTTGGCCCTAACAGCCTTCATTTCAGCCACTCTTCCTCCAATGAAAGGCTCTGACATGTTCCTAAAACTTGCCCTTGAACTAAGACTTCTGCTGGGCCAACTGCTTATCCTTAAAGAAGAGGGAAAGAAGTCAAAAGCTCAGTGATAAGGAATATAAGAAAACATTGTAAAAAAACAACAAAAAGGTCATAAAAAAGAAAACATACTGTAAGCAGGAAAAGTGGAGAGGGCTGCAAACACACCAGTGAAGCTGCAAGAACATGTTGAAACCTACCAGGACTGCACTCCTGAGCCACCAAATTAAGAACCTCGACAGCAGCTGGACACTGTTGAATGAATTCTTCACAGAATGAGCTGTCTTCCAACAGCTGAGCCATCACCAGGCATGCTCTTAATGGAAAAACAGTATGTTTAAAGCATTACAAAAGTGTATGCTGAATTCAAAGTTGTCTTTACATGTATTGAATTAAAGCCTTTTAAAAGGCAGCACACTGACTGCTCTGTTTCTCTCTCTGGTCGGTTAGCTCTCCACTGCAGCTCCCACACTGCCAGCTTTACCCTGCTTCACAGCTTCTACTTTTATCAAGCATTGCATAGAATCATAGAATCAGAAGGGTTGGAAGGGACCTCTGAAGATCATCAAGTCCAACCCTCAATTGCTCAATGCATTCCGAGGGCAATAAATAAAGGGGCACTTTATTTTTGGTGCTGATTTTAACAACATCCAGACATCAAATGTACTCAAGGAAGCAAATAAGCCTTTTTGCATTGTCCCCTGCTGTCCTATGTCAGTATCACCAGAGGAGGAGAACAAGAAACCATGCAATTTTCTTGAGCAGTTGGTATCAGAACAGGCTGGAGTGCTGCACAAAACCCAGTGACTCACCTGGTTCTTATTTCAGCAAGAAGCCGGACCACTGCCATTACTGGAGTTGAGCCATCTCCTGTTGCAGGAAGTGAGGTGTGAATAGATAGACTTCCCTCCTGAGGAAGCAACATGGACTGGACTGCCTGTACTACCTTCTCAGTAATGGACAGTTTATGAAGAGGCAATGCCTGATGGTGGGGGGGCACGGTAAAAAGTTAAATTCAAGTAGTTAGTTTCTAAGAAATGAGGGTGTTTTATTACCTGGAGTTAATTCTCATTTTGTACTATTCACAAAACCAGCACCAAACATCAGTCAAAACAAGAAAAAAAAAAACAGAAACAAAACTAAAAAAAAAAAAAGAACCCAACACAATATGCAATGGAACATCATCAGCACTAAAAGATGAATATCCATGTTACTTGAATGAGAACATAAAATATATTGTTAAGATATGTTTAAAATAATGAAGCAAACTTTACAAATAATATTTAATCAAAGATGAAACAGATTTTTCACATGCTGTAGGTTAATTGCAGTGACAACAACAAAATCATAATTGATATTATACTTAGTATTGGATTCTTAAAACTACCGTACCTCAGATCTTGGGACACAGAGCCTAGATAATGGAATAGTTAATGTTTCTGATGCCTGGGAGGTCTTTCTACCATCTACAGTGGTAGGTGGGAATTTGACTGTTGCTATACCTTCTTGTTCATTAATAGATGCCACAACTCCAATGCTTCCTGCTATTCCTTTACCTAAAACCTACAACCAAAGGAGGTCTGTGTAAGATGGAAGGTTTTCAAGCAAGAAACACCAAGTGTTTGACACCACACACCAACTCAGCACACAATTAGAGCTGAGGATTTCAGCCAACAGGACTAACACACAGTAGCAGTCTCCACAACTGTTACTGAGAGTGCCCCACAAAGGCAGGCAGTGTGCACACTGGAGGCAAAACCTCCTCAAAAGCACCAATTCTCATTTCAGATTCAAAACGTGAACAGTGCTGAATTACCTGCACTTCAGAACCTATTTTAATTGTCTCCTTAAAGCCACCCAGAGCACAAAGGGCAGCTACTGCCTGCCGAGCAATCCTTTGAAGTTTTGCAAGTTTCCTTCCACTGCTACTCCCATTCTCCAAAATACTCTCTGCGTATTTCCCAAGCTGTGGAATATACATCAGAGCCCGGGACAGAACCTGAACACAGAAGCAAAAATATCACAGAATGAGTTCAAGGCACAACTCAAACAAAACCCAGCATTTCAAGCCTCTAGCCCACACAGTCTCAGAAGAATTATTTTTGTTCTTGAAGAGAATTATAGAACTCAGAATATTCCAGGTTCTCTGAAGTGTGAACACCACCAAAGCCAGCTCCATTCCCTAATCACTTGTAGAATCACAGAGTTACAGATATAATCTTAACAAAACTTTGCTCAAGGATTTAGCCTCAGCAACAGATCAGATGCTTCAGGATTCAGAGGAACACAGCAGCAGTGTCCTCTGCTTTCCAGCCAACACAATAGACCCTCACAGGTCATGGCAAAGAAGACTAAGCAGCAAAGGTAGAACAACTACCCAGCTAATAATTAAGTTCTCTTAACCACTCAATACATGCTTGGTATAGAATCTGATACTTAATCTTGTGTCTGCTCACTTTTTCAGCAGTTGTTGTCCATATCTGAGCTGCATTTGACTCTGGTGCCATCAACAAGCTATGCAGCAAAGCAATCACCTCTGCTGCCATGCTGTTTGCAACGTGCCCACTGATGAAGGGCCTCACAGGATCCGTCCTGCACAGAAGAAAGCAATTTGCCCATGGATTTAAAACCAAGAGAAGAAACTTCAGTCATCAACAACACAGCACAAAAAGAGAGAAGTTTATGAATATCCAGATTATTTTCTTGAGCACTACAAAGACTGGTACACAGAAGACCAGAATCTAGACTCTTAACTGTAGAATCAAAAGTGACCTACCTGGCAAGCTCAGAATTCCTCTCTCTGCAAATAGATGTCTGTGCAGTCTTCTTTTTGTCCCCAGTGGACAACCCACTAGTAGTTTCTGGATTGACAGTTTCTATGGGTGGTCCAACACTAACTATCAGACCAGACTGTGCCCACTTAGTGGCTTTCCGAAGAGCTGCAGCAGCTTCTTCTGTAATAACTTCACAGCAGCCACTCTGAAAATAAAATTGCCATGTAAGACAAATCCTGAAGTCAGATCCATTCGGCCACATGAGATGATGCATTTAACTCTCCTCCCTCTGCATACATAAAAATACTGAGAACACATCAAAGCATCCTCCTGTGTCTATATTAGTCACAGTCATTAGACAAATCCCTTCAGTTGCTTTTTTCTCATCTACAAAGAGATCAGAGATCCATGTGGACTCATTGCTTTTAATACTCCATCCTTAGCTTAACAGCATAGTTTCACTTCTCTGATCAAAAAGCCACACGTGAGTATGTCTAGTGCAAATACTCAAGAGCATGTCTGAAAATACACACGAAAATGTAATTGAAATATGTGCACTAAACACTTCAGGAAAGAGAATATTAAAGGGGCTTAAACATGACCTACAGTGGTTGGAGGAAGCAACAGCTGGAATCCTTTTTCATCATTTACTTCTGTATTTACATCAATAAGTATATAACGCTAACATTACATATAAAGTAACCTTTCTGAACAGTTCTGTAAAGTAAACAACATTTAGCAAAGGTGATTTAACATCTGTAAAAAAAAAAGTTGAATAATTCTTTAGTTATTCCTTTTCTTACTTTTGTCATGTCTCGATCCATTTTCACCACTTTCTCCATGTTGGCTCCAGTTCCCAGTCGGAATGGACGACCCTCCGAGCTACTATTGAAGTGAGAACAAAACACACCAGCTTTGCTTTCATTGGTGGAAAAGAACAGCTGACTTATACTTTTCAATTTAATTTGTTATTCATGTTTTTACATTATTTGGAAGCAACCCTTACAATTGCTCAACAGCAACAGGAGTACTTGTTAGTTCAGGACGTACCCAGTTGCACTGCAGTTTACAAAAGGAATGTAATGATATTGAATATAATTATTTGCATTGCAATTTAACCCTTCCATCCCCCCTCAGGAAGAAGCATAATGAAACTGACTTTTACTGAACAGAGATCCCGAGGGCTCTGAGTTAACCTCTCCCCCCAGAACACCCAACAGCTCTACCTTTTACTATCATTTTTAAGGCACAATTTCAAAACCAACTTGGAGTGGGGGAAGCTGAGACAAACAGCACAAAATGCAAGAGGTGTCAACACTGGCTGGTTGACATGCAGAGATCTCAAAATGCAGCTGGGTACCAGGAATGCCAAAACAGCTGCAATAGCAAGTTATTATCCAGTGTATACATTATTGACCACAATGCTTTTAAGTCCATTTTGCTCTGATAGTTCTATTTGTTAGTCCTACACGGCCTGTCATACTGTAACAATATAGTTCCATTTTCTGATGGAGCATCATTTAAGTAGCTAATTTTTCATGTGATTGTTCTCAGACAGATTAAGATGTTTTTATCTTCCTTTGCTAGTTGCTTGTAAGAGAGCCCAAAGATCACATTTCTTATCCCTCTCCTCCTTTTAACTGGATGCTCTGCTTAGTTTCAGTTCTGTTGCTCTCATCATTGCTAGACAGTCTTCTATAAAACAGACAAGCCCAGGAACTGTTTGGATTTAGATTCTTCCTGCTGCTGCCTCCCCACAAGCTCAGGACCATGGGATGCATTTTTATCCAGGTAAGACAGGTATAAACCATTTTTGCATTACTGTATTATTTTACCAGTAAACACAACAAACTGGGAAGATATTTTGCTTTCCCATTTCTGTTATGTTTAGGATGCATTTTTCTACAGCTGTAGCACTAAAAAAAAAGATAAATGGAATTAGCCCAGTTGGTTCCAATCCAGTGAGTTAAGATTACCTTAGCAATGGCTGAAGGACTTCATGGGATGACTGGTCTTCCCGCTTATGAATGAAAATGGAAAGTTTCCCATCCACTGCCTCGCTTTCTTCTCCAGGATCTTTATCACCTTTTATGGAATTTTTAGGGCTGGCTTTTGCCAAAGCAGTGTCTGGCTCAGAGGCAGTTGGAGAAAGAACTGTCTGGCATCCTTGAAGCAGAAAGGAATAAAGTAAAACAAAGAAAAACACACAACCATGAGCCCCATCAACAAAATTTCTTGCCCTTGAAACCAATGCTAACACACCCAAGATGGGCCTGAAACATTCCTGTGAAACACACCTCAGTCTGAGAACAGCTACATTAAACTCAGACATCTCCTGTCCTTCAACACTGAGGTGTCAAATCCCTTCTCCTATTTGAGCTTTCTGTCAATACAGAAGCTCCTTGCAGAAACAGGACTTGCTTGGCAACTTCCCAGATTAGCAGGACACCAAAAAGATGCTGGTACCTGGTACTACATAGTCTGCCAGCTTTGCTAGAAGCAGAGAGGCAATCTTGGAGGCTGGGTCACTGGGATCATCCTGTTCACTGTTCAGGGAGGGCACAGAGTAACTCCAGGGAGGCAATTCCACATTTCCACAGTCCTCAACACTCATGAGAGGCAGTGCAGCACGGCACAGCTGGAGGATTATAAGGACCAACTTGGGAGAAGGACGCTGATCCAAGAGAAGGGACAGAAGCTTGGACACACAGGCTGGCTGGCTCAGGATTGCTTTACCTATGTGACTCCTGAAAGGGAAAAAAACAGGTAACTGCTGTTTGGAAAAAAAATAGATTGATGCTCTTGTAAATAACAATGTAATTTGTTTTCAAGATGTAATTAGAAGAAATGTTCAGCATCTGACAAAACCTTGTCTGCAACAAATGGTACATAACCTGATAGCGCTGATTAAACACTAAGTGTCACTCTACAATCAAGTTTCTAAATGGCTTCCAAAGTTCTCTTACCTTCTCTACTGTCAAAAAAGACCTCCAAGAAATCCCAGAGAAACACCCACCTGCTTTCATGCATAGAAAAAAACACCCCAGAGGCAAAGGCCTAGTACCTTGACAGGTCATTCAGAAGACTGAGGACATCCTGAAGCGCGTCGTTCCCTGCAGCCTGGTTCCCACAGCACTCGGTGGCTCGTACCAGGTGGTTGGTGAGAAGGCTGGAGACCTGGCGAGCCAGACCGGAGTGAACAGCTTCTGTTGACCCCCCTGAGAAAGGCAGGCAGGAAGACACAGCTGTAAGGAGCAACAATCAACGTACACATCTACCAATTCCTAACCTGTCAACTGAAAATAGCAAAAATTTTTGCTATAGCAAAACGTTTCTATGTAAAATGTCTTTTAACCTGTCAACTGAAAATAGCAAACTATAGCAAAACGTTTCTATGTAAAATGTCTTTAATTAAAATAAAACTTGATACAACATCTATGTCACATCAGCCAATTAGCCACATGTCTACATTTATGTACATTACAGATGAATCCTATCACAGGAGAAGTGTCTAAGTGATCCCTCAGGGACTCCTGGTTCTGTGGTTCTGTCTGGACAGAACCAAGTTGCAGACCTGAAATTATCTGCAACAGAATCACTCACATGAGGAGGAAAAAAAGCTATAATTGAGAAAACAACAAGAAGATAATGACCTTAGACAATTCTACAGCCATTCTAAAATGTAAACACATTTGCAGATCTCCTACCTTCTTCTTTCTCCCATTCAACACAGCGATTGGCTAGCACCTGGAAGGCAGCCCAAGCCATCGTGGCCACCTTCTGTTTCTTAGTTTGCTTTTCATTTGAACTGGATTCTGTCTGGCTGCTTAAGCTGCAGAGCCTGTCCATGAGCTGCACCAGGCCACTACGAACCAAACACTTCTCTTCACTCCTGCATGAGAAGAAAATAATCAGATTTTAATTCAGTGACTTTTCAGTCGCTAACAACAGACACAATGGAAATCCAAAACTTGCTGTTAACTTGAAGTTAATCACTTCACTCTGTAGAATGGTGGCTCTGTCTCTCCCTTGTTCCCCCTAGAGAATGAAATTCTGTATTCTCAGAAAATTCAACAGGATATTTTGATATTCCTCATTATGAAGAGAGTATATTTATAATATATAGTGCTTTTCCTTAAGGCAAAACCTATCAAGGACAGCTGTGGATGCCCTCCTTCCCTTTCTGAAAGAAACACTTTCCTACCTGGTGTAAGGAATAGTGCATAAGAGGCCAATGCTGTTTGCACAAGCAATGGGGTAACGAGCACACAGCGAGACCACGGATGTCATCGTCTCTCCAAAAGCTTCCTGGACTTGCTCCACCATCCCACCACACGTGAGCTCTTCAATTCTGTTGGCAGCGGGATATTTGAAATGGCAGGCTTAAATGAAGAGATCAAACTTCCCAATATAGCTTTACATAAATAATTATCAGCACATATTAAGAATTACTCAAGTAAGATTTAGAAGCAGAACTGCAAGTCAATGTTTTAACAGGAAAGATATGTTAAAAGGAAAGTATGGTGTTTTTACCTCAGACATGATTGAAACTTGACTACAAAATACAGAATATTTTATCAAATTTAGATAACCATATTAGTATCAGATAAATCTACCACTAATACCTAATTTACATGAATTTAGAATCAAGTAAGGAACATTATATACATATCTGTCTACATGTCATCTTTGTGTGAAAGGGAAGTTCATCTACTGCCAAATCAAGCGTTTCTTAGAAGTTCCTGCCTTTTTACCCCACAAAGGCCAATAAAAAATGCCTGCTGGAAGCTTAGTTCTGCAGACAAGTCCTCATAGCTTGTCAATTCTTGTGGTTTCTCTCTTTGCACAATGTGATCTACTATCTTCTACAGAGACAGAAACGTTTAGTTCTTTCAGAGAAGTAAACAAACCTGGGTCCTCCCTGAAGCACCATGGTCACGGGACCTACAAGATGTGTCACCCCACCAACCCGGACTGCTGCTGTCAGCAACTCCCTCATGTGCACCAAGGCCTGCTTCCTGGTGTTCCCACGTCGCCACCGTGTCTGAGCAGCCAGCAGAAAACTGCTGCTGGACACCTAAGAGATGTTTGTTGTTTTTATTAATGAGACGCAAGAAAAACACCTCCTTTCTTTGTGAAAGTCTGAATTTGAAAACAGAATGACTTGGCACGTTTACAATGACCTACCGCCTGGTCAGGATTTGTTCCAATGAAAGCAAAGAGCTGCCCCAGCAAGACACTGTAGGTGGGTTTGTCTCTGCTGTCCTCGATGGCCAGGGACTGGAGGAGAGTGAACGAGCTGCTTCGATGGCTGGTGACGTGGCGGCGCCTACGAGAAGGCAGGAAAATTACACCTGGCAGCAGTAAATTCATCCAATGAAAAAAAAATAAAAATGCTCTGCTTGCAGAGCTTATGGTGATGGAACAACACGGGCCACATGACTGCCAAGCAGCGTCATGGAATGACTGGTGCACACCTTTGAGTTGATCTGGCAAACTCCAGGTCTTCGTTGCCAATCATTTCCAGGTCAGAGGGCGCTGACATGCTGCGCAGGAAGACGGGCTGGCGGACGGCGTGGGAGATCACTTTGGTTTCAGATGCTGATTTACAGGCTGCAACGTTAGACAACATGAAAGAAAGTCACTGCAGGTGCAGCAGGTTGTTTACAAACAGTGAGTTTAGAAGTCACTGTTGATACTCCAGTGGCAGCAATAACATAGGATGGGGAAAACATGGCCCAGACGAGGACCTGCAACTCAGCTCTCAGGACCTTCCTGCTTTCAGACATTTTTTCAAGTGAGTTTTGTTTTGATTAGGTTAAGCATTTTTCCCCCCAATAACTCAGAAGAGCAAAGTTTAAATTTCACATACTATTTCTCAGATCTTAAGTTACCATCACTATGGAAATCAGAAAAAACAAAACCTACTTAATCTATTGTAAAATAATGTATTTAGCGTTAAAAGAAAAATGGTTTCATTTTCATTAAAGTGAAAGAAGAAAAATGAGAGAAAAGGAATAAATTTTATCTTTAGAAAAAAAGGAAAAAAAAATAAGGATGAGCCTATACCTGGGGTCTCTGCAGGGGTCCCAGATATACTCCTTGTGATACCAGACTGTGCGGCAATAGTGACATGTAATAACAGCTCTGCTCTGTTCATCAAGCTCTTCACTAATGTTTTGGTTTTTGCTAGGGGATGAGAAGTCTTCTGTATCAGTGAATTCACCTCTTGAAAAAACTTCTCCCTATGATTATGAAGGAAAAATAAAAGAAACAAGCTCAATTAATACCTCCTGAAATAAAGTGTTACTATGAGAATAGTTATTTCAAAGAAGTTTATACAGTATCAATCTAATCTATGCCAACAAAATAGAAAACAAAAAAAGTTATTTGTTAGTAGGTACTTGTAGCTGTAGGTACTAATATTAATATATTTAGCACAAATGTTTGTAACAATTTAATCAGATATTGCTGGACAGACAGGAAAATTAAGTTTTAAGTATGTGCATCCGTGGTTAGAAGTTCATCTGAATGCTCCAGCCCAAAAAGATTGTTTTCTATCTACAGGTCTACCAGTCTTTAATGAAATTAGACAAAGTATTTTTTAAACATTTAGTGCCAGCTTCTGTTTCACATTATGAATTGTCACAGGGTTCAGTGAGATTTAAGAGCCTGCTTCAAGAAGCATTTATATACATACACAACTTGAGGCCTGCACAACTACTTTGGGAACTCATCCACAGCTGCTTCATGTTACCTTACCTTTTGTTACCTTGCCTAAATGGTACACACACAGCCAGCTACTGACCTTAATGCCAGGACCACATTCTCAAGATCACTTCCATCAAAAGAAACTTCTTTCATTGAACAAAGAAGTTCTAGTTCTTTCATCTTGCTCTAAACAAAGCGAAGGAGAAGAATGAACATGTTTTGAGAGAGCAGCACGAAGCATGAACACACAGAGTGAAGACACAGAGTGAACACATAGTGCTCACCTCATTAAAGTGATAATCATAAAAGAAAGGGACATTGTTCTCCAGCTTCCCATGCATGGCATCATCCACCTCGTTCTGCCATTTCTGCTCCAGCTCAGCCACACTCTAATCAAGCAACAAAAATAACAGTTATTGCAGTTGTTCATCCTAAGGAGAATAAGAGATCTTCAAAGAAGAGATCTAAGAAAATTTTCATTTTTTATTTCTGTGTTCCTAAAATGCTGTTAACACATATTTATTCTTAAAAGCAAAAGTCTTCTGGTTTTTAGGTAAATTTATTTTTACCTGCAATTGTCTCTCCATGGCATTTAGCTTCTTAAATGTCTCTCCCATAATTTTACAAAGTAAATCATACTCTTCAGCATGTTCTTCCTGATACTGGAAATTTATCAGGGACTGGAGTGCATCAACCAAATTCAAATGTTTAATCACACATGAAACTACCATCTCCTCCATTACTTCTGGCTGAATCACTTCCCTAGGGTTAGAGTAAAGCCAAGCTGATTAAGCAAGAATGACAGACAAGCTCTGGCAATTCTGTACAACTCCCGAAATGTTGCTTTCACAAACCCACATTCACAGAACATTCAATGCACACGATCACACACCACAGCCATGCCACATCCTCACTGTTGCTTTGGCATCAAGCATTCAAAACAACAGAAGTCAGGTTAGAAAAATAAGAGTGAAACAATAACTACTTACTTTATACTGGGTCTAAATTGAGGACGAGCCCGTCCAGAAATTTCCCTGAGTTTAATCATGATTCCTGGAGGCAGCCTAATCCTAGGCAGATCAAAGTAGTGTCCAACAGGAGGCACTAGAACATCAGAAGGATATGTAAATTCTCTGTCTTCATCTATAGTAAGAGGCAAGGGAGAAGGACTTGGTGTAAGGGCTGGGGATATTACACCATTAGCTTCCACCTGCCACTGGCACCTGGGAAAAATAAATAAAAACAGATTTAAAGGGTTTTTTAATTGTTCTTTTTCCCTAACTATGCCCCATAGTTTAGAAAGACACATTAGTCCACATCTTACAAAGACTGCACAGTAAGTGTGGCCTGTACCAAGCACAACTCAATCCCCTTTTCTTACTCTAGAGAAAACCTCTGTTCTGTAGAACACCCCCTTAGCTTTAGGCAGCCCAGAACTGCTGAACAAACTTGGCAGGAAAAATTATTCAAACAATCACCTTAAAACACAACACTTGAACACCACTACAGAAGCCATCTTCCCTCAGAAATAAAACAAACAAACAAGCCACATGGGAACTCAATTATTGTTTTTTTACCTTTGTAGCAGTTTTGATCTTAAGAGCTCTTGACAGGTTTCTTCATCTTTGGTAATTTCTGGTCCATTGTAGAGTATTCGCAGCATTGAACAAGCTAGCACAGAAAGGCCCAGGGCCAGGTCAACCAAGAATGGCAAACCTCCTGACACATCCTCTGAGGACTCCTGGAGTAGGAAGAGGGACAAGTTGCACTAATCAATCAACCATCAAGTCTTTCCCCAATACATTTCAAGATAGGATATTTTATATATAAGATTATATATAAAAATCTAACAGATATAAATATGTGTCTCTTGGACAGAGGTGTATTTAAAACTGCTTTATATATTGCTTTAAATTGTTAAGAACAACTCAAGACAAGAAAGAAAGGAACATTATTTTCCTGAACCAAGAAAGAAAATAAAAAGTATTTGGTTCAGTCATTTTCTGGCCTGAAGGTCTGTCATCCCACACATCTAGTCCTAGCTTCCCAGTAGCAGGATTCAAGTTCCCTTCTGTTTGATCCCAGTGTCCCTCCCTCTTGTCTTTATAGGCTGGAATTGCTATTCCCTCATTAAAGCTCCAGTTTCCAGATTGTTACAAGATACCCCTCTCTCCAAAGAAAACCTGATCTACAAGCAGGAGGAGATACTGAAGTGACTTCATCCAAGTCCAGCAACCAATGACAAGAGGTAGATAAGACCTAGTAGGTACTAACTTCATACAACTGTAAGTTTTCTTCAGAACATCTCTAGCTAAAGAAGCCAAACGTTTAACACTCAGGTCCTTTACACTGTAAGAATATTATTTGTCTTATTGCCAAATAAGTAAGCCAGGACTGTTTTGAATTTCTAATGTTAGCTTCCAACTTTGAAGTACATTTCTATTTGACCTGGTGGGTGTAACAGAGAGCAGATAAACTGAAGCTGAACCTGTCCCGTTGGAGTACCTGTGCTCGGACAGTGCAGGCAAAGCCCCACATGGCTTTGTCTGGAGTGTTGTGCTCACGGCCACTCCGCATTTCAAAGGAGAAGGTGACTGTATCTCCTTCCACCTTGAGATTGTGGTGGGGAAGAGGGAGGAGGGAAAAAAAAAAAAAAGAAAAAGAAAAAGATACATTTAAGACTGGAGGCAAACAAAAAGGTTTTTCATAAAAGTGGCTTATTTTATGGATTAATGTTTTTAGTGACAGTTACTTACGTATTTTTAGCTCCAATTATATAATTTAAAGATTCTTCCCTTTTTGTAAGGGTATCTTTTAGTGGACAATTGGATTTTAATTTTGTTGCTGGCTAACTATAGTTAAACAAATAACCACTATAAATCTGGAATCAAAAGTAAAATTTACCAGTTTGTGTTACTTGGCCTTGATTTTAATCAAAACACTTTCATTTTTTATCTGCAAGAACTATGCAATAATCAACAGTTCTCTTCCTGAAGGAACACAAACAATCTCTTCAAGAGAAGAGTTTGCTAAAATAACAGTATAAAAGAAATAGGTCTGAAAAATTAATTACATTCCATTAATTGTGAACAATGGACTGCTTTTCTGCAAGCACTTTCCATTTATTACTACTTCTTGTCTTCCTTTTTGAAATTAGTCCTTTTGTGTATACCAGCCCAGTTTCAGTATGGGACAATGCAGCAGCACAAACACATTAGGAAATATAAATCCTACTGCATAGAGTCTGAGGGAACACACAGCAAAATTCTTGGAATACTGGAGGTTCAAAAAGTTTGAGGGATTTTTCTGTCTTAGCCATACTGCAAAAAGCATCCAATATAATTTTAAAACCCCACACACATTTGGAAAGCTGCTACATTTACTATTTGTTAGGTGTGTGGGTTACTGTTAAAAAATGCAGTCATGGCCACAGACCTTAAGAAAATAAATACAGACTGGGCAAGAATTTCTCCTAGAAGATACACTTAGGAGCCCAGTAGTGTCATTAGAGACTCCAGGAGCAAAACATACCCCTAGGGAATTCCAGTGAGACAAAACAAGAGAAGCATCACACATAACATACAGTCAGTTTACAGTCATCCCCCAAGGACATAACAGCCCACTTAAGAGGTGATCTCATCATGGGTAACCGCACACTTAAAAGCTTGGACTTCACTGCTGAAGGGTTAAAATGGACTCAACAGGGTTTCCAAATGGGATTTTTCTGTGTGAAACATGGTTGGATTGTAATACTGTACCTTTACTAAGTCTTTCGGCCAACCCGTTCCTAAGACACTACGGCTGCCATATCCCAGTGTATTGCCTCCATACTCAGCAACCTTCCTACTGTTTGTGTTAGGACCAGCATAGATCACCAACTTCAAAACATAAAATACACTGTTAGACTGTAAGAGAAAAACAAGAAAATCTAATAATAATAATAATACTTAGCACTTCCACAGCGCTTTGTATTTTCAAAGCGCTTCATCAACATTAACAAGTCCTCACAACAGCCCTGTGAGGTGAGCAGGCAAGTATTATTATCCCCATTTTACAGATGGGGAAACTGAGGCAGGGAGGACATTTAATGACTTGCCCCTGAGGTCACACAGCAAGTCAGCAGAGGAGCTGGGAGCAGGAATCAGGAGAAATCCCAGCTTCCAGCCCTCATGCTGAGCTGACTAGAACATACTGCCTCTCTACTAATAAATGCATTGATCCTGCTCCCAGCAAAGTTAGTATTTTGTCAGTGACTTCAGTGGGAACATGACAAGGCCCAAAGTTTTCTGGAACAGTTAACCAGTAATCAATTACATTAATATTAAATAGGCTTATAAATAATTAATGAGAATTAACGAGAGTATCACAGGACTTGCTCTACGTCAAAGAACATACAGCAACAATTATTAAGCAGCACAAGTAGCTCTCTGATTAGACAAAGTAAATAAATGCTATTAGTTGTGTTCTTGAAATTGAAAATATTTGTCATATTAATCCATGTAAACAAGCCATTTATCAGGGGAAAAATAATAAAGGAACTTTTCCAGTTCTGCACTGTTTAAACAAACTGCTGATGTACAAAGTAGGCAGCTAGATTAAAATTTGATAAATAAGGAAACCTAAACAACAGCAAAAATGAGAAGGAAGTCCAACAGACAATCTGAGCCATCATGAAATGAAATGAAAAATAAATATGGAATAGTTGGTATAAATTTCTAAGGGGTAAAAAATACCAAAACAACCAAACCCCACACCTCTGGAGCTTACGTTCCTGCTATTTCAACAGAGCCACTACTTGGACATATTTTGAGAGAACTTCCTAATTACAGCACCTAACTCTTCTCAAGGGATCCTCATAATTGATAGGCTTTAAACACTGAAACCACCACTGGACATTATGTTCTAAAACAATGCACAAGAAGAATTAAACAGCTAATATTTTTATTATTATTTCTTCAAGAATATTAGCAATTAAATCATTTATCTTCACAGTTCTGCCTCTGCATGTCAAAGAGTCTGTACCTCTTCTATCACTTAGCTAGGTCTAGCCTTAAGATGAAAACAAAGAATTCTTTTTATAAGTTACTGTGCCAGACAAGAAATAACCTCTTTGCCTCCCTGTACTTTATGGCCTTGAAATAAGTAGATTGTGTCATTACAGTGCCTACTAACATCAATAAAAACCTCCTGCCTTATCCTGAACACTGGAGATAAGGTACCATGAAAGACATAGGACAAAAAGATGAAAATGGGAAGTGTTGCTGATGGAAATAAAGAAAAAAGAAAGAATTTCTGAACTGGTCCTTGCTTACCTTATCGTAGTCATACTGGGAAGAACATCTGTTGTCAAATCTAAGATACAAGCAGCGGGCTCCTGGAATGTGTACAGTTTCTTTGAACTTATAGTTGTCCCTGACAGGATGAACTGTTTCCACAGTCTTCCCAGCAGCCCAGGGAGCAGGGATCTTCAAACCCGTAAGAAAACCTGGTTCTTCTTTCTCTTCCAGCATTCTGAAATTAAGAGTGAAAAATTAGTCCTGAAACGCCACACACAGATTATATATTCAGACATCAAACCATAAAGTACTTAAAATCACCTCTCAGCACTGATACATGGCAACACGAGGTAGTGATTCCTCATTTTAGGCATAACTGCATTGAGGAATCATCTGCTCTGAGGGATCATGCAGAACTTGCACAGCATGAACTCTGTCCATTGGGAATAACCAGGCCAACCTCCAGCCTGTGGAATTTGAGCTTTTCCCTGTGCTTTCCAGTTTCTAAATACTGGCAAACAAGCTAAGCAGCACCACAGAAAATAAGCAGCACTATATAAGGATTCTAACATGATTGGTAGCATAAAACAACCTTCTCTCTGGGACAGCACCCAAAGCTGATTATATTGTCATAAAACAATATGCCTGATGTTCCACAGAAACTGAAAATCAGTTCTTCAGAGTTTGCACACAGCATATTGCACATTATCACAAGTGTTTAATACTACAACTTTGCAACGTTGCAGAGAGCTAGGATAAACATTTTTTGTTTTCCTAAGCTAAGACACAGGACTTAAATGCCGGACTTAAAATCATTGTACTTCTCTATGCAAATGAAACCATTTAATATCTTTCTGATAGTTTTAATACTGTATTTCATGCTGCCAGAGCAATTTACATTTTCTCATTATGGTCTTCCTTAGTCTAATTTATTGTAAGAGGAACATTTAGAATTAATTCCTAATGCTTGAGGTGAGGGAAAAAACAAAATAAACCATGCCCTGTGCAAAGAGCCTGAATACATTAATGATTTAATTCTATATGCAAAAAAAATTTGTAACAAATTGTCTTCTGTAAAGTCTTATGTATCTCTAAGACAGGCTTACAAACCATTACAGCTTTGCTTTTAACAACAAGAATGTTGCTTTGACATTTATTTTTTTGAACATTACAGCTAAGATATTTTACCCCATGGAAAAACTCAAATGTAAAAAGCATCACCTCTCGTCAGGTAAGAGCTTCCCTTTCTGTTCTGCTGCACCACTGGGGGAACTGTTCAGTTCTGAGAAAACTGGAGACTGAGTTTTAAGCAGCAGTGCAGTCTGTGGCACAAAATATAAAGAGTTAAACATGCAAAAGCACATCACTTTAAGGTCTCATCACTGAAATACATTAATAACCACACTGCCTGATGTTATTGAGAATAAATTGTTACTTAGTAGCTGTTGTATCAAGTAAAATTCAATATTCAGCATTATCAGCTTCTGCAGCTGTCGAGCAATTTTTAGGCTATGATCTGTGGATCACTGCAGAAAGTTGACCAAAATCTACAGCTCTGTAGAACATGCACATCACCTCCTTTTTTCCTTTGCAGACAACTGCTGACATCAAGACCATACCTGACTTGTGTAAAGAACCAGCTGCACCAGCTGAGGCATCAAGGCATCAGCCATAGTTAGAGTTTGCAGATTTGGATGCATCAGAGATGTCAGCAGGACAGGAAGCAGATGACCAAGCATGGTTGCCTTTGTGATTTGCTCCAGGCCTTTTAATCTGTAAGGAGAGTCAAGGTAACAACTCTTTTCATAGAGCATCACTACTATTTTTAGTCACCTGTTTAATCTTGTAACAGACTGGGTGAGTAGGCAATTCAAAATTCAGCAGAGAACATTTGCATTATAGCTACAGAAAAAACCAACAAAACACACAAAAACTTAGTATCTTGAAAACATCACAATTTCTCCAGAGGGTTTTCATCCTAGTCTTTGCTGCCAATCCTCACTAAACAATGATAGACCAGAAGACACTAAAGAGCGTAATAATTATTTAGAAAATTATAAGCTCCCATGGGCACAAGATGAAAGTCACATCAAACGCAAGTGTATTTGTTCAGTGAGTGTATGAGGCTCCTCACACACGTAGTTCAAAGTACTTTAAAAGAATCTGCATCTACAAAAATATATTTGAGCATGAAACCCATCTGGAAGTATCTTGAAGGAATCGTATATTAGCAAGAAACAAAACTAATCTTGTGGGCACAGAAAAGTAGAGAAACTGAAGCCTGAAACACAACTAGGAGAGGGAACTGTTTAACTAGAGAAAAGGTTTACAGTTTTTGTTTACATTCCATTCCCAGCAATTTTTTCAGTGAAGGGGAGAGAAGGAATGCGAAGGTGATGCTGCCTGATGAAAAATTCAGGATATCATAACAATGTCATGAATAAAAACATCCAGTCCAGCTGGTACAGATGTAATAGTCAGGAATTTAAAAATAACAAAAAACTGCCTTGGCTTGGAGGAATATTCCTAGCTGACTAAGGACAGTTTGTTTCCAGTTACCCTGCTCATAAATACCTTTGTAACTAAAACCTTATTTATTTGAAGTTTCTCTAGATTATCAAGCTAGTAGCACTGACATGGAGAGTCTGCTTCTAAATTCTTCAGTGCTAAGCAAAAGCTGTGCTAAGGAACAATTCCTAGACACTGAAAGCTCAAGTATATAAAGAACAAGTCATGCAAACTGTGCTTGTACAATAAACCACAAAAAGCAGCAGCTGATTGTTCCAAAGTTAGCATACTGATACTTGTCTCACCTTTGCTCTCTATCAGAAATGTCACTGTTAATTAGTGCAGTAGTGACTTGTTGCAGCATTTCCAAGACTTCATCACATCCTGTCAGAATTTGTGTAGCAAGAGACAAAATGCTGGTCTTCAGCTCCTAGGCACAGAGAGAGTTAGAGGATACTTCAATGCTTAGAGAATACCAAAAGAGAACAACAGAACAAAACGATGGATTTCCAAATGAAAAGAATGATAATGTGACCTGGCAGGCCTGCAGCAGGAGATTCATCCAAGACTTAATTTGATTAATGCTAAGCCCCAAAGTGCTGGGAGAAACTAGGTGCATATTTTACAGGATGCACATCCAGTTTCTAGAGGGAAGGAATCCCCAAGTCCAGCACAGGAGAGAGAGCTGTTAGCCCGCCAAGGTACAGCATTGGTGACAGAATGTCCTGGCAGGTATGAGGATCACTGTAGAGAGAAACTGAACAATGAAAACATGGGTGAATACAAGACAGGAAAAGTACTACAGTATTTAGCATTTACTCAATGAGCCTGAACAAATAACTTTCAACTGCAGCAAAGTACAAGTACACAAAGTCTCAAAGAGTAGCAGACAAAACCAGTTTAACAACACCAGAAATCCAGAAGTCAAGAGCATTACAGAACAATTGTTACTGTTTCAAAAACTACTGTGGTGAGCCAGCCTGCTTGCTAGGGCATCCTGGTTCCTAGGAGCTCCCTCAAGAATACTTTAGCAGCAATATGAAATGACAATATTTTTATAAAATGGGACCAGCAAAACAACTGCTATCTGCAAACCTTGTCCTCTGACAGTTTCCCTGCCACAGACACTAGTCATGCTATTTCAGAGAACAGATGTAGGTTGCTCTACATAAGATTACTTAGTTAAAACTGCAAAAAAGCAGAAGCCAGACAAGGCAAATGAGAAAACTCTTCCGTATTTAAATCTGTAAAACATTTTTAAAGGACCACCTTGAAAGTGGTGATTGGGAGGAGAGAAAAGCAGGGGGTAGTATCTTCAGAACGGATTCCTGGCATCTGAATTTTCTTACATAGGAATCAAAATGTATTTTAAACCTCATTATACAGATATCTAGTAAGGGAAGTGTCAGCTCTCAGTGACAATATAGAACCCAAACTGGAACAATGACAAAGAACAATTGCAGACTTTAGCTGGAGAACATAAAAATAAAACTGTCTAGTAACTTAACTAGATCAAGAGGAAAAGAACCAACAAAACAGCATAAGAAGAATGCACTGCAGGAACAAGAGGTGTCACAGTAACACTGACTGTGGAGAGCCATACTAGAATAAAACTTGGTGTTTACCTGTACCTTCAATGTCTCTCCCTGCAAGGAGCTGTCACTGTCATCATTGTCATCAGGCTTAATCAAAATAGTGTTACTGAGGAGGTGGTTCTGTACAGCCATCAGGTACCGCAAGCAGGAGGATGCAGCCTTTAACATAAACAAGCACACTTCACATTATCTAAACCCTTCAATCAACCTTGATTCAGGCAATCCCTGCACTTTGAAATATAACAGGAAAAAAGCTGAGGGAGAGGACAAGCAGAAGCAAAAAATAAGTTCCCTTGAACAGAAATTCTGTTGCTGATTTAATGTGAGCTTGTTCATTCATAATTAAGAAACTGGTTGTAAACTACTGAATTGAATGAAGTAATTTGCAAAACATACAGAGAAGCAGTACCATTTTATTCAAGTATATAATATTGTAGTAATATTCAAGTACTGTAACATTAATAAATTCTTAAAGATAACACCATCACTGGGCTAAGATTAATTCACACTCCTGAAGGAGATGGATCCATGTTACTACTCCTTTCCCATTCTCCTGCAGGCCATGACTTTGTCATGGAGAGACCTGACTCTGCTGAAAACATCTACACATACTTTTGCCATTAAATAATGTCAACTATCACACTTTTTTCTCTGTAAATTAGAATCTTTTCTGCTTGCATGAATCACTATACACACCTGTAGACGTTTATTTTGGTTTTTAAGTTGCTGTAATGCTTTGAAGATTGTACCTTCTTTAAATTGAAACAGTTACCAGAGCAATTGGAAAATATATCCCCATATAAACCTGGTTTAGCATTTCTGTGTGATTTACTTTGCTGTTAGAAATTGTTTCTTCTTTCCTTGCACAGCATAAACAAAAGAAATTCTTTTCCTGTGCTTGCTAAGGCACACAACTATAAAAGTTTCACCTTTGTATACTCAGTGGAGATGATGGATTTGAGGAGGAAAAGAAGGCAAAGGCGAATATACTTTTATCAAAATACATTTTACTTACAGGCACAGTTGAAAGAAGCCTTTGAAAATCATCTTTAGATACAGTTTGGCACTTGGTGATTAAGACACAAGATTCTCGGACAACAATCTTGAGAATGTAGTGCAACAGCTCATCATTTAGTCTTCAAAAATGCAAGAAAGATGCAAAATGTTAATAGTCTAATTATGGTGCATTTTGTATAGCTCATCTCAACAGTCTCTGCAAGCTGTGTCACCAATTATGTGAAAGCAAAACAAACATATTCTCAACTCCAGAGATTCAGACACAAAGAAAACCAAACTTGAAACGTTTAACAACAATCAGTGCAAGAGATCCTGGTGACCTCCTGCCCTGTGCTGAGACCTGACTTTCTGTGACTGCTATAAAGACTCCTCCCAGCTTGAACAGGTACCAGAGATGGACAGAGTCACCTGATGTAGTGACATGGAGAGCAATGTCATATCAATGGACTTATCATCCACACAGACATGCTAAGAAGCAGGGAATCCAAACCTCAGTCTGTACAGAAGTCTCCAAAGTTGCCCCTAAAATGCCAAACCTCTCTCTCCCTTGTCCTACTGAAATTCTACCCACTACGGACACAGAGATTGCGTTTCAGGTCACGCTGCCAGTAAGATAACAAGCAGTTTCAGCAGAATTTTATGCCAGTTTACCTAATGCAAATAACAGAAACATTATAAATGGGGAGGAGGGGGAGCAGAGTGTTGTGTTTTACCTATAATGATCATCATCTTCACTTCCAAATCTGTTGTTCTGAAGCTGCTCAGCTAAATTAGTGAGGATCACATCACGGAGCTGGGAGAGCCCACTGTTTCTCTCTCCTAACATGGAATGCAAAAACTTTAGCAAAACAGCAGTTTACAGAATTATTTTAATTTCCTCAGATATCTTGCTTAATATATGCTACTTCTCAGAATTTTCTGTCTTTACAGTGTAACATGACTCCCTGTTGATACTACAGGCTGTTACAGCTCCCTCTGCACACAGCACTGTTTTAAATTCCAAAGACTTTGACACACAAACACGTTCCTGTGCAGGAACAAATTCCTGTGCATCAGCTGCTTCTAAGTCCAGACTTCCATTTCATGGTGAAGGCAAGGAGATTATTAATCTTTCACTAACGACCTCTGGTTACTGTGTAATTGCCACAGGTAACACTAACCGCTAACCAAGTGTTCTGAAAAACAACCTGGACAAGAAACATCACTAGTAGTGACAAAAGAGAACTTTAATCCTTTTTCAATTTCAAACAGCTGCCTAATTGAGACAAATCTTCTAATATATGCTTGACTGTGTATTCATTCAGAAGGCAGCTTCAGAATTTGAAGCATCCTAGAACAGGATGGGTTTAAGCAGACCAGTGCTCAATATTCTGAACTCCTCTCCCTCCAAAGCTTGAGAAGTATTTCACTTTTTGTTTTAAGTTAGAAAAAACACTCTCACAGGTCAGTAAGACATTCTCACCTTCAGTTAAGACCAATTTCAACAAATTATTGATTTCTGTTTCTCCAGGATACAGGATATTTAAACCAGAGCTAAAGAAGAAATAAAAACATGTATTACCTTATGTATTTAAAAACGAACAGAATATTCCAAAATTGAAATACGTGAGAAATGGTGTCACAGAATCTCAGCTTAGTACCTGACCTAACATTTAAAATGACTAAGTAATAGCTTCTTCCAACTTAGAAAGGCATCATTAACATTTACATTAGTCATAAAATAAGCAACTGCTCTCTCCAGAAAGCTCTTGTAATCCACTGTGTTTTACTGTCTAGGTCCCAAAGCTTCACCAGCTATTTGCTTTCCCCTGTGAAACTCCATCACTTGTGTCTGGCAGCACAAGCATTCCTTTCAAGAATCAGACATGTCCAAAGAAATGGATGAGGACTGAAGACCTCTCAGGACTCAGCTCTGGAGATGAGGTAAGAACTGTGGCTTATCTGTGATGAGAACAATGGAAAATGCAAAAGACTCATCAAGGAGTCACTATTGCTACAGTTTTACACTTACTAAAGACTGGCTCCTTCTAGAGGTCTTTGTTTAAGCTAAGCAGAAGATTCCAGAACTAGCACTTTGGAAATAACACAGCCATGCATGAACACCTGTGGAGATATTTTTCCCCTCTAACTGTTGATGAACTTTGTCCCTTTTACATTATTTGCTACATCAAAATAGAAAAGCACAATAACTTAACAGGAGTACTTTGTGACTGTCTAAAGAGTTGAAACTATTATGCAGACTTTTTCTTATTTTCTTTCTCCTTTTTCTTTTTACCTAACACTTACAGAAAACTAGCATGTTTCTCAGCTTCACACTAAGAGCAGAGATTATTGCAGCTTCCTTCCCTCTGGTTCATGCTGACCAACTTCAGGTACAAACATCAGGGAAAGTCATCATACATTGCAAGCTAAGTTTGAGGTTGCCATTGGTACCAGAGTCCCCCAATGGGAAAACAGAAGGAAGGAGAGATTACCTAATTCCCACCTCTTGTTTTTTTTTACAAGTTATTGGAGCATATAGGGTTAAAAAAGGGAAAATGCAGCAGTTGTCCATAGAGCTGACAGGATACACTTTTCCCTGTCAAAAAGCAAGCTGAAAATGCTGGATAATCATACTAAAGATCCCCCGTTCTTCAATCGGAGTTGCAAAAAGCCACTGAATTTTGGAATGTCATGATTCACACACAAAAAAAAAAGTAGGTTCATCTTCCAAAGATTTTGTTCTCAATCTCTGGAGCACTTCCCACTTGAAAGCAGATTCTATTTGTACTTGGAGTGCTGTCTCAAACATCCTTTGTCCTTGATATTTACATTACCTTGTTTTCGTGATACATGATCACACTTTTTGCTGGCTTCCCTATACTTAGTCATTCTGCTATTTTGACAAGCTGGAGAAAGGAAATTACCCAGCAGCAGGTTCAGGAGAAGCAGCAGTTCCTATGATGTGCAGCTACAGCAACCATCTTGTTCCAGTGTTGGATGACCTGGCATACCAGCCCAGAGACATCAAGCCCACTCTTCTACCAAAATTGATTCATTTTTCCTAAACATAAACCTGACTTTTTCCAGACAGTTTTGCTACCCTGCCAGAATTTTTCCCTGGGCCTTCAATCTTACAGGATTCCTCAAGTTTTATTCATTCTGCTTCTCCTCACATTCCTTTTGTTAGAATTTCAGTGTTGTCATTTGAAGCACTGGTGTAATAGCATTAGCTTTCCCCACTCCAGAACACCAATAAGCCATATGAACTAAAAAGCCATCAATGAAATGCAGGAAACTTTGCTTAAATTTAGAGAGCTATATTATAACAAACATTAAAAGGATCTCTAAAGAGAGGAAATAAAAAACAACAAATGAAAACAAGGATGGAAGATAATTATTTCACTTTCATCAAGACAAATAGACTGTATTTCTCTTTTTCCAGACATAAATCATAACAATTTCATCAGTCTGTGTCAACCTAAATTTTATCATATTAATTTAAAATTAAACTGCTGAATACAATTTGACTGTTCCTCTGTTACAACATTTTCAGACAGTCAAAAGTCTAAGTTAAGGTTAATTTGCCCAGATACTTACCTAATTGCCAGGCAAACCTCCTTCTGGATTTCAGAGCAAATCTGATCCCTTGGTGCCATCAGTAACTGCCAGAGAAGGAGGCCCGACCTTCTAACAATATCTCTGTTCCTTTCAGTTTGTGGGCTGAAGAAAAATTTAAAAACCACCTAAGAAAGATTAAACACAACAATATTAAAAGCTTAAAAAATGTTCACATTAACTCTTTTACTGCAGGCAGTTTCTCAAACTATTTGTCTAGGTCACTAGAAATCTGAGGCAGAAACTGACTTTGGATCAAAATTTTTTTTAAAAGGGAATAAAAAAGAAAGGAATCAGGAAGTAACCTCTCAGGATTTTATTTTCATCTGTAAAGGTGGCAACAGCACATTTAAATGAGGACTCTTAAATGGTGTGTAAGACACTGCAAAGCCACTGCTAAGTAATTGAATGCAATGGAGAAAAAAATCCCAGAACTAATACAATCTAGCAATGGCCTATACTCTAAATTAACTTTTTTGTCTGTGCTTATTGTGAAGTACATTTAAGATGTTGTTTTACCTGAAAGACAACCAGGATGCACCGTATGATACAAGTATCTCCATTGACCATAGCTTTCTCCATAATGTCACAAATGCTGCTGAGGTGATGGGCTTCAATTGGATGCTGTTTGCCCAAAAAATTTGTGATGGGAAGATTGTTGCTGGCTGCAAGGAGGTTGAGTTGGTGGATACACATGGCACCAACATGGTGCAGTAACTGGTTAATAACCTCATTTGTGGTTGTTGCATCCCCTAGAACAAGAATGCAGTTAAAAGTCAACAAACACAGACTACAGCAGTGGTATTTGCTTCTAAAATGAAAGATACCATCATTATGACCCCTAACTTCAGGGCATCCACTCACATGACAGGACTGCTTTTTTCATGT
The DNA here is from genome assembly GCF_000747805.2 of Chaetura pelagica. NCBI lineage: Eukaryota > Metazoa > Chordata > Aves > Apodiformes > Apodidae > Chaetura > Chaetura pelagica. Next base: position 106,102 of record NW_009953068.1, read on the forward strand.
GCTAAAGGTATCAAGAACCTGAAAACTTCCAAACAGGTCTGGCTTTTTGCTTTTTCCTGTCTTAAAGCAAAGAGAAACCACAACCAATTTATAAACAACTTTTCAGGAATGAACCAAACTTTTAAGAGTTTCAAAAGGTGGTTTCTGTATATTTCTTCTATGCTAATCATACATTTCACTTCCACTTTTTATCAAATGCTGACCTGGGAGTTGACCTCACCTTTGGGCTCTGTGATAACATGACTCACTCCCAGTCTCTGACAGACACAGTGGAATGCCTGGTTCCCAGGATTGCACCACTGGTCAATATAATCATTGGAGCATGTCCATATCATGTTGTTCATGGTATCATAACAGGCACCTAAGGGAAATAAGTTGCACATCACATTTTAGAATGTCACAAAACCAGACTAACGTATTTTTATAGCAAATATAAACCCAAATTATTTGCTTAAAAAGTTTTCTGTGGTGTGGCAGTAACAATGCACTGGAATGAAAAACATTGAAAGGATGTTCCTTAACAAAGGAATGAAGTGAATGTACATCCCTTGTGATGTTCCAAGTACATGTTCAACAGCATTTGTTTCAGGTAAGTATCCAGTGCAAAATACACTGTTCAAAATATTATTTTATTGTACCAAGCATGTTAAAAAAAATAAATTAAAAAAATCCCCTAAACACTAATGAAATTTCAGTCATAAAGCAACAGAGAACTTAGAAATACCTATAATGTTTTTCCAGCTAAGATGCGTTTATTTATTTTCAAATGTAGAGCTAAGCTCCTCAGAACATTGTAGCTCCTTACACTAGAAGCAGGATATAAAAATCAGACTTCTTTCAAGATAGTTCTCTGCCACAGGAAACAGTTTTCTTGAGCTTGTGTGCAGCTGAAACTGCAAAAGCAGGACACAGGCAATTCCTTCAAGGAATTCTGAACTTTCAAAAGCATTAAATGTACAAAATTTCACCATGGACATGAAACCCCACCAACTCCCAGCTGCTTACTGCAAATTAAAATCCAAATAGACTCCTCAGAACTGAAGGGTTTCCTCTATCTAGTTCTTGAAAATTCCAAGAGAACAGACCCATGTCTTACCAAGTCCTGGAACTAGAGCACCACGTCCAAGTGAACTTCCTGCAGCATCGATGAGATCTGCTCGGCTGGTGAACTGCCCATCCGAAATATTGAACACCAAGCTTGAAGCAAGAACTACAGAGAAAAAGGTCTCCAATAAACTTCTGAGAAGTTTCTTTTACTTCAGAAAACCAAGAACTTAAAGCCTGCCCCAAACTTACTTTTTAAAGATGACAAAGCACTTGTTCCTCCAAAGAGGGAGCGTGTGGCAGAACTGCCTGATCCACCTGGGGGTGGGACCAGCATCACCAGGTACGTTCCGCATGTGTATATGGGGGTCTTCCTCAACATCTTCAGTGGCAGCCCACAGCTGGTGTTTGCAGCTGAAATATTACACAGGAAAATAGAGAACAAACCCCTATTTCTTCATACTATCAAATATCAGAACACAACAGCAAACAAGGCAGATTTCTATTTAGGGCTTCAAAGAAATCAATACGGAAATTGATTGAAGAGACGTTTTTGCAGCATTTAGAAGTTGCTTTGAGAAGTTGTGTTCAGGAGCAGTGTCATAATCCCACACATGCAGCATCCCTCCCCAGAAGGACACAAGCAGGTTCACAGGTTATTGAACTAAAGAGAACAACTTAAAAAAAAGAAAAAAAAAAAAAAAAAGACAAAAAACCCCCAAAATCTCTAGTTTCCAATCAAGGCAAATTTGGAGCCTAACATTTAAGTATAAACAAAACTGTTTTAAGAATTGTATGGTAATAAACATATTGAGAGCTTATCTTGGAGCCAAATAATCTTGTAACAGAGACATCACTTGAGATTCACTACGCATTTACTATTTTAAGTTCTCCTGCTCCACATGGAACGTGTACAGTCATAATGATCTAGCTCCTGCCACAGCTGATCAACACTTTCCTGAGCACTGACTAAAGAACTATCCAAGAATAATCACTTTTTCTTCTTCTTCTGTAGCACTCTAGTTGTTAACTGGCAAAACACAGCCTTTAAACTAGCTCTTCAAGCCAATTCTTTATCAATTTCCCTGGAAGCAGACGTATTTCATGTATATTTTTATGGAAATACCTTTAATTGTTTAAAATTGAAGAAAGAAAACTCATGTACTTATGAAGAAGAGAAGTAATTCAGGATAAACTGAATAAAATCTTAAGACAAATCCTACAAAGCTCCAGATGATCCTGAAAGCCATCAATGCTGCTCCTTCAGGATTCCCTAATTAACTTGGATAGTTTCAAGAAGCCTATAAAAGGATACACAAACATCTTGTAATTTACTTCAAAAAGCTAAATTATCTTCAATTTATAATATTCAACTTACTTGTGAAACAAGAGTTTCATTTTTTTTTTAAAACTGCAGTCTGTTTTAACATAGCAATTAGAAGCCCAGCAGAGAAATGCAATCACCAGCTTGATCAAGTGGGGCATAAACGAGGCCTGTAATTGAATTCAGGAGGGAATAAAGGCTGCCACAAGCCTTCCTCCCATTTTTAAACTTTTCTCACAATTAATGCCTAATTTAGCAAGGGAACTTGTCATTCATTAAGCAAATACTGCATAGATGTATTTCAAACACTTATTTTGGAAAAAAAACCCAACATCCCCCCATTTTTTTTTAACATGTTCTAAGAGACCAGGAATGGCTAGAACTGATACTATGTGTGTATGAAACAAACCATGAAAATGACTAAGACAGTGAAACCTCTTCTGACCTGCTTGGTCTTCTTTCAGTGTGTTGGAGATAGTTGAGCCAGTGAGAGCTGCCAGGGTTGCTGATGGGGAGGCTCGGTACCGTGACAGCCTACTCAGGAGCATCTCATTTATACTCTTTGCAGATTCACCCTCTTTCCTCATTAATATAATTCGTTCCTGGAGAGGGTTGGCTATACAGATGCCATTTTCTACCTAGCAAAATGGAGAACAATAACCCTACCTTTTAGATCTTGAAAGCTATAGGAGACAGATTACCTGAACAGTAAAATTGAACAATATGATATAACAAGGACAGATACAAACTTGAATCCTGCTGGCATAATTTCTTACAAAAAAGTGTTATAAAAGCTAGACAGACGAGTATTTCCTTTGTTTGCAATTTTGTGGTTCAATACAGATCAGATATTTTCTCTGTCCTCAAAGACAGAGCTGCCTGTCATAATCTTATTTATGGAACTTGACTTAAAAATATTTAACCTCCCTGTATTGTTAATGATATTTCACTGGCAAGTTTTGGAAAAAAAAGAGGCCATTAAATACTCTGCCAGCCATCAAGTGTAAACAATTATTTTTTTCAGATCATAAACTTCAGAGGACATGTCATTAAAGAACACATCTTTTAATGAAGACAGGATCTGATTTACAGCATTAGGCATCTTCCCCAAGTTGCACCACTAGAGCCAATCACTTCTAGCTCCATCACCTCACCAAGTACAGTACTTCTTTGTTAAAAATTGTTTCATAAACACATTACAAACAGCTATTCAGATTATACATATCATTATTCAAACATATAACAGTGATTTGAAAATGCTGATGTTTAATTAAGCAGTAGCCAAGCTACCAACTCCAGAGTCATAGAAAACATATAATTTTCTTACTATAATTTCAAAAATATCCATAAAGACTGAGTGGCCTTTTGGTGTTTTTTCATTGAGGCTTGCAGGTGACCAAATCCAGTAGAAATATGTACCATCTGAAGAAAGATGCACTGTAGTCATAGTACTGCCAACTGGGAAGTGGTTTACTGGCATTGGGACTATCTGACATACCTAGGAGAAGGAAAGCATCTTAACAGTTTGTATTCTAAAGTCTGTGTTAACAGTGTACTTAAAAATAACTACTTAAATTAAGATGAAATGCAGTAGTTCCAGAAGAGGCTTATGATTGGACATAACAGTACTATTACATGTATTTGTTGTGAAGAGCTATTATATAATGTTTGCCAAATGGATCTAATGCATTAAAAACAGTTCATACATCTAAATATTTAACATATCTAAAAATAAAAGGACCATCTCCTCTCTAATGACTGAGAGCATATCCACAGTACCATAAGGAAAATACACATGGTAAAGAGTTATCTATTCTCTGATGTTCTCTGAACTTAACTTGAAACTTTGGAAGAAAGGGGGAATCAAAACATCCTCAGTTTCAGGAAACATACTGGACAGAAATGTACATACCCATCCTTAAAACCAGGCTGGAAAAATACCCCAAAGAAAACAAACTATCCATTTTTACAAAGGATGACATTTGTTTATCTACAAAACATAGTTAGATCAGAAACAATACCTGAATTTTATTACAGTGTAAGAATAATGAGCTGTTCAGGAAGATGATGTTTTCAGTTTAAGTCAAAGGTCATTTTGCTATGGCTTGATTGTTTTACAATGTGAGCATATATACTTTAGGTCACAACACTGTCATAATATAGCTCAGTGTAAGTCTATATATGCATATATTTATATATATCTATGAAAACACATGCATATACATGCACATAAATACACCTAAACACGCACACACTAACACATGGAAACACAGCAATGTCTGTAACAAGTTGTATCATGCCATGCTTTCAATGGGGGTCTATAAAAGGCAGCTTCATAAAGTAATAAAAGCAACTTCAAGGATAAATCTAATTAAGGCTAGAAATTAGTGTGATTAATTAAGAACATTTTCCTTCTCTTACTACAACTCTGCAATGAACTGTTCCTTTTACCTGAAGGGTATGCTGATCCACCACCTGGAAAAGGGAGTGAGGTTTATTATCAAAAGAGACAGGCCTGTGAAGGAGTTTCCCGCTGCCAAAAGCGACCCAGCCAGTCTCCAGCTCCTCATTTCGGCAGTACACAAAACCTCTGGCAAAAAACCCAGTATATTAGAACTCTTTAAAAATCCCCTCTGTTATTTTTTTTTTGTTTTTCTAACTCACAACCAGGTCCCTGAACTTTGACTGAACTTCAAGTCAGCATAAGGCAGAAATTTCTACTGTAAATGACTTCAAGCATAAGAAGCGTCATGACTTTCAAGCAATGAAGCAGCAAGAAGGTACAGTGACTCACACCTGCACTAATCATTTATATAATGCCAGAATTATATAATGTATATAATTAGAATTTAGTAATTGTACAACAATGAATAAAAAGATCACAAAACTAGTCCATAGTATATCCCTCCCAGCAAGGAATAAAACCACTCACTATATTCTGATGGAACACCTCTTGGAAGGAGGTTGGACTAAATGGCCTCCAGAGGTCCCTTTCAACATAAATTATTCCCCAATTCTAGAGAAAACACACTCCAGAAGAATTTTGGAAGAAAACCAAAACATTAAAATATAATCATGAAAACGCATAGTAAACTCCAGTCTAACATGAGAGTGCTTTACCAAAACAGTAGCTTTCTCTCAAGAAAGATGTGCAGAACAGCAACCATCCAGCTGCCACTCACCGCAGAGTGCCGTGCAATCCAGATCCTAACTTGCTTATTCCTCTGCCCACTGAATTGGTTGTATAAAGATAGAGCCCATCTGCTGCAAGACAGCGCCCCAAGTCTGCATCTGAGTGAGGGAGAGAGAACAGAGCAGAGACCTCCTCTGTAACACACATTCTCCATGGTCATTACATCTCTGGGGTGGCTCCCACAGCAACTGGAAACCAGCAGATGCTCATGAAAAGTCCTCATTGACAGGTCAGAATACTTTTTTCTATACTGAATTTATTATTTGGGTTTAAGAGCTACTGTAACATAGTCAAAGTCCATTCTTTTTTCAGCAGTTTATTTCAGGCATTATGGAGATGCTCAGATATGCCTCACTCCCTCATACAAACACTCAGGCTATTTACATCTCCTGCTGTTGCCCAGTAAACTTAACAAGAATTAGTGTCAGTCACACAGCTTCACTTTGAGATAGTAAGTTACATTAGCTCTGTTTTTTCATGGTTCAAATGTTCATCATCCATTTCTGATTAATTTCTTTTTCCTCATTTCAGTCCTAAGGACTGCTCTTTGGATATTACAGCCTAAGCTGCTGTAAAAAAGAAAACAGTAAGTTGGAACGTGCTTTTTCTGCACACTATTCAAAACTATAAATGCAGTAGGAACTAGACCCACAGATCCCACCATGCTTAGGATTACAGGGCTATTCAACTGAGCCCTTTTCAAATGGAAAATTCCTTTACTTAAATAGAAAACAACTTGAGAATTTGCTATTAAATGCCTTCAGAATGATGCAAAGGAACAGAGGACCATTCTCTTCTGCTTTTGCAACAGGTAAGGCTGCTCAGAACTCAGAACTGGCAGCAAGATAAAATGCAAGCAAGGCTTATGGCTGTGCAAGCCTTTGTGCTTAGGACTGCTGGTATAACATACTGCTGGTGGGGAAGGAATAATCTAATAGCAAGCTTTGATCTAATTTTCAGTACAATTCTGTGCTTCTCTTAAAGCTACTAAGCAGAGCCTTGCACCTCTTGAACAGTTAAATTAAGACAAAATGTATTCCAAACATAGCTTTGTCACTCACAAAGTAGTAATTATTAACAAGCAAGAGGGGACACACAAGGCAAAGCCTTGTTAACAGGGTGTCAATAAACCAGCCCAGTCAACCTAATTATGTTCACAGAATCTGAACCAGTCAGCTAGGGAAAGGAAAATAATCCAGTCACTCTGACAGCAAGAAGAACTCTTCAAAATATAGATGTCTTTAATAAATCTGCATACAGCCTAAAATGATAACTGAAATTTGTCAACTCCTGCAGCTTGCATTAAACTTAATGAGATGTCAAAGCTTGAATTAATGTTTCTAAAGCAACATGAACTCCCTCATTTAGTGCAAAAATAGTAAGCAAACAAAGCAGTAAAAACTGAGAATTAATTTGGGGGAGAAAAATACAAAAGAAAGCATAAAAAAAAAGCACATACAAACCAGATTGGACAGAAACAAAAGTAGACTAGGGAAGGGAAAAAAAGAAAGCAATGAACTTGTACTTCTAAAAATAAACATGCTCTGCCAATGATAGCTAGCACTGAATACAGTGATACTGCCCAGGACAAAAAAAATATGCTTACTGAGAGCCTAATGAGTGGATAATATCCAAACTCAGTGTGACCTCTGCAAAACTGCCACTGAAGTCAGGGAGGGTCATTGCATATACTACTTTTGCTTGTTCCCTACAACCTAATTGCTATGCAATTTAAAATAGCATCTGGTCTTCAGCAACCAAAAAGCAAGACTCTTCTGAACCACATATGTTTTTAACAAATCCCCTGCCTTACTATCAGTAACACACCCAACTTCAGATTGATCCTCTCAGTTTTAATATAAATCAGGATATTTTTTTCTATCTGATCTAACCTGAAGAAAATCCAACAAATAATTTATGTATCTTGGTAGATTAACTTATTGAGCAGAGGTATTCCAAGCCAAACAATGTAAACAATGTAGTACTCCTGTAAATTAGGTCTATGTTTTCAAAACTTCAGTTCTGAATGTACAAAGACAACAAAATACCCAGACAGCTGCTGCCCTCCCCCTCTCACGACTTATCAGGCCTCAAGATACTCCTGGGATGCCCAGTTCTCTCCAGATGGTCCTTCTGAACCTTTCAGTCATTTGCTATGTCCTGTACTTGCTTTTACACTACTTCTAATAAAGAGGAGAAATCCCTTCCCACTCAAAAACTTTACATTATTTTTTAAACAATTATCACCACAAAAAGCTTTTTCTCCCCCCTGCTAATTCTGACAGCCATGAAATTCACCTTTACTTTCACTGCTGGAACTAGTGTTGGCATCTGGCGCAGGTAACATGTCTTCAAAGCCCCAAGACACTATGTGCTTTCCTCCAAGCAAACAAGAGGGTGATCCAGGTCCTCCCTCCAAAAGCAACAACCTTTAAGCAGAAAATAAAATAATATGCATGGAGAACAGTGATAGCCAGAACTAAATCAAAAGTTAAGATGCAGATATGTTCTAAGTAACTATTCTCTGTCGGAGTTCATAGGCCACTAAAGGAATCATCAATATTTAATTAAAAAAACTTAACATCCCAAAAACAATTAGCAGATTCGTTTAGATTTTACTTCCTAATGTCTTGCTTCTGCAATGGAGTAAATGTTGATCTTTCCTAAAGCTTTCAATAATGCTAGAGGCTTTTAATCACAATATAAAGGCATTAGTCTGCAAATGCACTTACACATTTTCAGAGCTGATGTAAAAGTGCTACAGTTAGAAAAGTCAGGACAAACCTGTACAATACATCAGCCACAGGCAAGGATCCCAGATCAGTCTGTTTCTGTAACAGATGCACTGTGTGAACAAAGGTTTTCAGCGACCCTCTAAAAGGATAAGAAAAACATGAATTAAAGATGTCTATTGAAACAAGACAGAATAGAGACAGGCAAGAGCAGCTACATAGAATATAATATCCAGTACCATAAGGAGAGAATATCCAAGATATCGCATCAAGCTCCTTTTCTAATTTGCATTTCTTTTCTGGATGATTTCCATTCTTTTGTGAAGGAAGTGAAGAGAGGAAGAGAGGGTTACATAAAGGAGGAATGCTGACCCACTGCCAGGCCAAGTCATGCTATTTTTTGGGCAGAGGATGAAGCACCATGCAGGTAGGGAGACCAGCAGCCACAGGCTGTGTACAGTAAAGACTATCTAGGCACACCATAAAATGCCTCAATCTTGCAGCTATTACAGACAGCTACTTGCAATATTCCTTGTAGCTGATCAATCATATTTAGATCTCCAAATGTAATCTGCAGGTCTTCCTGGGGCTGAGCCAAAGCATTAGGGAGAGCTGCTGCAGACATTGCTAGAGATGGCTTTCTTGACTAAAATAGAAAACACCAAACTAATTAATGTCTTATCAAGAGTCTGATTATTTCTGCTTCCAAACACAAATTTGGAAGCTTTTCCCCTCCTGAAATGATACATTTAAATGTATATAAGGAGTAGATATTTCTGAAAACAAAAGCAAAATTTGCTTCCAATCTTGCCTAAAAATGTGTGTTGCTTTAAAATTTTATTGTGGTATTTACAAACAGATGGAGATCGTGATTCTAATTATAATTCTTGTTCATTCATAAGTTATAGACTTTTTTTTGGAGAACTATGAAAACTGTATGTTAATATAGTGGAAAATACCTGGTTTTTGTAGAAATATATATAGAGAGAAGTTAATATATATATATATTTTACAGTTTCTGTTTTAAAGGTCAGGGAATGAGGAGGAAGTCATTTTCTGAAAGACGTGGTGGCTTTATTTTTGGGCATAATAGCCTGGCTAAACACAAGAATCCTCACTGTTTTTCAGACATGATAATAAGCAGTTTTGAATTGATTTCTTCAGAAGCATGACTGATCAATTGAAGAGATCCCTTCCATACACTCCCATGAATACAGCCTTGTGCTTTCTGTCACACATGGTCAGTCTCAGCTCCTTAACTCCCTAACAGCATCTCCTTCGCCACACTCCAAACCCCATTTTTCCCACTGTCATTTTCAGCTATGTGCTTTCACTGATAAACCTCTAGCTGGAGAAAACTGACACTTCAAAGCACCTCAATTAATTATTTAAAGCAATATTCACCCGGTTGTTTTATTCTTAGTAATGTGAAACACCCAACATTGCAACTAAGAATCTCAGTAATTGTGTCCTTTTGAAGACATCTTCTTCATGAGGGTACCCAACAGATGACATATATTTAAAGGAAAAGTGCAAGGCTTTCATAGGTGAGGAAAGCAGGTCAGGATACAACAACTCTGCAAGCAATGTCAAACAGATTTGCAAAGAATGTATTAGTTCAACCCTTCATTTCAAAAGTTGTATTTGAAATTTAGCTCTTTTACAAATTCAGCTGAAAAAGAACATCCCATATTTCCTGAAAACTGACATCTGGGGAAAAAATAATAAATGTGATCATGTTTATCCAATCCAATTTATCTGAGCTGTGTTCAAGCACACTGCATATTAGAGAAGGCAGCTGTCAGTGCAGCAGTTTGCCATGTACAGTAGAGTCCTCATTGACTTCATTAGACCAAGTACACTAGAAATTAAGTGTTTCTCATTTGAATAAACCTTTTTTTCTAAAGTAAATAATGACGTCTCAGAACTTCAACATTTTAAATCAGAGTTAAACTTCACAAACAAGACTGCCATCTGAGAAGCATTAAAGCCAAGATTTTCAAAAGGCAACTGGTGACTCTAGACCTACATCCACAAGGCTCTGCAGAAGCTGTTTTGTATGCTCCTTCCCTTCTCCCCAAGTCCCATCCCCTAAAAAGAGTAAGTTTTTAGTAAAAGTTATTATGGACATTTTGTCCACAACCATCTGTGCTGTCCTAAGCCCATGCAGGCCATAGGGTAGCTCAGCCTGCACTGGTTGGACTTTTCGCTGGCAATGAAATGACAAAATGTCTCCAGATGTTTCACAGGCAACACTGAAATCTGAAATTAATTGACCTGAAACTTGGCAGTAATGCCTTCTACATCCAAATGGAGATCCATAAGCTACAGGATTAACGGGCAGTACAAAGGGAAGAGCAAGACAACTTTTCCCCACGATAAAAACATTTGGAACCATTCCTAGAACAGATCACTGCAGCAGAAGCAGCAATATGCACAAGAACATTTCTAACCTAGATACTTGTGGTTTTACATATGCTAAACACAACCAAAAAATAAATGCTTAGCTTCTCAGTTTCACCCTCTCCAAACCATATTTGAATATTAGAAGGAAAAAGACTAATGTAAACCAAAAAATTAGTAGCAACAGTGTGGCCACATCATTTCTTATTCTTATGTTTATATTTAAACACTTGCTACCAGTATCAACCACAACATGTCCTTTCAGGACAGCTTCCTTACCTTGCACAAGCCAAGGCAACTAGGGCAGCAGCAGCATTTTCTCTTTGCTTATACGGAATCTGTTGGCCTGAAGCAGAAGTGTCTTCCAGCCAGGAGCACAGCAAAGACTCTATCCCATTGAGGCAGTCAGCTGGCTCCTTAGTCAAACTCAAAGGCTGGCAGTCTCGAAGGCAATTCAATAGCACCTCAGCAGTTATGTTACAGAGAGAAGGGTCTGTTCTACTTTGAGACTGAATGAGGGGAAAGACCAACAGAAGCCCCATCCGTGAAGTGAACGGCGCCTGTTCAGGCTGCTGTAACAAGCCCTGACGCTTGAGCAAGGCCAGTGCCTCCTCATCCCCCGAGCTCTCCCGGTCGTGCTGCTCCTCCAGGGCCAGCTGGCGCTGGGCGTTCCAGAGCCCCCGCAGGGCGTTCAGCCGGTACTCCAGCAGCCGGGCGTACGCGTTGCTCTGGTTCCCGCACACGGACCGCAAGCGCTCCGCTAGCTCCGTCGGGTTCTTGGTCTCAAATGTTAGTATCTGAAAAGAGGGGGGAGACTTGGTGTTTATTGAGGTTTTCTGGAGTGCTGTGTCCAATTCTGGAGCCCCCAACATAACAAGGATGTGGAGCTCCTGGAATAAGTCCAGAGGAAGCCCTAATGATGATCAGAGGGCTGGAGCAGCTCTGCTCTGGAGACAGGCTGAGAGAGTTGGGGTGTTCAGCTTGGAGAAGAGAAGGCTCCAGGGAGACCTCAGAGTGGCCTTCCACTATCTGAAGGGGCTACAGGAAAGCTGGGGAGGGGCTTTGGACAAGGGCAGGGAGTGAGAGGACAAGGGGTGATGGACTAAGACTGAAGAGAGGAGATTTAGGTTAGACATTAAGAAGAAATTCTTTAGTGTGAGGGTGGCCCATCTCTACGCTGTAAAGATGCCTTTCCTCTCATTGCATTTAAAATTTTTTTTCAAAGGATGGGGAATGTGAGAGATCAAGCATTGCAATGGATAATTTCATACAGGATTCATCGTTTGGGTGTGTTGTTTTTTTTTAATTGTAGGCAGTAGTCATACAGAATATGAAATAGATGTTTATGTCTAATTGTAGACTTTTTAACAGCTTGATAAAACATTTCAGGACACATCACATCTGTCACTCTACAAACACCCTTACTAAAGTCAGTAAAACAGCTTTTCAATAGAACACTTATCATTAGAGTCATTAAAAGTTCACTTTAAAGTAATTCACATGACAATTACACTTGAATAGATGTTAGTATTGAGCTTCTTAAAAATAATGAACCTTTTTTAATTAATTTCTTCAAAGAGATTAAGTATATTAATCCCTAAACCACACATTATCATTTAAAGTAACCACCTCATGTTAATTTGTGTTTTCTTTTTCTCAAAAATAAGTTTGTTTCCTGTTAGAGATACAGTTGCTTTCTAGACCAGTTTGCTTTTGACATTCTTGAACTAAATGAAGTGCATGATGGATCCTGAACTAAGCAGTAACAAGCTGCAGAAATGGAAGAAAAACAGACTCAGTGTTTTCATCTTGAGAGCTAAATGCTGATGAAAACAGATCTATGGTCTTTGACTATGCTAATGCCAACGACACTGGTAAAGACAAGCTGAGGTATGCTTAGGTGGCTTTCCCATTATATTATACTTCCATGGAGGGAGAAGCTGCCAACATTCTCCCATTCCCATACACATTGTGGAGCCCTGCAGTTAATGCCAGATAATGTTTCAAAAAGTTGCACCCACCTAAACTACAAATATCCCCCTACATTAATTCACAAACTTTCTACAACCTCAGATGGATTGGGAGCCAGATCTGTACCCAGTATATAATAACAAACAGAAGATTGAAATATCCAAACATTCAAACACAAGAATTGCTTTATTTCAGCCAAATTACAAAGGAAACCAGACCTGCTGCAACTGATGTTACCTTTGGTGGTTTCACATCAATAGAACTGTAACCAAATTATTGCAGAAAGGTTCATGTTTTGCATATAATTTAACCTTGCAATTTTTGCCATGCATTAGGGTCCAATTGAAAGTACACTCACAAAAACCAGTCACACTGTGTTACATGCTCTTGCTCCTCAGGTCCCAAAGTTTAGGAGGAAGAGGAATTTTTCAGTCTTTGATATTGCTCTATATGAGCTTCTCATGTATAAATCAAAATTAAAAGTCAGTGTCAAGTATTTGCTGATATGCTGATGAAAAGCCTTTTCCTATTGAAGTTTTTTTTTTCTCATTCATCTCCTAGTTTATAATAATTTCCTTTACAAGCATCCTGTGTTCTGTCTGGAACTGTTGAGAGTTTTGCTTTGGTCTTTCATAAAGGAAATAGGTACAAATACAGGTTAACAATAGATGAAGTACACTAAATTCAACATGTTAGGAAGACAGTTCTAAAATGGGACATACAGATTTTTTAAAATAAAGCAATTTACATCATCTCCTTTTCATACACAGCTTATGGAACTTGTGAAAAAAAAAAACAAACAACAAAGCACACATTAAATGATGTTTTTGCCAATACTACTCCAGAAAATGATCACTGGCATTCACTACTATTGGGGTAAAGTGTTTCTCTACTGATAGTAAATACCTCATGTACTACAATTAAGACATACTAATTTACATGAAGAGTTTTAAATCTTAGGTTTTATTACTACATTAAGTAAATTTAAAATTAAGATGTCACTAAAAGGCAGCTTCTCTGGCTAAAATTACTCCCTCCTCATCCTTTCCCTGGTGCTTGCAGTAATGCCTGGCAGGTTTGGGTTTTTTGGGTTGGTTTTTTTGTGTGTTTGTTGTTGGGTTTGTTTTGTTGTTAAAGCTAGATTTTTAGTTTAGACCAGTTGCCTCATGTGCAACGCAGGCAGAATGGAAAGTAAAATGGAAAAGAAAGAAGAAAATTCATGGGCAGTGACAGATGTGAACAAGAACTTTCTGCAGTAGCTCTCCCAGTATTAGCTTAAACAACAGTTTTGGGCTGAATATCCTGGTTTTGTTGATTAGTTTTAATTCTACTACATAAGGAGTTGATGAGCAGTGAAGCTGTTCACAAAGGTGTATTTTTCCCTGAAGTTACATACTGCAATGGAATGCTTTTAAACCTCCAAAATAGCATTTAATTCCTTCTCTACATAATTAAATTGGCTGAATTTCACTCATAAAGAGAACAACTTCTTGAAGATGGAGGTACATTCACCAATACCAGTTAGATTCACAATAGCCTCCTGAGTATTAAACAAGTATCATTCCCATCTCACAGGAGCAACAAACCACACAGAAAACCAGAAACATTCCCAAAATCATAAGGTATCTTTAACAGCAGCCTGAAAAAATTTAACACTTTCAACACCACATCACAGCTATAAACTAATTCCTCTCACACCAGAGTTAACAAATAGGGAACACCACTTGCTTACTTGGGTTCTTTTGTCTCTAGAAATACAAATAAAATAATGTAAGAAAGACTGAATTACAAAATTTATAGATGATTCCATAAGTTAAATACCAAACTTGACAGTTTTAAGGTACCCCGAGAACTGAAATGCACATAAAAATTTAAACTTCTCCCACAAACAACATTGTGTACATATTCCTAGTCCTCCACATTCTGTTGCTCTGCTGGGTAACAGCGTTTCTGCTCATGGCAATTCCTGAAGCCACACAGTAGGAAGCTGTCTTAGTGGAAACACTGCCTTAATTTCTTTGAAAAATGTTTATAAACCCCCTACAAGGCTTCTTGTCTGATATGCCTCTGTGATTGAAAAATAGGTAAATATGTGCAAACACTTTCCTCCTGATGTTTTGGATATTGAAATTGTATAGGTTCTTTGCAGCTGCTGCATGCTTTACATTATGCTTTTAGTGTTGCAGTTGAAAACTACAAGTTTCAAGATTGTTCTGATTTTTTCTGCTTCAAGAAATTTTAACCACATCACCTTGTTCAAAGATTTACTGATTTATAATCCTGTGTATAGCAGCACAGCTTTTTAACAACTCAGCTAAAAGCATGAACTATTTTCCCTTGTGAAAGCATTAGAAACCTAATTACTTGCTCAGAAATGAGCACTAGGAAACCTGTCTCTTTTACTGTACACACAACACTGTACCAGGCAAATTTGTTGGTAACTGTACAAGTTTACCAAATAACCTTGACATTTGAGATGATTTAGAGAGGACAGGCAAGCTGTAAACATACACCAAAAAGAGTGCTACAAAAGAAAGTGGTGTTTCCTTTGTTCATCTGTTTACTAAAATATTTGGATTTTATTTAAGTAGTAGATGAAAAGGTAAAGAAAAACCTTTATCATTTAAACATTTCAGAGGGCAAATCACTGAACCAATCAGCTGCAATTGGTAATAAAAACTATACTTTGGAAACACCTTTGCAAAATGATCCTTTAGAAGAAGTTTTCTAGTGTTTCCCCACTAGGATAGCTAAAATGTGACTTTAAAAATAAAAATGCAAGAGGCACAGTAGTCCATATTACAGAAGTTTAATAAATTCAGACAGGTCATTTTATGATAACGGATGATAATTGCAGCAACTCCACTGGAATTAAATCACACCATGTTGGTGGCTTACAGATTATTCAATGAAAGTGAGCTTATAAAGAAAGAGATCAAGCTTTCAGAGTCCTCTCAGAAGGCAGGTGAGACACTTAGTGATGCCTGAAAGAATGGCAAACCCAACAGCCAAGGCTCACATTTCTAAGGTTATCTTTCTGTGCAGAATTAACTTCAAGAACCAGCTTCATCTGGTGTTACTCTGTGAGCCAGAAATACTCTGAAAGAGGAACACTGGAGTCTCTGAAGTGGAAGGGGATGCAAAAGGCAGGACTAGGACAGTTACAAGCCCAACACACATGCCTGGATCAGCAATTCCCAAGCAAGAGGTCATCACCCCAAGAGGGGTCATCCACTTAGCACAACGTCAATTGTTTGTGCTGGCATTAGGGATTTTTATCTTGACAGAGGTGAAGCTTGTAGATGGAAGTAGGGTCACAACCAGAAAGACTTGGGAAGCACTGACCTAGATAATTAGAGAACTACTCTCTCCTTCAGCAATCAGGGGAGAGTGTAAATACGCTTCCGCTAGTCCATGAGGAAAACGGGTGGAAGTTTCGAGTTTAGCAGATCCCTTCAAGTGTAAACCATTTTGACAGAAAACACAAGTCAGTCCCAGGATTGGCACATCCTGTTAAAACAGCACTGGACTTCAGTTGTTCCAACTTCTCCCCAGAGGGCTAGCCCAGGCCAGACTGGGGGAAACAGGAACGGACACCACCTTCTTAATTTTATTTTTTTTTTCCACTTACATTTGATTATAAATAAGTATCTGCAGTGCAGAATGACAGCTGCCCAGTGGCATCTCCTACTCTGTCCTACCATAACAGAGCTTGACAAGAGTCAATACGTCAGATGAGGATAAATGTATACATGATCCAGACAGCTACTGAGGTAGGAGCTGCACTTCTAGCTTTAGTTGAAAAATACAGTAAAGAAAAAAATAAAAAGTAAAATAAATCAGGTATTTAGAACTTTCCCAGGCTATGCAGGAGAACAGCAAGAAGAGATATCCAGCTGACTGTTACCTCTGTTATATGAGTGCTTACGAGTGAAGTGGAGTGACAATAAGGTTGTTTTACTTTAAACTGTGACTTCATATTGAAGATTTGTCTTTCTTCCCAGGTACTTCCTTGTGGAAAAAAATAACTGAGCCTATCGCTAGTAAGCTGAAAAATTGCCAGTATTGCAAAATTTAAACTAATGAAAATAGCCACAAAGCTGAAGATCACAAAGAAGGCCTCCTGGAATGGAAGGATTACAACAGCAAGGTATGTTGACCCACCTGAGCTGCCCAGATACAAGGGAGTGTTTTTCTGCCACCAGACAGTTGTGTCACACTCTGTGTGAACACCCAATATTCAGAAGTGTCTTTATTAAGTTACCAAGGGTTAACACATGAAATTACATCGCTGGGGCTCTCTTAAGTCTCAGCACGTTGACTCTGGTGTACTGGCAGATTAAAACTACATGGCTTAATTGACCTCTACCTTCAGACATATCTCTTGCCCCGCTCCCAGGGGTTATTGTGTCTGTGAAAGATGTTTGACTGGGCAGATTCTGAAAGTGCAGCAATTTCCATTGTGGCACATTAAAGAACAGCTCATCTTCCATTAAGCTGTCCCTCCTGTGCAAGCATTGACATCCAGGGCAGAGACCAGACAAAATGTCATGGCAACATCTTGAGTTGTTAGTTACTTAAGGTTGCCTCCAAGAAGCAGAAGACTTTGGACTCTGAAAGTAATTTCTCTGTATGAAAGGCTCTAAAACAAGGGTGCAAAGGCTTGCGTAATTGCTAACTAACCTAGGCCTCTTTTGACTAGAAGATTTTATTGAGAAACTTGTACTAGGACCAGTTTTTAAATGTGCATCCTAACAAAATTCTGTCAAGTTAAAAAAAAAAGTGCCCCCTTTCTTTTTAATAAGTATTATTTGAAAATATGCTGACAGACAGGCTAAGAAGTTGGCATATGTCATTTACATAATATAAAAACTAAAAAAACCCCCCCATGCTCTTTCAACCTAACAAGTTACCTTCACATGAAAGAGAACCTTAACACTTTTGCAGCCTACCATGATGAAAAAATAAATATACATATACACACACATAAAGAAATATATAAGAATAAATAAAAGTTCTATAGAAATAAAAATTAAAAAATAATCCATCTAAAAAACAAAAAAAACCCCCCCATGCTCTTTCAACCTAACAAGTTACCTTCACATGAAAGAGAACCTTAACACTTTTGCAGCCTACCATGATGAAAAAATAAATATACATATACACACACATAAAGAAATATATAAGAATAAATAAAAGTTCTATAGAAATAAAAATTAAAAAATAATCCATTTTCATAAGCCTTTCTTGGCATAATACCAGTACCATAACATTTTTCCTCTGCTTTTTCTTTTTATAAACAAACAAAACTTTTGAACAGAAAGACAAAGGAAACACATCCAAATATACTAACATTACTCCCCAATAAGCTCTTTAAAGGGATACTTAAAAAAAACCAGAATGATATTCCCTTCCCCCCAAAAGAAAACCATTGAAGTATACTATATTTTTTAATTACACATGTCATATCAGAAATTCACTCAGGGTTCTGACCACCATTGATGAAGCCCAAGAAATGTATTAAAGAAGTTTACTAATCAAAGCAGCAGCTTCAGCATCTCCCTCTCTTGTCCAATAACATATCCCAAGAGATTTCTATTTGGACCATGTTCAAATATATTTATTACATTGCAAGTAGGAGTAGAAGCAGTACAACTGAGCTATTCAGTGTATAAATCGATTGCATGGCCACACTTCAGTAAGATGTATGCACCTATTTCCACAAAATGGCTCCTCAAAGCCATTCCAGTTTACCAAGATAGCCCTTTATTTAAAAAAGAAACAAAAAAACTCCAAACAATTCCCTCCAAAAAAACTCCAAACAAAAACAAACTTTAAAAAAGGTAGATAAAAGTTATTATCTAAATAATTTAAATTTACATCACTTGAAATGTTATCTTGTTTTTAATGCTCCTCCCTCAATACCAAAAATTATGAACCATTTTAAAAACAAGATCTGAAAAACTAATCACTTGTGCTCATCAAGTCTTTCAGTGGAAGGAAATAATATGCTTTAATTTTCTGTGACTTAAAGACTACAGATGAGCATGAGCACCATAGCAAAAAAAAAAAAAAAAGTTTAATTAATTTATTTATTGTAAAGTTTCATAGTACAAACATGCACAACAGAAAAAATGTAGTCTCTGGAACACGAAAAGTGCTGTGAATCAGTGGCACTGGATTGCTGAAACACCCACTGTAAGAGAGTCATAAAGGACAACACACAGTAACACTAATTCCATCCCTATCTCTCCCAAACAATTATAGTTTCAGAGACATTCCTAGCACTAACACAGAATTCTCCAGAGCTAAAGTATTTGTCTAGTGAAGCTGTGTGTCAAGGTTCATGCTAGAACATACTTCAGGTTGAGCTTGCAAAATCTTAAAAATAAGGTTTGGGATTTGGTTTTGGGTTTTGTATTTTTTTAAAGGCTATCTGCATTTACTAGGACATAACATGAATAATGCTGTATTATGTATTATTCTAACACAGTGATTAGACTCAATGCTGCTTCTTGAACTATGTAAAGGAACTTAAATATTTTCTTGCATACAAGCTACACTGACTGCCAGGGTGGACTCTGATCACAAGAGAGAATCATTCCATGTTTATAACTCATGGAGATAAGTCATCCACCTTAAGAGTCTCTTTTCCTGTTCATGTGATATTTGCCAACATCCATTTCATGGGAGCAGCTCACGTTCCCATCCCAATCCCCAGTGTCACATCACACAGAAAACGCACACTCAGCAAAAAAATATCTTTCCTCAGAT
Organism: Chaetura pelagica; assembly: GCF_000747805.2. Taxonomy (NCBI): domain Eukaryota; kingdom Metazoa; phylum Chordata; class Aves; order Apodiformes; family Apodidae; genus Chaetura; species Chaetura pelagica. Next base: position 125,543 of record NW_009953068.1, read on the forward strand.
AAAGCTGTGGGAAGTTTTCATAAACATTATAGAGACTTGACATCACAAGGTGAACATCGATGTCAGAACTGCAAGCCTGGCTCATGGGGCCCTTCTGAGCGACACCCCAACTCGCAGCCAATGCCTCACAAAAGGGTTTTGCGGCCTAAACATTTGTGACCTAACACAGCACCCAGATAAAGCTCCTGCTGACAGAAAAAGCTCCTGCTTAACCATCCCCTCTCAGCTCACACCACTCAGCTCCTCTGACAAAGACCCTGTGTCATTGCAAGCCACACTGCTGGAGAAGAGGGCGGGGTGAAAGCAGAGAAGGGAGGCACACGGGGAGGGGGGGGGAGGTGGAAATGCAGACTACAAAATAGATGCAACCTACAATCCGTGACATTCAGTCCTTCACCATCTCCTCTTAAGATAAAACAGATGTACCATCTGCCTGCAGCCAAAACCAGCAGTTTTGAGAAGGTAAAAAGCTGAAATGAAAATCTCAGCTGCCCTCCTGGCTCTTTAATAGATGTCCCTTCCAAACCCCACCATTCCGTGATTCTGTATCACTGTCAACAGCCTAAATACAACACCCCAGAAGCCTAAGCATCTTACTGTAAGGCTGATTAATTATAAAGCATCTAAAAGTAACAGCAAAGACATAAAATCGTCAATTAAAAAAATAAATGGACTAAAGGCCACCTTGAAACACACGAGGGTGGTCCAGGTTTCCTAACCCCACTGATTCAAAACAAGGAGGTAGCACCAACACTTCACCCTCCATCTTCACTAGCGCCTCACCACCCTCCTGCCCAGCTCCACTTTCCCCGTTACCCACAATAAATGAGATCGACTCAAAACGAGCAGACTGCCTCAG
>NW_009953068.1:127234-127948 GCF_000747805.2 Chaetura pelagica
CAGAAAAAGCTCCTGCTTAACCATCCCCTCTCAGCTCACACCACTCAGCTCCTCTGACAAAGTCCCTGTGTCATTGCAAGCCACACTGCTGGAGAAGAGGGCGGGGTGAAAGCAGAGAAGGGAGGCACACGGGGAGGGGGGGGGAGGTGGAAATGCAGACTACAAAATAGATGCAACCTACAATCCGTGACATTCAGTCCTTCACCATCTCCTCTTAAGATAAAACAGATGTACCATCTGCCTGCAGCCAAAACCAGCAGTTTTGAGAAGGTAAAAAGCTGAAATGAAAATCTCAGCTGCCCTCCTGGCTCTTTAATAGATGTCCCTTCCAAACCCCACCATTCCGTGATTCTGTATCACTGTCAACAGCCTAAATACAACACCCCAGAAGCCTAAGCATCTTACTGTAAGGCTGATTAATTATAAAGCATCTAAAAGTAACAGCAAAGACATAAAATCGTCAATTAAAAAAATAAATGGACTAAAGGCCACCTTGAAACACACGAGGGTGGTCCAGGTTTCCTAACCCCACTGATTCAAAACAAGGAGGTAGCACCAACACTTCACCCTCCATCTTCACTAGCGCCTCACCACCCTCCTGCCCAGCTCCACTTTCCCCGTTACCCACAATAAATGAGATCGACTCAAAACGAGCAGACTGCCTCAGCACCGGCTGACTCCACACTCCGAACCCTTCGCGCTCCATCCACACCC
>NW_009953068.1:129116-130242 GCF_000747805.2 Chaetura pelagica
CCCCCTCAGCCCTCGCCCCCCCAGCCCCTCAACCCCATAGCCCCGCAGCCCTCAGCCCGCAGCCCCGCAGCCCCCTCAGCCCTCGCCCCCTCACGCAGCGGCCGCTCCCCGCCGCCCCTCGCTTCCTCCCTCCACCCGCAAGGCCCCTTTCCGACACCTGCTGCCTCAGGGCCTTGCCCCGAGGGTGAGGCCGCTCCCCTCAGAGTTTCCCTCTCCAGCCTCAGCTTTTGGGCTAGTCAGGGCCTCTCTGAAAGGAGCCTTTTCCCTCAAGGTCTGATCCCTCTTAACGCCTCGCATTCCCCACAGGGTGGTTTCTCCCTTCCTTGCACCTCTGGTCACCCTTTTTTTGTCTGCCCCATCCTTCCAGTATGGTCTGTCTTTCTCCCTTCCCCTCCACTGCCTGTCCCTCCTCGAAGGAATCCTGCCACCTCTCAGGGAGCCTTTTCCCGAAGGACTTGTGAGCAAGCAGGTATGTCCCTTCAAATCCATCCCTCCAGATTAGCTATGTAATGAGGGTGCCAGAGGGTGTGTAGTACGAGGTTCCCCACACATTTTATGTTTGGATAAAGGAGATCCAAACAAAATTGGACCCTTCTCTCTCTCAGTGCCTCTCTTATGGGCACCATCATGTAACCTTCCCCATTTCCCATTAGTCTAATTTGACATTCAGTTGCCTCAGACCTCCTCATGGGCCTGTTCAGAGAGGCACAAAGTGTCACAGGCAGACCTGACTGTTGAGCAAAGTACGTGCTCTGAGACCAATCATGTTAATGAGAAAGATAGGATGATAAATGTCAAATATTTTCAGTGATAATTACTGTGGGGATTCCCACGGTAAGTGGCTGCTTTTCATGAAACAGTGACTGCACACAACAGAACAGAGGTGGAACGCCACAGATTTATTTACCTGTTTGATCAGATTAAATTATCTAATATATTAGTGCATTGTAACAAATGTGCTGTGGTGCTGGAGGAAAAGGTTATTCAAAGCTGTAGTAAAATGGTATCTACTGCAAATGCTCTATGTCCTATTATATCTGGCTGGGAAGAAGCATTTTTCCCATGTAATGGAACACCTCTCAACGCACACCCACGCAAAGCACCTTCATATCACTGATTCAGCAGG
>NW_009953068.1:130321-147812 GCF_000747805.2 Chaetura pelagica
CAGCAGGATGAGCATTCACACAATTGTGTTCTTTGTCACTGAGGCCAGTTCAGACAACGCAGGGTTCAGGTAAGTTCATATGAGCCATTGTTTACAGGTCTGTGTGAAAGTTCAGTACACTATCTTTGGTAGGATATGTATTGGAGAGAAGTCTCCAGGCATGTGTTTGGTTTTGGTTTATTGTTTTTTGTTTGTGGTTTTGTTTGTGGTATTTTAAAAATAGAAATAGATACTACTTGCCTCTGCACTAGAGAGTGTAATTTTTTAATAGAGGGTATGGAAAGTTTTTTGTGAGGGAGACACTATTCATGGGCATCTGTTATTTTTGGTCAAGACATGACAGCTAGAACAAAGGTTGCAGATGGACACATCCATAGATATGAAACACACCCTGATCCTCCCACGGGAGCCCTGCTAGTGCTCAGAAGAGACGGAATGCTGAGATTTGAAGATTTTATGGCAGGTGGGATGTGGCAGCTGAGTCCTGGCAGTTGAGATAAGCTGTGCTTACAAGGTCTCCTCAGAGGAATGGGAAGGCTGCGGAGTTTGATTAGTCACGTATTGCAACCATTGCAAGATAGTGACTGCTGGTGTTTTGCTACCAGAGTAGGAGTTTTACATTGTTTTCCTTCATTCACATGAGACAGGAATAGAGGAAGAAAAACACATAATGTGTATACATTTTAGTGGGAGTAACACTGAAAAAAATTCTGCCTTAAGATTTTGTAGTACTATCATGGTACTGGTTGAGTATCTTCCACAAAATCAATACAAATAGCAGAGCTAGGAGTAGAATATACTGTTTACTTCACAAGGAACACTCATTCCAGGAAGGCCTGTCAACAGAAAGGGTTTGCAGTGTTTTCTAGAGGTGGCTGAGTTTTGGATGTATCTGTTCGTCTCCAAAGGACTGTTTCATAGGCTGGGTAACCCCAAGGCTGAAAATTCTTTGTCTCCAGCTTTCACGTGCTCTTTCAAGGGCTCTCTGGACTGCTTTATCCCAGAGGAATATGCTTGTCAGAGTAGCTCCCAGGTAGAGAATCAGAGTTTGATATAGCTGTCGATTCAACCCACTAATTGCTCTGAAATACAACCCAAGGCCCTGTATTAGAATAAAGGGGCTGACTCAGAGCTAGAACAGAGGTACGTGTGACTCTGGGTCTGTTCGTACCATGCTAAGCACATTAAGAGGTGCCTGGCTAAATTATATACCTGCCAGCAGCTGTGCTTTGTCATTTGACTGGGGGTTAGTGAGCAATTTCTCACAGACAGATCCTGATACATGTGTTTTTGCGTGGTAAGTAACCTGAGCTGCCCCGAGTGAAAAGCAGGCCACTTAACTGTGAGCTGGAAATTGTGCAGATGTTTCAGAAATCCTTTTTAGCTGTGTTTGTGTGAAGACATCCCAAGCTGAAAAGAGGGGATGTTTACCCTTTTAGAGTTGCTTATTTGGAGGTCTTCTGAATTATATTGATTTGACGATTTCAAGTTAAAAATCGGTTATTGAATTAATCTAATACTATGAAACTGAGAAATGAGATCTGTTCTGCCTCAGTGCAGGTAAATATAATACTTACTAGTAAATTTAAGATTTACTAAATTACTTTAGGTCTCCACCACTCAGGAATTAACAGTATGTTGTACAACATACAGGCTTACATGGCATGGGAAGGTAACATAGCTTTCTACATGAAATTTTCAATATAAAGGCCCTGTAATGAATTCAGCAAATATAATGCAGTTTGCCTGGCATCTGCTGCACAAGATGTTGTATAATGTAATGAAGAAAAATATTTTTGTCCTGCATGTCACCAGAAATGGTCAGCCCCTGTAAATTCAATGCAGTATTCAGAGATTAACTGCAGTAACTACAAAGAAGCCTTGTGTGACATTGCGGGAGGTGGTGTGACTTGAAAACCAGACTAGAATAACTTTGTGGCACAAATCATCAAGCCAAAGCAATAAAACCTCTTGCTTGAATTCTTCTCGAGCAGCTGGGTGTCGGCTGCTGTGGTTGAGTGCGCCTGCCTCTGGTGGCAGCATTCTGGAACGAGCTCCCTGGTGCGAAGCTCTCTGCTGCTGCTGCTCAGTGTGCCCTTGTGCTCCTCAGTCGCGGGTGTTAAGAGTTACCAGAGGATGCTCAGGGTCTGTGGGCAAAAATTGAGTCCTGTGAGCTGGAAATTCACTATTTGTGCTTCAAATTGACCATTTGCCAATAATGTGGTGGAATTTAAAGGAATGTTGTCTCACCCTCCAGTTTAATTGTATACTAACAGCCGTAACGTATGGTGGAAGTCCTCTTCATCCTTCACCTGTACATCTTTCTGTTCATGTAGAGCTGGCAGTTTTGGTTTTAATGACCATTGTGGCACTAGGAAATGTGTGCAACAGAAGAAATAGGTTATATTTTTATGTGGTCTCCAATAAGCAGATTTCCATACCCTGAATCCTGGCTTGTCTGCCTAGCACATGTTATTTAGAGAGCCCAAACACCATCATTAATAAGGCCATGATGCAAGGAATATTGCCATTTCTTGGCACACTAACTGGGATTAAAAGGTACAGTTTTTTCATTTTTTTCCAAGTAAAACTTAGAAAGGGTTAGAAGTGGAAAAAAATCAGTATTTAACAGAGGAGAAAGAACAAACTAGACAGTGAAATAACATAATTTCAAACTTCATTAATGTATTTTAATTGCAAAGGAAAAATGTTAATGTTTTTCTCATTTTCATGTATTAGGAATAATCTCCAAAGAAGGCTGTGACTGATAGCAGGGTAGGCTTGAGGAAGGAAGAACAAATTAAAAGATATTTTTATTAAAATGAATAAGGACAATTTTATTACAGGCAACATGAGTATGAATCACCTACCTTGCAAACATAGCCTTAGCTAAATTGGACATGAAACAAAGGTGTAAATTATAGGGTAATAATAACAATACTGGAATGTTTTCTTTGAGGCAACCTAATCCAGTGCAATGACCCAAGCTGTAACTGCACTACCTGCTACACAGCTAATGTATAGTGATGGAGACTCAACCTGCTCTCTCTTCCATTGTTGAATTGCCATTACAGCCAGGGAGTTACCTAATGCTTAATTGAACTTCTGTTACTGTAATTTAAGCCTTTTCATTCTTTTTTAGCTGTTGTAGGCACAGGGGACAGTTTATTTCCTTCCTCTTCTGTGCAGCCTTTTTCAATGTGAAGGCTGTGACCACAACTCCTCTCCATCATCTCTGCACTAAGTAATCTCCATCCTTTCAAACCTTCTCTGTAGGCCATGTACTCTACAAGTCCGATCATTCTTTTTGTTGGGATTTTCTCCAACTTGTCCACATCTCTTAACCTGCCAGTGCTTTAGACAAAGACTTGTCGGAGTGAAAAGGTTTTAACAGATTCCAGTGTCAACTCCTTTTGTGTCTCAGTATCATCTTTGCTTTCTCTGCAGCTGTATGATACTGTTGACTCATACTGGGCTTGTAAACGAAATGAAAACTTACTCTTAAATTCTGCTTGTGGCAGAAACAAAGCAGAGTGGCACTTAGCATTACTCTTACTAATCTCATATCTCATTTTCTTATTCAAGAATTAAACACAAGTAGCCTGTTATGGAGGGAAGTATTTAAATGCTGCCCATCAGTGAGGAAGAGTGGTTAGGAGCTGAACAGATCCCCGAGTAGTTGTCCTGAATTTCTGAATCTCTAATGTCTCAGAAGACTCATTATTAATGTCCAAAAATAGGTAGGTTTTAAATACAGCTACTCTGTACTGTTTTAAAATTCAATCTTCCTGAAAACTGGTGCAGTAAAATGAGGAAAAAAATAAATGAGCCAAAGTATGCTACAATATTCTGATCAATATTTAAAAATATAAATGTAACAAGGTGGATTTATATAATTCATAAAAATAATTGCAAGTTCCACTTTAAAAAGAGTTTCTCAGGGTTTGTAATGTTAGATTGACAAAATCCCTAAGAGTGTGGCTGTGATCTGAGGATTTTAAGATTAGTTCTTGCGAGAGAGTTACAGAAATTGTATTATTTGGGACCAGTGAATTCTGTGAGACCTGCAGTGTTTTCTTCCTCTTGTAAAAGAGAGGAGAGCTGTTTGGCAGTGCCATCATGCTGCTGGAAGTGGTCAGCAGAGAGATGGGGCTGGTTCTGAGATACAACTTCCAAATAATTTTTTCATCAGAACTCTCTCTAGCTTTCATCCTGTATTTTACATAAAGTTTTATTTAAAGCTCTGGGAAAGAAAGAGGGTCATAAGCTGATTTTCTATTAGAGTGTCAGTGCATAGTTTGAGTTTCTATATCTGTATTGCAATAATTTTCTATATTTTTCCAAGAAAATTGGTTGAAATGCTAATTCTGCAAACCTCTGTGTTTGAGAACTACTCATTAATACCAAGGAAGAATTCCAGTTACTAAGTACAGAACATACAGACTTTTGTTTTTTCTTCTAGGAGCATCACCTCATCTCTCAAATATGTCCTTTGTTCCAAGGCAGACATCTAAAATGTCCATTTTTTTGCTATATTTGTTAAAAGCCCACAGCTTTAGTTGTAGTAAAAGCAGTGTAAGTTCCACTTGGGGTCACAGCCCTGTGTCATAATTTTAAACCTCTGATAGTTAAAAACTGAGAAGAGATTATTAAACATGTTAAAGCCCTCTCCTCTTTAAATTAAATCTGTTGTCTTCCTTTATATGAAATAGTCTCAACACTTCATGCTTGTATTTTAAGGGGTATTCCCAGGTGAAGCCACCCTCAGTACTTTCTGCAGAAATGGAGCTGTATTCACCTCTGGATCCAGCCGCTGTCCCAGGGCCCCTGAGCATGGCTGGGAAGCAGGATATTAACTCCTCAGGGAGATGGGTGGGGTGATCTGCAGGTTTGTGTCTGATTCATCAGACTCCCTGAAATGTTCATTCAGCACTGATTGAAGCATGTTGTCAAACCTGCCATCAGCCTTCCCGGGGGAGGATAAGGACGTTCCTGTCACCAAAGCCTGATGGAAACGTGAGGGTTGCAGCTGCGGCGCAAGGCAGGAAGCGTCACGTTACACCTTGTGCCTGCAGGTGCTGAGGAGGGGAAGGGCTCCCTGTGGCCACCAACACCCTGCTTTGGGAAATCAGCCCCTAGTTAACTAGCCAGCTGGTTAACTAGATGACTAACCTCGCGGTGTGAGGGCAAGACTAGGTTCATATCACTTAATATCAGACAAGAGCTGTAATGAACAAGAGTTGTATTTTGCATAACTTATATCCCTGGGAGAAATTAGTTCTCTCTCCCCATCAAGGTGACCCCACACAGACATTGTCTTAAAGTTGTCAGAGAACTGGGCAGAACTTGGTAAATATTATGTCATCAACCATGTTTTGTAGGTGTCATCTAGAATTAAAAGCCTGAGACAGCTGTTTGCTACAAAAGGCTGGAGCTGGGTCTTTGTAGAAGTTGTAGATAAAGGTATGCAGGTCCTGACAAAAACACCTATTCAGTCACCCATGCTCAGTTAGCAATATTAGGAATGAACCCCACAACTCATGACGTGTTATTAATGCAAATATTACTTACCTTTTGTCAGCACATCTCTGTATAAGGGTAACTTGTGAGGGTGTTGCAGGCAAGGGAACAGTGAGTAGGGAGTCTGAAACAACAGGATATGAAAGAAAAGAGTCAAAGCAGGATTTTAAATGAGGTTACTTTTGAACTTTTGCTGTCTTTGTCTTTTACTTGAAACTTACAAATCAGTTCCAAGATCCTGTGAAGTCTTAATTAGCAGGTTTTCACAGGCATTGCAGCACTAACTACCCTTTTTCCTGAGAAAAGGAAGCCAGGTCAGTGAATCTCTGGTCTGTGCTGATTTTCTCTTCAGCGGTGGCAGGCATTCAAAACAAAAGGAAAACTGAAAGCCACTAATTGAGGACTGAAACCATGCAGTGCAGATTGGAATGCCTTTTCCTCTGGGGGGGACAATTTTGCTCTCTGTGTGGTGTCACTTTGCAGTTCTAAGTGACCACATCTGCAAAGGTGCACTTCCCAAACTGCCTACCCCCCCTTCCCTTCTTTCTTGCAGCATTTCTCCTGTTCTTTCCAGTATCACTTTCCTAAAATTTCCAGCCAATAATCTACTTTTAAAGGAAGAGTAAGAACTATTATGGAATAAAGTCACAGCAAGTGAACAGTCGATGGAATAGAAGAACAAGGGAGACAAACAAAAAAGGATATATATGTCCACTGTGGTTTTGTTAGTGAAGGAATGTTGCTGATCTCAGTGCAATCTTCTCATGCTCACTATGACTCACCTGTTTTTCCCTCTGTTCTATACAGCCAGATGGCATGAGCCAGGAAAGGCCAAATAATTCATCATTCCACAGACTTGTGATGAACTGACCCTCAGATGGAGCCAGGATGGTAAGAAATCTTTTCATGCTGCTGCAGGTAGGACAGTTTGTTTGTCATGTTGTAGAGTTGAGTTTATGAGTGCTGCAGTGAAAAGATAAGTGCTAAGAAAACCCTGGTCTTGACAGGTAAAAGTCAGTCTTTTCTGAAGTTGTTTTATAAACCTTGATTTTATGCTTAATAACATGGCAGTGTTTCTTTAAAAAGAACATCACAAGTAGCCTACAGATAAACCATGAAGAACAGTTAATTGCCCTGCAACTAAAATAACTGCATGAGCACTCAATCAATGGAAGAACAACAGCAGAGCTGTCTGTCAGTCAGCCAAAGTTACGCCACTGTTTGGAGGCCTAGAGCAGCATCCCTGCCTTCATTAGGTGCTTGGTTCACAAAGAGACAGCATCAGCCTCATCTTTCACTTGCAACACAGTGACCATGTTAGGGGTGTTGTGCTCATTCCTCCATTCTCAGGTTGTTGTCATATGGCTATTTGCTGTGCAAGGCAAATACATAAAAAAGCCATTTCTTATATTTGATTATCCAGTCTTCCCAGGCTGAGGACGGTGGCTAATGGAATGACATGAAAAGTTGCAGCTTGGGGTGACAGGATGGGAAGGGTGACAGAAATTCTAATGAGTGTTCTTATAAATCCCCAGGAGACAGCTGCACTGACTGGCTCATGCTGAGACACCCTCCTCAGGTACTTGTGAAATCAGCTGTTATTTCAAGTAAGCCCAAGACACATAATTTGTGATGTTATTTGCATTTATGGTTGTTTGTTGGTTGTTGTTTTTTTTTAATTCAAGCAGTTAGTCAGTTTGGAGATTCATGGGTTGCCTGTGTTAGAAGACAATTGCATGAGGATGCTAGACATTGCTCTGATGAAGTCCTGATATTTACAAAGCATGAAAAATTCTTCCCTAGAGTGCTGGCTTAAGCAAACCACAGATTTTTGTGCACGGTGCTTTCACCAAAGCCTGTATTGGGGAAAAAAAAAAAAAAAAAAAAGAAAAAAGTTCTCTTGCATCAGCAGTCTCAAAATGTGGTTTTCCTTTTTCTCCCTCTCTGGCCCTAGTGTGTGCATGGGTTTATTTCCCTCACACAAACACAAAGCCCTAGATTTCAAATGCCACCTTTGCCCTTTCTGTGTCAGTCCAGGGGGAAGCGAAGCGGATAACATGCAATGTACAGAGGCTCTGCCATGTGCCTGTCATTTGAGTAACAGTTGCTGTTGTTGCAGTTCTCCAGTTCTAGAGGGGCTTTTGTTTATTTTTTTGTGCTTATTTTAAGGAACAGTCATGGTTACCCACCTATTTCTATGAAATTCTGTGGAACAGATCTTCATCCCCTTTTAGCAGTAATTTGAACGTTGATCTACATTAAACATCTCCAGGGAAACATTTTGAGGGTGCATAATTCTTTTTAGGGCCTTCACATTTCCTTGTTCTGAAAAATAACCTTCCTCCTTTTTCTACCAAGGGCAGAAATTTGCTGTCTAGGACTGGTTTTGTACATTTTATCTCTGTATATTATTTCCTCATGTGAAAATGGGCATTTTGAACAATAGGATACCATGGATAGCACATGGTGATATCTGAAAGCCTTAATTTTAAAAACAATTACATACTAAGTGCATCTGTCAAGCAAGTGAAAAAGATCTAGATCAAGTGAACTGACAAAAGAGCTGAAGATGTAATTGCTTCTGGTTTAGTCTCCTATTTTCTTTATGAGGTTTAAAGTCTTTTCTAGTGTTACTTGGTGTGGTTCTCTGCATCCCACTGACTTGCTCCAGTGGACTGGATAAATCATTTTACCTCTGTGTACAATTTCTTGGTGTTATAATGGCAGCTTTTGCCTCTGCTGGGTGTCCGGAGGCCAATGTGCTCAGTGTATGTCAAGTATGAGAAGTTGTTTATGATAATAATTTAAAAAAAATCTGCAGGCAAAGTGCTAGGAGCTGCTAATGGGGCAACATGTAGAAACAAGGACCTCACCAGAGAATCTTTTAGCTGTACTGTCCTGTATAAATATAATGGACTGAGTTCTGCAAAAAATTACATTACAACTGGTAAGTAGGAATATGAAAACATTTATTCCTCACACCACCTGTGCCAGTCTTCAGCACCATACAGTGTTTTCCTTTTTTGGTATTAAATGTTATGATCTCAGTAGGGGCAGATTAGAATAATGGCTCAGGTTCCCTCCACAGCATCATCTAACTATAGATTTTTTATTCCTTTATGTACTTCAGAGCATTGTCATAAATTGTACATTTGTAGAAGTTTAAAACGCTTCTTGAGACCTGATATGAGAAAGTATTACTGTTGTTCTGCAGGTATGTGAACACTGAAATTAAGTTATTTGCTCAGGATCACAGAGAAAATCAATAGAGTTGAGAAAAAAAAATAATTCTTTAATCTCAAGTAATATTTTGACTACCATGCTTTCTCTCTCCTTATCATTATTCCTACTAATAAGTATTTGTGTCTGGTATAGTGTGAACCATGGTTAGATCATCAAAGTTGCTGGCAGTGTGTAAAATCTATCATGTAAAGTCATTTCCACTAGAAAGACAAACACTGAAATAATGGGGGGAAAGAACAGGATAAAATGAGCCAAACAGGCAGTCAGCTGGCAAAAATGTTTTTTGACTCTTCATCTGAAAAAGGATCAAACCTGGTCTGATCTGAAATAAAAACCAAACAACAAACAGTGAAAAAGCAACTTAACATGTAAGAAATATCACAGTTGCTTATTGCCAAGCATGTGAAATTCCACACAGAGGCAGGACAGACCAACCCCCTGGCATGACTCAGTGCAAATGTTGACTTCAGCCAGTGGAACCAGCTCACGTTGTTCAATTAGTGGCTTCCTGAACAAAGAGGGGAAAAAAAATAGTGAGAACTATTATGAATAAGATCCCTATAAAACTATGGATTTAATTGCTCTAATTGCTCAAAAAATGAGATGTTGAGTGCCTACTGCAGACTGGAACAGAAGAGACCTGGAGAAAAGAAATTGACAGGTAAATATTTCCCCTTTTCTTGCATCCTCATGTGCCCACACAAGTCACTGGGAGCTTCAGATGCTGTCTCTAAGTCACAATAGAAGCAGGAGCTGTTAATACTCTATGCTCATCATTTTTGTGACCTGCTACTTCAGGACAGCAATGATGGAGGAAAGTGGAGTTTACATGATGCTCCTGTGTTGCTCTAGACCTCTTAGACTAAGCTGTCCCTGTGTTCATCTTGCACCAGAGTAACAGCTGCTTAGTGTCCTAAGCAGCACAGGAAACTGGTGTGATCTCATTCTATGGGAACTTTAGGAGACCTCAGTAACACAGGCTTCACAGGGAGCCAGGGACAGGGCAGCTCTGCTGTCCAGTTTCAAACTGAGCTGTGTAATTGTTCACCTGGAGTTGTAAGTGCTGGTTAGAAAACTGTTAAGATCAAATAGTTTTGATCTTAAAAACCAGTTGATTTTAATAAGGAGAGACCAGGAAGCCCTCTTTACTGGAAGACAAGAAACAAAAGAATATACAGAGAACCTGGAGCAAATTCTGTCAGTACCATCCATATGAATGGGGTTGCTAATGCTTGAATCATTCAAAATGAGATGAGAATCAGCATTTGGAGAAGAATGGAAGGAGTTATCTAGCACTTGCTAGAGGAAGGCTATTTAAATGCCATCCCTTCTCTGTGAATGGTTTACTCAGTTGATCTTGCCTACATTTTCTATGAGGCTAAAACAGAGCTTCTTCCAGGTGGTGAAGACAAAGAAACTGTCCCCAAATTCTCTTTGTGGAACTTGTGGGGAGATCCAGGGTGACTTTCTGCAGAAGTGGGGCTGGGTGTACCACTGGCAACAGTTCTGTGAGCTACAAGGAGAGGAAGAGCAGGGTTCAGGTGGAAGTACACTGAGGAGTAAAGGTTCAGCTGCCCCTGTGTGATGAGGCACATCCTGTTAAGTACCTTATAGCACAGATGAACTGTCCAGCTGTTCACTTGACATTTGGCTGTTCCCCTCAACACCTGGCCACAATAGTCCATGTGGGTGTCCTGTAAAAGCACCTTCACACTCCAGCCATAGCATCTTCTCTTAATGTTAAAACTAAGTGTGTTAAAACTAAGTGTGTAAAACTAAGTGCACCTGAAGTGCCAAAGGTACTGTTCTCTACAAACCTGGCACTGCAAAGGATTTGGTTTTGCAAAACAAGGCTGAATTTCTCTGGAAGCTCCTAGTCCCAGAAGCAAGGCTGGTGTCTGCCTCCCTGAGGCTGCCGGCCAGCACGGCAGCTGGGACACGGCCTGGCTGGGCTGAATCCACCAGGTCATTTCCCAGAGGCAGCTACTAGGTAAAAAAAATAGGTGCCTGGAGATAAGAAGGCATTGCATCTTATTACCAAGTCCCCGAGAAGGCAAACATCCCTCTGTCTTTCCTCTCAAAAGGATGCTTTATTATAATTACATATCACTTTATTAGGCAGCTGAAGCAGAGTTGATGCTAATGAAGTGCTGCTGTGGTTGAGTCTGTCACTATTTTTGGACCTGCACATCTCCTGCACTTTTGATTGGGTGAGTGAGGCTTTGGATGTCTCTGGCTTCTTCTGTGGGGGATGCTCAGTGAAAAGCAATGACTCAGCGAGCCAGGACTGCAGAACTGTTTACATGCTCAGAATGAGAAAAGCTGCGGGACAGCGAGAACGCACAAAAGCTCTTTATGTGCTGGAAGTATTTTTCAGGTAGTGGACAGTATTCTCTAGATCAAAAAACCCTTCTGAATATTCACTTTGTCTCTGTGTTGGTCAACAGGACAGTCTCCGTTTTTCCTCTTTTCCATCCCCAACCCCAGAGCATTTCAGAAAAAAGACAGGTTTCACAGTACTCAAGGAAAATACTTTAGAGGTAATGCGAGACAAATCACAGCTGTCCACTGGCTGCCTTTCCTTAGGAAAGATGAAGCTTTTGCTGTCTCCATTTTCTGCAGCAAAGCCTGAGGAGCTGTTTGTGCAAAGGCACGATTTGGTGTTCAAATCTGCCTCACCAGCTCAGCCCCCAGAAAAAGACCTGCTCCCACGCCCCTTTGTGCTAACACCAACATTCATCTGGTCCCACAGTGACTCAGTTCAGGCATCTAAACAAGCACAAAAATATTCACTCCTCTCCCACCCCACGTCACAGAGCTGTGTTCCTGGTCACCACCAGGTCAGACAAGTGACAGGACTGGGGTGAGGGAGGCAAGGGCAGGACGTGAGATGGTGTCTCCATACCAGGACCTATTAAGACAACCAAGATCTTACCAAATAACTTCCTGGCAGCACACTGGGAGACAAAGCCTCCCCATTCTATAAACAAAGTTAATGGTTCCAAGTATCATGTCATGTCTTCTGATACACAAATGAGGAATGCGTCAGAGTAATCAACAATTATAGAAAATACCATTGAATCTAAATGCCTGGGTATTCTTTTGTTACAACTTCCCCATTCCCAAAGGGGAAGGGAAGGACTGAAGCACTAGTACCTTTTTAGTGTTCCCTCAAACCACAATCCTGTGTCCAGATCTTAGTTTGCAGACTTAGCCACACCACATGCTGCTATAAACTATTTTGATCAACACTTTTCCCATTTAAGTGTTCCCATGTACAATTTTTACTTTAATTCAGCTTTCTAAGCCTATTGGGTTAAGATCTTCCTTTGGTAGTATCAGCAAACTTATCCTAGTACCAGCAGTGAGATGCGTGCCACGCTCTTCTATCTTTAGAGTTGATTTATGTCAACAGGCCAGTCCCACCACTGCAGTAAAATCTCACATGCATTTCAGAAACCTCTGACTACACCCATTATCCACCAAACCACACACGAAAGAAGATGTAACTCGTCACAGGCGTAGTTCTCATGACAGGAAAAAAAAAAAAACATCCTCCTGGAGCAGCACAGGGCAGAACCAGTTCTGCATTTCGACACAGCTTAAAACGGCTAAACCACACTCGTATTGGATGTTAATTATCAAGAGGAAGATGGCAGAAGAGTAACCGCTGCTCTATACTCCTTTAAACACCAGCCAGCATGAGCTGTACATGACCATAGCCTCTTGTTGCAAGAATCCAGAGCCGGATGTTCTGCAGCTATTTGGGTTTTTTTCGTTTACTCTGGAGCCCAGGGCCCTCCTGCCCCATGTTGCAGGTTTCCACCTTGCTGAGGGCCACGTTACTCCCCTTTTCCAGAACACTGTATGAATTTGATGACATCTCCACTCCCCATCAAGTTTGACCCCACTGGCCTCTTTCAGCTGAGAATGGGAAGACAGATGGTGCAGTTATATAAGCTTTGTTCCCTGCATAAGTCTGGCTAAGGAAGAGCTCAAACCTGCCAAGTTTGTTATTACGTACATCCTCAGTTTCTCTTAAGACCAGAGCCATTATTACCCAAGCCTCCTCTTCCAGATATTTGGTCACTGACCTCAGGAGGCAAAGAAAACAGACAGGACTTTCTCGACTTGCTTTCTGCCAGTTTCTGAGATAGGAAAAATTGCTGAGACTCTAGAACTAGTCTCCCAGGACAGAAAAATACTTGCTGGTCACAGAAACAGCTTCTGCTTCTTAATTAATTTCTGAGCCTACAGAATTAACAATCATGCTTTTGCTTTTTGATCTAAGCAGGAGTTGTTCCCAACTACAAGCATTACCTGCCACACTGATCAACAAGGAACACGAAAGAAAGACATGGGATTTGGGAAGGGACATAGGTTCCAAATTCTGTTATGGTTCCCCCAAGAAGTTACTGTGCAGAACTCTGAACATCAGAGAATTTCCAGTGTTTCCACTGCAAAATACAAGGCATAGCTCCTGAAATACCTCCAAAAAGCTGCTATAATTGCTGAGGCTGCTGTGGTGATTGATGCATCAAAGCTGTTTGTCAGAAATACCATCTCAAAGCTGCACACAAGCTTTAAAATGCTAATGAGGTACCTAGCAGTGGTTCCTTGCTATGTCCTGGCTCCTCACAGAAGACACCTGAAGCACTAAGGGTGCACAGGAATATGCCAGGGCAGACATTTGACTGGATCTTTATTCTGGAATGCATCCTGATGGGGAATCAATTCAGTATTGTATATCCTCTTTCCCAAAAACAACTTCTGTTTCCCTAACTCATTCCTAGTTAAAAAACCTGAAATTCAAGTGCTAATTCCCACCTGCTTGTACTAAACAGGAAAAAAATCCCAAGCAAACCCAAAACACAATCTAACCCCAAACAAACAAAACCCCCACATCCAAACCCTTATACACTCAACGTTCTAGTAATCTACAGGCAGCCCCTCAGAATTCCATGCCACAAGCAGCTTCCCCATCTGCTAAATAACACACACTGCAAGATTTGTGCAACATGTTCTAGCATGGATTGCAATGAAAACACCAGAGGCCCTTGCTTTTTTTTTTTTTTTCCTTTCAAATTTAATGTGGTGCTTTCAGAAGAGTTAGAACACCAATTTGTGAGGATAGACTCCATTGGAGAGAGAGAATGTGGAGCGTAGGTACCCACGGAGCTGAGGCACCTTCTTGATCCGTGCAAGGATCTGTGCGTCCACGGCCTTCTGGTCAGCCTTGCGCTGCTCTGTGAGCTCGTATTTCTAGAAAGTACAAAGAGTGACATGAAAACCCTGCAGGGTGAATTCAGACTCTTCTACAGAGATGATAAAACTCAGGGCAAACCCCGAGTTCTGGCGTTTTCAGGAAATCTTTTCTACGTTTGTTCTAAATATGGGAAAGGTAGCAGGAGACCGGAGGTGGCAGAGAGAACTGAAGCCACTCTGGCTCAGGCTGCAGAGCCTGGAGCCAGCAGCATGCTGTTGGCAGCATCCAAGCAGTAAAGGTGTTTCTTGGTCAAAAGAGGACATTTAACTGAAATAATTATTGCTGCTGTTCTGCCTGAGTAATCCCCAAATTTAAAAGGGGTTTATGTCAGTGCTGCTGTATTAAGTAATTTTAATGGCATCACCTCATTTTATTGAGGACCACTTAAAACTCATTGCCCATTCGTTGCATGGCATTTACCCCTTTCCCACCTGGCTCTAATTAAAAAGGGCATTCAGAGAGAACTGGGCAATCATGTTCCTTACTTCTTTTTCAGTGTCAAAGATCTCGCCTTCCTGGTGCTTGGGCTTACGCAGCCTCTTCTTCTTGAAGTACGCGTCAGTGAGATGTTTGGGGATTTTCACTCCAGAGATATCAACCTTTGTAGATGTAGCAATAACAAATTTCTGATGGGCCCTACGCAGAGGGACACGATTGATAACCAAGGGTCCTGAGGGCAAAGAAAAGAGCAAACAAGGTTAGCTTTTCTGGCAACAGACAGCGCTTCTAAGTTGAACTTCTGCAGAGAACATGATTAGTTTTGTTTCTTCAGAAATGCCTACAGCTAAAATTTGAATCATCAACAAAGTCTTGTCCCCACAGTCTCTAGAAAAGCTAGCAGGTGCTTTTATCAGGTATTGAAGCTTAATTATCTCCCCTCCACTTCCCTGGAAAGACACAAAAAGAGATTCCACAATTCCATGAATACATGATGCATCGAACCATCACATGTTGATCTGTAGCACCACTAACCCCAGGGACAAACCTGAATTTAACAGTACCACTGCCCCTCCCCACCCCCCCCAATAAAATAAAATAAACCCAAACAAAAACCAAACAACCCAAACCCACAAATTCCCCATGAGAAACAAGAAAATAATCACACGTAAGTAAGTTTGTTACCTGTAACGAGCAAAAGGCCGGTATCAAGCTGCTTCAAGAAGACGACACGCTGAAAAGAGATGTGATGTTAGTCCTCAGGTCCCAGCACCCTGAAGTGCTGCACCCAGCCTGGGACCACGCCCCACCCTCAGCACAGCACCCAGCCCCAGGCACAACTCTGCCACTGCAGAAGTGACCGGCACAAGAGCCAAGCTACCCAGGCTACTCAGAGCACAGCTTGGCCAGTTACCACAGCTACAGCAGTCTGGGACTCTCCTTTCTCATTTGAGGCTGAACAAAACCAGTTAGTTTTTTTAAATCTTTGCCATTTCTAGAGGACATCAAGACAGCCCTCTCATCACCTGAATTCTTCATACAAGTTTAAAGGCAGGAACTAGATGAAACCCAGAAGGGTATCACATAGGGGCACCCCAGTTATGTTTTATTCTTTCTGGTCAACTTTTCCTTCCCTGAACAGCATTCTTTTAAGTGATGGGACACCAAGGCCAAAGAATTCAATAAAATACAAGCTGTCAGTTAAGACCTGTTAGCAAACATCATGAAGGTGAAGGACACAGCTTAATGTAACCACCGTTACCTTGGTAATTAGATTAAGAATGGAAATGTATTTTTCCTTTGCAATACCTAGTGTAAGACAGAGTTTTAGCCTTGTTGCAACAGCAGGAGCAGACACTGAGTCTGCCACCCTGCAGTGCAAACCTAAACACTGCAGGAAGATTCCCTTAATTTTGTCTAAGCAGCTGGCCTAGCCTGTTTCACTTCCTGCTCTGGGTAGAAAAACTTTCAAGACCATTTTTCCTAAAGGCAGGACGAGAGAAATAATTGGGATAGAGTTCTCAGAAAAGCAGATTCACATCTTGTGGCTGAGCAACATCCCGTGACACCAGCTGGTGAATTTGGTATGCCTCTGCTGCATCAAAGCAGCTTCAGAGAGAAATGCTGCAAAGCCACTGTGACAGTCCCTGGGGAGAAGAGCACAAGAAGCAGCTCCATGTACCTTGCCCCGGTGGCGGCCAGTGAGCAGGATCAGAACAGTTCCTGGAGTAATGGAGGCCCGCAGCCTCCTCTTGTGCTGGGAAAAGGGCTTCTTGCCATGACTCAGAAGCTTGCGAGGAACATCCTCAGTGGGATAGTATCTGGGCTAGGAAAGAGAGAAGCAAAACATTGCACCACCCTTTGTTCCACAGGACAGAAAGCTTTCACTACAGCTTAGATTATTCCTTTCGTAAGAGATACAGTGACTTTTCCAAAAGACATTTTTCCTGCTGCAACCAGCACTCCAAAAACACACAGAGTATCTTCTGCACAATATGCAACAGCAGAAGTTGAGCCCAGCTTTGTGTTTCTGACCACGTTCCAGTCCAGCACAGCCACACAATTGGCAGAGCAGAACCTGCTCTTGCCCCACTACCCCTTCCCTGAACCACCAGCATCCCCCAAGTACAACAGCTGCTGGCTCTGTACCTAGAGGAGGTCAGAACCACCAGTCAGGTGGAGCAGGGCACAGCCTGAGGCTGCTGTGTGCCCCAGCCCAGAGACACACCATCTAGCCACAAGTGACCCATGACAGCCTGTACCTGCCAGCACCCCAGGCCCTGTCCTTACCATTTTGCGGATTTTAACCACACGGCTGCCTCCGTTCTTGTCTCCACCGACCGGCTTGGTGATGGTTGCACGGGGCTTCTCCTTCTTTTTCTTTTCTATCTGTAGGCCAAGAACACAGAAAACACATGAAATCCCAAACCAAACGCCCCATGAAAATGTGGTTATTTTAACACAGTAGCTCCCCTCCTACCTTTGTCTCAGGAGCCGTGTACTTGCGCTTGTACAGCGCCTTCCTGGCGTACATGGCTGAGCGGGAATACCTCCCGATGCCGCGGGCCAGGACAGGGTTCCGGCTGGCATGCTGCTTCCTACCCCTCTTCTTCTTGTCACCTGCTGCCTTCTGGGTCGATTTCTGCTCAGCTGGCTTCTTCTCACCTGGCTTCTTAGCGGGCGC
This sequence comes from Chaetura pelagica, assembly GCF_000747805.2. Lineage (NCBI taxonomy): Eukaryota > Metazoa > Chordata > Aves > Apodiformes > Apodidae > Chaetura > Chaetura pelagica. The sequence continues at coordinate 147,472 of NW_009953068.1, forward strand.
CTTCTCGCTTGGCTTTTTCTCACCCGCCATCTGTGGATCCAACCGACACAGAAACCAGGGCTTATTCCCCCGTGTGCAGAGGAGAGTTTAAGTTGCAGAAACAAAACAGAAGAACCGGAGCTGGATCCTTTACACCGCCCTGACAGCTGTCAGCCCCCTCTTACAGCCCTGGCACACCAAGACGCTGCAGAGGAGGAGCATCCTGCCCGCTCTCCCGCGCTAGTCAACGGAGCTGCACTGAATTTTGTTCAAACCAAAGGAAACGCAAGGAAACGCCGCGGCCCCTCCGTCCCCGGGGTTGGGCTCCGGTTTTCCTACAGCTCCGCCAGAGCTGCCGGGCC
>NW_009953068.1:151246-175285 GCF_000747805.2 Chaetura pelagica
TGCCCGGCGGGCGGGCATCGCGCTCCCCGGGCCCCGCGCAGAGCCGGAGCTGCCGCCCTAACTTGGGCTGCGTGGGGAGCGTTCAAGCCAGTCCCCCCCTGCTCGCAGGGGCGTGTGAACCGGAGCGATGGGTTTCGTTCGTGCGGCGGCTCCGTTCTCGGCCTGGAACCCGAGGCCGGGGCGGCTGGTGGGGCTCTCGGGGGCCCAAACTAAACCACGAGCTCCCTGTAAAACCAGTGGTCAATAACTGACCCGATCGGGGCTCTCAGCTCATGAGCAGCGTTCGGTCTTATATCCAATCCTCGTGGCATTGCAAATTCAGGGTGAGAAAGTTGAAGGTGTTTTCTTTGTTGTAGCTTCTCATTGTACTTCGTGTATATCGACGTTTGTCTTATTTTAACAGTCCTTTTTGGGCCAAGAGGTTAAGGTAAATGTTAGACTTCAGAGGAAATACTCTCCTAAAAAAGAGAAAGATTTTTATATGCTTATCTAACATACCTGTTCTGATATTTGATACATTTCTAATATCTATTAAAAGGTAATTCCTTCAACAGTGGGTTGTTCACCTTCTTGTTCTGCTTATGATCATGGAACTAGATGGGCAGGTCCTGAGTCCGTGGCTGTTTGTAGTTGAACTTGGATTTGGGTTCTTCTGCTGTGTGGAGGGTCCCTGGTGTGTGCTGGGTGTTCTGAATGTCCCTGCTCACACAGCACAACAAGGGCACAAGTCACCTTTTCAAATACTTCCAGACTTCCTCATTGAGAGGAGTAATCCTCTTAATTCTGCTCAGAAATTGTAACTTGTGAGCAGACTGGAAAAAGATGAGAGATAGAAACTGATGAGCCTATAAATAGGAGTAATTAAACTACTAGTCACCGCCTCCCTGAATGCTACAGTTGTGACAGCTGAGACTCAGAACTGATTTAATCTCCTGCTCTTGGAAAGGTGATTAGAAAAGCTCAATTATTGCATGGAAAAATGTATTGATTTTTTCTTTTTCTCCCTTCAGTTTGGTAAGAGAGAAACACACTGGTGATGTGTGACTTAACCAAGCACAGGCCCTGCTGCTCTTTTCTGGACTAGGCTAACAAAAGAAGAGATTTGTACCAAGATTGTGTTTCCTGCCATATAGTGGTTTTCATCAGAAGATTTCCTGCTTAGCTGATAACCCCTGAGTTTTGTAAAAGAGACCTCTGCTATTTCACTGGGTACTTTCCTGCCAACATTTCCATCTTGCTGAGAACTGAGGAGGGAGGGGAATGGTTCTCTCCTGAGCCCCCAGGTCAGCAGGGCTGTGCAGAGTGCTGCAGGGACAGTGAGGACAGCTTGGTTAATTACAGCCTGGGTTCCTTGCTTGATTGTATTTATTGGCTGTGCTGTCCTGTGCTTGGGATAACCTCTGCACCTGCTGGCCTCAGAGGCTGAAGAAGGAAAGCAGAAAAAAACCCCACTAAAATACATTCCATCCCTATAAAAGGAAGTGTGAGAGAAAGTCCTCTCTGGGGCTTACGTTACTGGTGCCTGTGCCCACAGCGCCCGTGGGATCTCCTCCGGGTTTGGGAGGGATGGAGCCACCCAGGTTCAAAAGCACGGATGTGATGGCATTTCAAATGAACCATCCCCACCACCCGGCCGGAACCCGGGAACAGAGATCACTAACACCCCCATTTTTCTATTTGGGGTGGCTGACAAATGCAGCTTCCTACTCAAAGCCAAAAATACAAAGATGAGAGAGCAGGAGTACAAGTTACCCTTAGAACAAAAGTTACATAAAGTGCAATAAACTCCATCCATCTCCCAGATGCAGCTTTGCTTTTACTGCACTTTTTGCCATCTTCAGTAGGGGTGTAGGTATATTTGGGGTGAGATTATTTTTTTTAGACAATCTATGATCTTTTTAAACTCTCTTTTAAGCAGCAGTTTTTGCACTCCCTTCTGTTCATTAATTTACCATATTTCAATTATTTTACATCTTCTTAACAACTCATGTGCAGTTGCTTCCAGTTTCATTAGGGTAGGATACAGAAAATACTATATTAAAGTTCATGGAATACCATAATGTAATAAATCTGCAGGCCTGATCCCAATAATTTCTCCTTTGTAGGTTTATCCATTTTTGTATACAAGCTGGAAAGCTTCCAAAGATATCTCATTAATCCAGTACACGTTTAAAAAGCTGCTAAACTCTTAAAAATGTTGGTGCACTTCTTTTTGTTTGTTTTTTATTTTCTTCTAGTGGAAGTAAAATTTTGAAGGTGAAATTGTGCATCAAAACAACTTTTCTTGTCCTTTGAGTAGTCATTAGATAAATGTAGCATTCTTTATTAATTCATTCCAACTTGCTGTGAACTTGGAGGTATTTTTAATATAGTTTTTCATGACCTGTGCTGTATAGGTGTGGTTTTTGTTGTTCTTCTTCAGTTGAAGATACAGTGGTATTCACTGCATTTTCTTGGTGCAAGCAGAATATCCTCAACTAGAGAAAAAAAGCAAGATTACCAAGAATCATCAATTTATCACATGGAACTGTTCCTTAAGTAACCCTAGTTCCCACCTGAGAGATGTTTTAGAGGTTTGCTGGTCCTAGAATCTCTAAAACTCTCCAGAATGTTGCCATGAGAATCTGTGCCTGAAGAGGACAGGCTGGGTAAGACCTGGGTAGGAATATTGTGAGTTTTTCGGTAAAGAAGGAGTTGCTGAAACAATGGAAGTGACAACCCTGAATTTAGCCAAGCACTCCCACATGGGGCTGTTTTAGCAATTTACTGCAGGCTGATCATGAGTGATCAGAGGTGCTGTGCCATTTTCCTAGATACAGCACTTACAGCTGTGATGAAGTTGGTTGCAGAGTCCTTTGCCTTAAGGTTTTGCTTCACTTTGGAGCAACTAAGAGCCTTCTGTACCGAGAGGAGCAGCAGCCCAGGTTCTTCCTGCAGATACAGGTGTGCACGTTCACTCCTGCCCTCTGTAGTGCCCAATTTATGGCAACTCTGAACAATAAAGTTAGTAATTTAATTGCCAAGTACAAGTCTGACAAAGCCACTGGAACAGTTCTTAGTGGCTGTGTCTCTGGGCTTTGAGGTGGTTTGTTGTTGTGGGCTGGTTTTTTTTAAACTTTGTTTTCTAAAACCATTGAAAACTCCAGACTTTGATCCAGAACATGGGGATGTAAATTAGTCCTACAGGAGCCCAGTGAAAGTCCTTGGTTATAGATGAAACACAGATGTGTTAACTGCCTGGCTAAGAATAAGTCTCCCAGAAGTTAATGCCATAGGTGGGGACACTGAGCTTCTGAGATATAGACCATATAGAGCTCTCCTTTGGCAGGGCACTATAATAGTTGCTTAGGAGGTTGGTTGTGGGTGGTGAATATTGAGATGAGATTCCTCAGTGTGTGTATTTAAGCGGGATATATTCGGACCAGAGATTGCCATGGTAGTGAGGAGACAGAGAGGGGCTCCTGGCAGCAGACAGCACCACGTCTTCCTGAGGAGGCTGGAAGAAGACTGGGCAACTGGACAGATTGTCCACAAGTGAAGTCCCCTCCTGACCCCCACCAGCTGGTGGTCAACCTGTGTCCTAAAGCATGAGGTTTTCTTAAAAATTTAACCTTTACCATGTTGTCAAGTGTCGCTTTGGATATTTTATTTTCTTCTACAGTATTTTTCCTTGTTGTCATTCAGTTGCTTTGTGTGTCTTCTCCTGCTGGAGCAAGGAATATGCATGACTTGTGCTCTCTGTTTAAATTGTATGCCTTTGATATGATTTTAATCCAAGGCTGAGTGTGTCTGGGGGTAGCTCTTTCACTTACAAAGCATCTCTTCCCAATACATAAGTGGTGATGCCGCATGAAATTCTTAACTTACACTTTCTGCTAAGATAGAGATTCTGAGCAATTTAGGAACTTCCTGGTTTTGAAGCTGTTGGATTGTTCTGTTTAGTCTTGTTGTGTGACTGAAGACCAGAAGATCTTCTCTTTATTTATTAACACTTTTTATGTTTAACCTCTTGTAGATGGTTTCATCCAAATATTACTGGGGTGGAGGCAGAAAACCTCCTGTTAACACGAGGAGTAGATGGCAGCTTTTTGGCACGGCCCAGCAAAAGTAACCCAGGAGACTTCACACTCTCTGTTAGGTAAGTGTAAATGTTTTTTTGTCTTTCTCCCCAAATTGGTGAAGGTCTTAACTTGATGTTGTTCTATGGGAAAGACTTGTCAATGAACTGCTTGTGAGAGATGAAGAAGAGTCTGTTGGTCACTACTTTTTTCCTTCACTTTTCCGCAAAGAAGTTATCAAATAATCTTACCCATCTAGGAGAAACTAAAGGTTGAAGGAGAGTGGCTTCTGACCCTGCAGAGAGACAGAGAAAGTTAAGAGGAGGCAGAAGTAGATTCAAAATAGCATTACTATTAACCCTTTAAAAAAATTTGATAACCATCTGAAGGTAGCAGTAGTTATCTGTATTACTGATTGGACACATGCGAGAAAATGCTCTCCAGATTCTCTTGTTACAGGAGAAGTCAGCAAGTTTTTAAGTGTTATTTCAGCTTCCAAAATTGGCCTTTGATAATATTTGTCCCCTGACACTGTGGGTACAGTGGTAGGGATGGGAAAAGGACAGCAGGAGGAAGTAGGTGAAGGAAAAGGGAAAAGTCGGATTGGTGATAAGAGTAATGCTGCTTAGATATCTTTGAAATAATGGGCCTTGTTGAACAGAAGGAGATTCTTTCAGAGGAAAGGAGCAAAGAAGCTTTGATGGGTGTCTTGAGAACACTGAATTCTTCTCACCCCTCCACCCCTTGTGTGTGTGTGTGGGGGCAGTTCTTGGGGGTCTGAGGGTTTTCTGTTGGAGGTCGTGAGGCTGCAGGGCTCTCACTGGCTTTAAGGATCCATTTGTCAGGGAATAAAGTTGTTCCCTCTATTCTTCCTGACCGTTGGTGAGCCTCTTCACTTTCTTGCAAGCCACTGAAGTGTGGCTGAAGCACACTGGAGAGGTGCACTAGCTTAGCTGTTCTGCACTATTTCAGTTGGAAAATGGCACAAACGTGAGTATGGATTTCTCTGACTCGGCCAACAGAACACTGAGTACAGAAGTGATTGATTGGAAGTCAGCTGACTGGGGTGGGTTTCCCTTTGTTTCAAACACTTAGACGAACTGGAGCTGTCACCCACATCAAGATCCAGAACACAGGAGACTACTATGACCTCTATGGAGGAGAGAAGTTTGCTACGTTGGCTGAGTTAGTCCAGTATTATATGGAACATCATGGACAGCTGAAGGAGAAGAATGGAGATGTGATAGAGTTGAAATACCCACTGAACTGTGCTGATCCTACATCTGAAAGGTCAGAGGAAGAGTGGTGATACCTCAGTGTCTGTGCACTTCTTAATAAATGCGTGTTTTATCCCTCTGAACACTAGTCAGCTTCCATTTGGTGAAAGGGTGGCCACTATCTTGTGCTAAAAGTGGTCCCACTGATCCTAGTGAGGTTACTTTTAAAGGAGATTAATAAACAAGATTAGAGGGGCAACAGTCTAAGCCCCAGAACCTATTTTCTTCAGCATTCTTCCTGGAGTGATATGATACTACAAAAGAGGGCATAATTCTTTTATTTTACTGGGAGAATGTTTTATTGTAGAAGTTCTCCCAAAGCTTCCTGAAGCTGTTATTACTGCAAGGAATTCCAAGATAAATTCCGTGGCATATAACTTTGTACTATTTTTCCAGCAGTGGAAACACCCAGTCCCTGGGTGTGAGCAAGTGAAGGTGAATCCTCAGGTTACTCAGACTCCTGTTTTGAGGAACATGGCTAGGAGCAGAACCTGGTAATTTAGATTTGGTGTATGCTGAGGAGGTCTGTGTGTGTCAGACATAAACCTCTGTGGCCAGTAGAAAGCAGTTTATTCTCAGAAGTGAAAAAAACAAACAAGGAGGAACATGGAAACAAGTTCTCTCACTCCTCAGAATGTGTTTAACAGCAGTGGGGAGGGTTACTGCCCTCTGGGCTGTATTTCTGGAAGAAATGAGACTGATGTGATTATCCTGTCTTAGTGTGATGGAAGGGTAAGGTCTCAAGGATGCTAAGTTTTCCCAGCTTCATCAGGAAAGTGCATCCTCCTGAAGGAAATTTAAAAAAATCCTTGGCTGAGAAAAAGGTTGCAGTGTAAGCTCGTGTTTATTGGACAACAAGGAATCCATTTGGGCTGTTTTAAGGGATCCAAATCAAAGCTTCATTTGAAGCTTGTGTGAAATGCTGAATTCAGTGCTTGTGGAAGTGCTTGATTTAAAGTGTTTCTGCAATCACTGGTATGTGTATGTATGTGTACACTTGCAAGGCTTATTTTGGTTTTTATTTTTATAAACTTGGGGTTTCTGTAGACCTGGATGTAGTTGTTCAGTGCACGTAAGTGTTTTACTGTATAATAAATATTTAGAACAAGCAGATTCAGCCATAGCTGGAATGACAATCAGAGTCCCTGTCTATATGTGTATTTAAAGGTGGTTTCATGGGCATCTCTCTGGAAGAGAAGCTGAAAAGCTATTAACAGAAAAAGGAAAACATGGAAGCTTTCTTGTGCGTGAGAGTCAAAGCCACCCCGGGGACTTTGTTCTTTCTGTCCGGACTGGAGATGATAAAGGAGAGAGTAATGATGGGAAATCCAAAGTGACACACGTCATGATTCACTGCCAGGTATGGTGAAGCACCAGCTGCTTCCCAGGGCTCCTTCCGTGGGCACTGGGTTTGCTCCAACAGGAGGGCACCTTCCCCTGCACTGCAGAGCACTGAACGCCCTTCCCCTGGTGCACTCTGTGTGCTGGGTGTCATCTGTTTGATCACATGGACTAATTTGATAGCATCAACATTTAATTAGTGTTGATTTTTTTTGACTGCTTGCCTGACTGGATCATGTCATGCTGTACTGTGCTGTCAGGTACCTTCTGAGAGATTTGCTTTTGGTTGTGTCAGAGTCTGTCTGAAATCCTCTGCTGATGGAGGCTTTCATGTTCATGAATATTAATAAGTGAGTTGCAATCTCCTGGATAAATTATCTGTAAAAACATGAGTAATTGGACAAATAGAGACCCGAGTATTCCCATTTCTCCTGTCAGTTTATAAAGATGCACCTGATAGATGATCAACTTTCTGTGAAAATTTTGAGGATGGAATCCAAGGAACAGCTTTAAATCTAAAGCTTGAAGGGTAGTTATTCACTGAAGTATTATTTGCTTCTAGTCTTTTGATACTTCCAGATGCCTGTGGGTTGCTACGTGTGTTTCTTTTTGTTAGGTTCTTGCCATCCCTTAGCAGAAGGATTGTACTAGATTCTTCTACATAGGATTTTAAAGAGAATTTTTCCTGTGTTGCATGGCCTAGACATTATATTAGAGTAGCCTTTATTGGATGAAGTGCATTTATTTTGATGAGCATCTGTCTTTCAAGGATCTAAAATACGATGTTGGTGGAGGAGAGAAATTTGACTCTCTGACAGATCTAGTGGAACATTACAAGAAGAACCCTATGGTAGAAACTCTGGGCACAGTATTACAGCTCAAGCAGGTGAGTGAATGGACAAGACACCACTAAGCTTTGCTACCTTCAGCATATGCTGTTGAAGCACAGGCTCTTCCATGTGTTCCTTGAGACATCTTATTTTTTATTAATGCAAAAATAAATTATTGGATGACAAAATCAGTCATTTAAATGGGAATAATGTTTTATATGTTTGTGGAGAATAGATTCTTGTGTCCCTGGGGCATGGAGAGCTTCTCTTGGTTTCATCATGGTCCATAGGGGCTTGCAGCACTAGTCCAGAAATGAAACAACTTCATGTATTGAAGAACAACTATGAGACTTTATCTAAAAGCAGTTGTGTCCTGCCCCCTTCCTCCTACCCTCACTGCCCTTTGTTGTATGAATTGTAAAGTTTTGAAGTCCAAATAGATGTCTGGATCCTAGAATTGCTTCTATAAAATGTACTTAGTGCAGGAGATGTGTTTTAAGTGTCTTCTCACAGTTGTCGTTTGTTAAACCTTTATTTAATATTTGTATCTTCCTTAGCCTCTGAATACTACCCGTATTAATGCTGCAGAGATTGAAAGCAGAGTGAGAGAGCTAAGCAAGCTAGCAGAGACTACAGATAAAGTCAAGCAGGGCTTCTGGGAAGAATTTGAGGTATTTCATTACATTCCAAGTGTTGTGGTATTAAATCTCTACACTACTAAAAAGTTAGGTTTGTTACTGCCTTCCTGACATTTTCTCATCTTCTCCCTCTGGAAAGTCCCCCCTCTGTTGCTTCATATCCCTGTTCTTGTTCCTATCTTCTGTGTCAGATACAGCATGGGTTAAGATTTTACCACTTCCACTCTTGTGTCTGCTAGTAAAAATATTGAAATATTTGCCTTTTCTCCTGACTGAGCTGATGATCTTCAGTGCTGTTCATTTGGTACCTAACACAGTCCTTCCTGAATGTCCCTGGGGAGCCTTATGTATCTGGCCCACCAGGACAATTCATCAGGTTCATTCCTATGTTCCTTTTCTTCCTATGGACAGGAAGAGGTCTGTTGGCTGAACTGATGTTTCTGGAGGCAAAGGACTAATTCCCAGCCTACATTACTCTTGGTGACCCAAGCACCAGTACAGCAGTGGTATTGGATACAATTGGAAGCTGTGGGATGTGTTGTGCTTGTGAAGGGGACTGCACTGTGCTTTCTGCTGTGTGTCAGTGCAGAGGATGGGTTGGTTTGCCCTCTGCTCTGTTGGGAGGTTGGGTACTCTTGCTTTGAAGCCCTCATGATTTCAGGGAGCTACGTCGATTTGAAAGAAAAAACAGCTGAAACTGTTAGTTCTTCAAGCAGAGGAAATTAAGTATGAGTGTTAACCAAGACACTCCAAACTGCTGGAGTCTCACCTGGCTCCTAACCCTGTCAGTTGGTGTCACCTAACAGCTGCATCCATGTGATGGGCCTGGCCAAAAGCTTTAGAAGTGTCTTAAATATGGCCTGGCTTGTGGCACATACACGGGAAAACTGTGGTGGAGTCTGGAACTCCACCAGCAGATGGCAACAGGAAACTGGAAGTCCTGCTCCTTGACAGCCAGACAGGTTTGGGCTCTTGCAGTGCTAGTTTAGGATGTCTCGAATAGTGACACATTCATAAAGAAACTGTTTTTTTATTAGACATGTTAATTAGTTGAATGTACTGTCCAGCCTGCTCTGAGATTGGTGTCAGAAGGAGAAAAATTATTCCAATAAAAACAAACGAAAGAGGTAACACATTTCACTATCAACAATGTGGATAGAGGATAAGAAGATATTGTGGCAGTGGGGAAATGATAACATGAGGATGCAGCTTTCTCCTCGTTCTTCCCCTGTGGCCAGTGTGGGGGTCAGTCCTTGGCCAGGCCTGCTGAATGGCCCAAAAGCCCCTGGAGGGGGAAGGAGGCCAGCAGGGGCTACTCTGGCCATGGCTGAGGATTTGGGACTCTGTCTTACCCTAACAGGAGATCCCCTGAGGAGCAGTTCTCATCTACTGCTGTGAACCTTGCCTGAAGCTAAGCTGGCCTCAACCTGTGAACTGCTTCTGTTGTAGAGTTCAACACCTGAACTTTGATCTGGGGCCTGGAGGGTCAGGAAGATTAGCCACATCTGCTCCAGTGGCTAAAACTTGGAAATGAGCTGCTTCTTCCAAAGACTGATGAGTGGTGGGCTTTAACATGCCATGGCACAGTCATGTAGATTGGGCCTGTGACCACTGCTAGTTTAGCCTGAACATATGTTTATTTGCAAGTTAGCCAAGCAAAGGGTGTCTGTTTGCTTCCCTGGAGATTCTAAACATTCCTTACTGTTATTCGGGGGGCATAAAAAGGGAAGAACTCTGGCCCTTCTTGTCATTGGTGCTGGTTTAATAGGAGCCATGGGAGTTAATGTGGGTTTTTTGTTTGTGATTTGTTGTGTTTTCTTGAGGGAAGCACTTTTGTGGGGTCTGTTTAGGAATGCATTGTTAATTTGTCAAAATATGACTAAATATTAATTCACACTTGAGACTTCTTTTCTGACCTCTGGTCTTTGTTAAATACATTGATCCTGTGATGGATTTATCAGCTGGTCCTTAGAAGCAAGATGTTTTCCTGTCTTGTGGCTTTCCTGAAGAAGAGTGTTTGCTAGATAGCCTAAAGTCTTACAGAAGAAGTAAATATAAGAAATGAAATATTTAACTTGTGAAACATTCCTTTCCTCTGTCCCCTTCACTGCTATTAGTGAGGTCAGCACTAAGCCTCATTTTTTTCCACTGTGTTTTTGGAAATGAAGCAATCCCATGGCAGTTCTAGCATCATGCTTTTTCATTCACCTCAGGCTGAAAGCTATAGCTGTCAACCTTGGTGGCAGGAGGCAGGGGGACAAACTCCAGGTTGTCCATGGATCTCTGCCTGTGCTGTTTATGATTTGGCAGTCCAGATGGTAGTTATAAATTACTTGTCTTCGGGCATATTTAAGAATGTACCTCTTGTGCTCTGAGCCACTAGACAGAAACATTGACAGCCCTTGTAATGTTTTTGCTTCTGAAAAATGGCTGTTGGGTGAGCTCAGTGCTTGGGTGCTGCAGTGAAATTGAGGGCTCTGTTTCAGATTTATTGTTGCATTGTGTACATCTCTTAATGGGCTCGTTAGAAGTCGCTGCTGCTCACATATCTCTCCTCAGGGATGCTCCAAGCAATCATAATTAGCTGTATGAAGTGAAGATGTGTTTGAAACTATGGTTTCCACACTCAAGTTTTTCCATTTTTTAACATGCTGGCAGAGTTTGGCTTTCAGGTCTTTCACTTGATGTTTCACTCATCTGAGACTCAAAAATGTTAATGTTTTGTAAAGGTGCTCTGTGGTAACAGCAGTTGAAATACTCCTGCAGTGGCAAGAGGTGAGCTTACTGCAAACTGATGTTTCACCCATCACTGGGAATAGCAGGCAGTGCTACAGTTTTTCTGCCTTTTGTTTCCCAAGCATGAAACCTTGCAGCTCTCTTGTATTGTTCTTTGGCTTCCCTGTCTTTGGGATGAGCTTAATTGTCCAAGGTCACCAAGTGTGGCAGTAACAATGACAGAGACCAAAGCAGAAGTGAGCATATGTGCCTGAGAAGCACAAGCTTTAAAGCAAAAGAAATCTCTGCAAGAATATTAAGGGGGGTAACAGCAAAGGACCTTACTCCTTTGCAGGCTGGCAATGTTTTGGATGTATTAGTTACTAATCTTTATCAGTACTAAAGCTAATGCCAGTTGAAGGGAAATTGTTTAACTCCTTACCTCCCTCATTTAGCAAAAGTGAAAGGCAGTAGTGCTCCTAACTTTTATGATTGGTGAGAAGGACCTACTGATAAATACATTTCTTGGACCTGCTCTGTAGAATGTTGCCTGTGGTGTCTGGTTTATTTCATGTGCCTTTTAAGATGGCCAGATTCCCACAGACAAAATTTTGTTGTTGTCCTTTGTGGCCAGTTCTGATTTCCTGACACAGTGTCTTATAGCTTGAAGGGACCAGCTTGTTGGCTTGGTCAGAGCAGTATCACAAGGACTTGCTCATTATAGGTTGTGGTTTAAAGAAGCTTTGAATTCATAGGTGTTTATAACTTTCAGATGGAAAATAGCTGGCCTTGTCACTCAAGCTTTTGTGGTTCTTGCATACCTTGGAAACAATGCTGTACTAAGTCTGAATGGAGAAACCCAGTACCTCCCTCTGTCTCTAACTATCTGGCATTATAATCAAGTATTATCATTTTTTTGAGAAAGAATCAATATAATGATAGTGGAACAGCCCATACTGTTTTTATTAAAACCAGTTATTTGTGTTGTTTTCATTTAGACTTTACAGCAGCAAGAATGTAAACTTCTCTATAGTCGCAAAGAAGGGCAGCGTCAGGAAAACAAAAACAAAAATAGATACAAAAACATTTTACCCTGTAAGTATTGATTCCTTCCATTACAATGTAAGCCTGCTACTTTTCTATGCTTTATTTTCTTAACTTGTAAATACAGGGTTAATTAAGCTTTTGCTTCTCTTCAAGGATCATTTCCCCTCATGTGTCAGTATTAGCCCAAGCAATTTCCAATTTGCCTTCAAACATTTGCACTTTGTAGATACCAATATTTTGATTCCCAAATACTGTTTTTATCTTCAGCTTTCATTTCAAAGCCTCACATCTCTAAACTGTTACTCAGCAAACTGAAATGCTTAAGTTGAAGAGGATTAATTTGTGGTACCAAACTGCATGGTGAAAATCCAGCAGCCATTTCCCTTGACTTAGTGCTTGACAGTCCATGTACCTGTGAGTTATGAGGGGTCCTGAACACTTCTTTTGATCTACCTTGGTATGATGTGGCCACTTGTTTTCAGAAATGACAAAAGATGAAAGGTTGAATGTTCTAGCCACTAATTTATTGAGTTTGATAACTTAATAGCTTCTGGTAGCAATAAGAAATGTACCTGTCTGGGGGATATTTAAAAATAGCTGTGTGATCACAGCTGTAACAGAGATATATATTCTTGCAGTTGATCATACCAGAGTTGTTCTACATGATGGTGATCCAAATGAACCTGTTTCAGACTACATCAATGCTAACATAATTATGGTAAGTATACTTCAACCTACAGGAGTCTTGTTGGCACAGCCCCTGTCTCCTCTTTGTAACATACCCGCCTAAAACCAAGTTAGTCTTGTCACCATTTGTCACTATTTTTTAAACTGGTTTGTGTTTTTTTTTTCCTCTAGCCTGAGTTTGAAACCAAGTGTAACAACTCAAAGCCAAAAAAAAGCTACATTGCTACTCAAGGTTGCCTACAGAATACAGTGAATGATTTTTGGAGAATGGTGTTCCAGGAGAATTCTCGGGTGATTGTTATGACAACAAAAGAAGTTGAAAGAGGAAAGGTAAGAACAGACTCTCAAATTAGAGTAATTGAATACAAATAAGGATTAAACTGACTCATTTATATTGTTTTCAATATTGATATATATTGATATGCTGAAATCTGGTGTGCAACCACTGTCTTTGGAGACCTGGAAGGTGCTGAGTGGCCTTCTTCATTGGTGTTTTTGGGAATGGAGGGTAAATTCCTATCATATCATCAGGTCTCCCTTTCTAAGCATTGACAGATTAGATTTTAATCAATGTATTTTAAAATTATGCAGGGAATGAGGCACTGGAATGTGAGATGGTATGAAACAGCCATTCTTCTCCCTGTTCCTGTAACGCTACTGAATGTGAATCAATGTATTTTAAAATTACGCAGGGAATGAGGCACTGGAATGTGAGATGGAACGAAACAGCCATTCTTCTCCCTGTTCCTGTAACAAGTGTTGCCATTTGTTTACCAAGCTTGTACAGACTTCGCTAGAAAAGCAGAACTATGGGACTTTACAAGAATGAATGGAGATGATACTGCTCCTTACCTAAAAACTACAGTGTGAAAGTGATTGCCCCATATCCAGCTCACTCAACTTACATTTCTAGACTAAAATGCCATTCCCTCTTCTGGCTTTATTTTCTGTTCTTGAATTTGATAACATTCTTCTGATGTGCTGAGCTAGTGATTATGACTGAAACTACCTGGCTGAGAATCCCTCAACCAAATGTGATTTAACCCTTCTATTCCTAAAGTCCTGTAAGGCTATACATCATTCCTCTGGAAATTCTCAGTATTTTTAAACCCATAGTTGGGTGGAGATACAAGTAACAGTATTTTAATCTCCAGGTGTTGAAACTATCAAGGCCAAGCAGATACTGAGATGATCATGAAAGCTGCTAAAAAGAGAGATTGCCTGGACCTGTTTGTTTGAAATCATCTAGTGTTTGGTAGGGGGAAGATAAACTCCCCTCTCAAATGTGCTTTATCTTGTCAGCTAGATGTGCAGTGGGCACTGGTAATTGTCCTCTCTGCATTCAGAAATGAAAGCTTCAGAACTGTGTTTAGTAACTAGTTTACAGTCCAGCCTGATGACTCTTTCTTTTTTAATCCTGCAGAGTAAGTGTGTCAAATACTGGCCCGACGAGTATTCCCTGAAGGAGTACGGTGTTATGCGGGTTAGGAATGTTAAGGAGAGTGCAGCACATGATTACACACTAAGAGAACTTAAGCTTTCCAAAGTTGGACAAGTAAGTATGTTAGTAACTCCTTTTAATTTAGGTTGCAGATCTCAAAAAATAAATAAAATAAAATTGCAGAAATAGGCTGTTTCTTTGCAATCAATAAAAGCACTAAGAGATTAATAAATTGAGCCCTGTCTCTTTCTTTGAAGCTCCAGCTTTAGTTCCATCCATCTTTCTCTTTGTCCTTGGGATAATAGAAGGTGCTTATACCTAAGCACTTCTTGGCAGAAGATGCATGGCTGCAGAGCTTTGAGGAAATCTGGAAAGAGGGAGGATGCTTTTAAACAATCACGCTTCACTGAAGCCAGGCATTTGATCCCTTTTGTGGAGATGGTTGCAGCAGAAGGAAATGGTTTTGTGGGAAGAACACTTAGGGGAAGGGATACAAAAGATAAGGAAGGAAACAGTGAACTAGTGTGCACATAGCACTTCCTTGTTAAGGAACAGTTTGGATTAAGGTGCAAAAAGATTTGTGTAAGAAGCACATAAGCAGAATATATTAGATTGGTATGTCTGTGGGATGGAGGTGGGTGGGACGAAGTGGACAAGGAAAGTGCTGCTAGGTAAGAAGGAGGAGTATGACAAATGAATGTCCCTTTGCTGTTTTTCACCATCAGGATTTCTGGCTTCTAAAGGTGAGGAGGGAAATGTTGGAAACAAGTGCATGGGAAAGGGGGAGCTGAGGAAGCAGGTGGTGTGATCAGCTTGTTAGACATGGGAGAACTCTGGCTTGTTCCCTCTAAAGGAGTTGTGGTGCTGTGGATACTGAGCAGCAGGCTGGATATGACACCTTCTGATCTGACTCAGCTTTGCCACATACATTCTTTTAGCTGGATTTTAATCTGAAGGATATTGTTTTCATGTGTGGGTGTCTTCCTTCCAGGGGAACACAGAGAGGACAGTCTGGCAATATCACTTCAGAACTTGGCCTGATCACGGAGTCCCAAGTGACCCTGGAGGTGTACTAGACTTCCTAGAGGAGGTGCACCATAAGCAGGAGAGCATTTGTGATGCAGGACCAGTTGTGGTCCACTGCAGGTATGGTGCTGCTCTGTGCCTTTCCTCCTGCTGCTCTCTGTGCCTGTGGAGTTCTGTTTGGTCATTTGGGGATTTTGGGTATGAGGAGCTGAAAACTTTAAAGAAGACAACTTTCCCTGAGAGCTACTCAGACAAGTACTCTGTCAAGATACTTGCTTTCTATTTGCAAAATGGTACATTCTAGATGGGTGTCAGATGGTTACACCTGGCTGGCTTTCACAGTGTGCCTGTCTGTATGAATAAGGATTTGTGATGTTGTGAGAAGATGGTACCATTTCTGGCTAGATAATTTGATCTGACCTTCTAGGGTTTTTTTCTGATTCAAGGCTGTTAATAAATGCTGAGGTACAGAAGTGGTGTTCTGACTTCTGAAGTCCAATGTCTCAATATCAGACTTCTGTACTAGTGTTTTGCTCTCTGTTCAGAAAGAGTAAAACAATAACTTGTTATTTTCCCCTTCTCTTTTTACAGTGCTGGGATTGGGCGAACAGGAACATTCATTGTGATTGATATTCTGATTGACATAATCAGAGAAAAAGGTAGGTTCCACTTTCCCTTTTATTTTCCTGTGGGTCACTGCCAGATACATCACAGTAAAACATGAGGAGTGTTGATAGAATAGAGGATTCTAGTGATGCTAGAAAGCAGGTGTGTGTTTGGCACAGAGGGGACTTGCTCATTCCTCTTGACTGAGTTGGATCAAGGTGCTGAAGCCCTGCTCCAGTGCAGCATAAGGAAAACCTCCAGCTGAGGATTAGCCAGGTTATTTTTATTATTTATTTTTCTGTTTTTCTTCTACAATCATTCAGGAGTGTTTGGCTGCCAGTGTACTGATGCATGGGGAGTTTCAGTAACTTCTTTTCAGGGAGAGGTGTGGTGTTTATGGATGCACTGCCACAAGCTCTTAATTCAATGTGTGCGTGGAGCTCGGCTGCATCTAGTGTCATCTTGAAAAAGCATGAATTGCTGCAGTTTTCTCCCCCACATCATGCTGTAGCTCTGCAGAGCTGTGTGGTAATAGTCGAGGACAAATCCTCTCTTGGAACCTGATAATCTTTAAGGTCTCTTCCAACCTTAACCATTTTATGATTCAGTGTTAACAAACTTGCTTAGTGCAAGATCGTTCTGCTGGAAGGTGAGGCCAGTCTCTCCAAAGACAAAGCTTAATTCCACTGTCCTTAACACTGTGATGCTCCTTCCTAGGTGTGGACTGTGATATTGATGTTCCAAAGACCATTCAGATGGTGAGATCCCAGAGGTCAGGAATGGTTCAGACAGAAGCACAGTACAGGTTTATTTACATGGCAGTGCAGCACTACATCGAGACGCTACAGCGCAGGATCGAAGAGGAGCAGGTATGTTTGTCCTGAGGATAACCTGTTGTGTAGGAACATGTTCTCATTGGAACAGGGAGCAGAGCTGCACGTTGGCTCTCTGTGGCTTTTGGAGGCATAACTGCTGAAAAGGCTGGCTTTGTAACCCCTTAACCCTGTTAAGAGAAGTTAGTCTGTATTTCAAATCATTATGCTTAAGAATTACTTAAACTATTAAGTGGTATTGGAAAAGTAAAGTAAAAGCAGTGTGTTTGGCCACTTGCAAAGGAAGAAAATCATCAGTCTGGGAGGCTTCTACATATAACTGCAGCTACTGCTGCTTTGCCTTCCAGGAAAATGCTTGTATATGTGGGATCTTGTCCCCCAGCCCCTCCACCCCAGATCTCAAATTCCCTTAGTATTATCTAGTTTTCTGTGCAAGAGGGATAAAAGATAAGACTTAATTAATACAGAGCCTTGTGCTCTGTTGAGCTTTTAAGAGATTTCAAATCTGTTAACTCTATTTATAAAGTATGATGGTAAAATTCAAATGCTAGTACATGTCACATGTACGATGTCCAAACAAAAGCAATTAGAGGAGGGTTTTGGTGTGGTAAGATGAGGAGTTTTGGAATAATTGATGACTTTCACCTTGCTTTCTGTTTAAATACTTCATTGCATTCAAATTCTACTATCTTTTACAGAAGTTACCTTGTTTTGTAAAAAAGAACTGACATTTTACTCACTGTTGCTTTCATTCTCTGCCCTAACCTCTGATCACCTGGGTTTTCTATAATTTTGTTCAGAATATCAGTATCTTGCCCTCTGCAGCTCAGCCTTTTCACACGTGTGTGCCTTCTGCCTGCTTGGGAGTGTGGCAGAGCTTATTTTCTATTTGTCTACATGATGTAGATGCACAGTTCAGCAGAGAGGCTTTATTCCTCTCCCCAGGACAGCTGTTGTGTGCTCTGATGGTGATGAGACACAAACTGAAGAACAAGAAATCCCTCAGGTGTACTTTTTCCCTAGGCTTTGTTGTCTCATTTTGCCTTAGAGCTCCCTCATATCTCTCTGTGTGTAATTATGCCAGCCTTGTGTCCTCAGCCTTTTGAATATGGCCTCATTCTGCTGCTGCTGTTGACTCTCTCTTGGTGGTTGTAGTGGGTTTGGGATAGTATTTTGATATATAATGGAGCAGTGTATTTCTCCTGTAGCCATTACTTACTTGTGTTTCATCTCCTGATCCATTACTAGCTCAGAAGGCACAGGTATAAAAGTTTAAGAAATGGCAATAGAATTTTTTTTACCTCAGGAGATCTTGACCTGTAACTAGAGTTAGGGGCAGGTGTAGGAATAAAAACTTCTCAGGCAAAAGCAAAGCTTTGTGATGACTATTGGAACTAATGTCCTGAAAAACACATGAATTGGGAATGCTCCAAAGGATGTTTTGACAGAGCAAGAAAAAAATGGGCTGAGTAGTAAAATACTGTGCAGAATGCTTGAATTTCATCTCCAAGAGGTAGATTAAGAATGAAACACTGTATTTTAAGAAACTTCAACTCTGGAACCTTCTCTACTCTTGCTTTAATTGCAACTACAAACAGGGAAAGTTGTGAGGAAAACCTGGTGAAGACAAGTTAGGGCACCTTTATGGGAAAGAATATGAGGTCGTGCTCCCTGCCTGCTTTTCAGTCTGGATGGGCACAAGTCAGCTCTGAGAAGAAATTAGGTAGTGGCATTAGCTAACTTGTTTTCATGCAGGATTTGCAGCCAGCAGGGCTGAATAAGTGGATTATGTGAATAGCTGCTTCCCTTCACATAGATCTGCCTGACTTTTGTTTATATTCAGGACAAATTTCCCTCCTCTGCTAGAATTCCCTCTTGCGTTGCAGTGCTGAGAGCCTCAAGGTTCCACAGAGTTAAGTGTTGTGTTAAATATTGCCTGTCCTCTTACAAGTGCAGAGGAAAGCAAAGTGGTTTTGTTTTAGTCTTTTTGTTTGGTGTTTTCCCCTGTGGAAGTGTGCATATCTTTACATCTAGAAATAAGCAGTTCTCACCACATTTCTGTTATTCTGAGCTGGCAAGAATACTTACAGTGAATGAAGTGGAAGCAAGAGAAGCCAGGAACCTACTTTGTCTTGGCTTGTTTTGTCTGTTTCAGTCACCTTAAGTAGTAGAAGAACTGATTGAATCTTTTTACATTGCACAGAGGGGTGGAAACCAAGCCCTAGTTTTGGGCTTCAGAATATTATTGGCAGGTGAGAGGTTTGTGCCAATAACACTGTAGAATGCAGCAGAGTTTGAACCTTTGTGTTCTGTTTAGATCTTATTTTTTACCATTAACCTTCCAGGTAATTGATGTGGACTGGTGTTTTATTTGAAAGTGAGTAAGGTCAGGAGTAAGTAGGACATTGAAAGGGGAGAAGCTCAGTAAAATAACAGAACAAGTTAAGCAAGTTTTGAGCCAATCTCAGAAGGCCATCTTGGAAAAAGTTCAACCTACATTGCTGTACAGAGCGTTCTTAATGGAAACTCTGCAGCCAGCTCTCCCCAGAGGCTCTGACACCCTCTGTGGTGAGACTGATTCAGGCCAGTTATTTAGTACTTGTCTGAGCATTTAAAAAAAACAACCAGACAACAAAAAAAGCCAGTACCCTGTAGCATTTTGAAGCAAGGCTTTAATTATATGTAGGTTTCATTGTATGTATGAGTTGTGAATGTTTGTCTTGAAAATGAAGCCACATCCCCTTCCCTTCCTAGCCTAGCTCTGCCTGCTGGAGCCTTGGTGTCTTTAGATGAATGCCAGCACAATTGGCTGCAGCTTGGAACATATGCTGCAGAATACAAATAACAGCTTGGGTTCTTTTTATATTAAACCTAATGGGCTAAGATGATGTTTTATTGGAGATCTTGCAAGCAACATTGTTACTCATTTGGCCACATCTCTATACTGGGAACAATGTCAGTGGGAAGCCCACTTGCTGGTGCTGTCTGTTAAAGAATGAAATGTGGTTCCTTCTGCCAAGGAAGATGAAGATTGTGTACGAGTGCTGGTTCATAAAGTTGGTGGGTTCTGCTGGAGATGGTGGTAGAAAGAGGAATATTGAAAAGTGAAGCTTTTCAGGTCTTGTAACAAAAAGTTAAAACCAACCTTTGAGATTTTATCCATGTTGTGTGAGTTGTGTAGAAAATTGATCTTGCTTCTTTTCACAGACAAACCTTTCTTCTAGAAACATACACAGTTAAGTTATGCATGTAGTTTCTGCACCACTTCAGTGATTGCTTTCTGTTACTAGTACAAAACCTGGCATTTATATTGCATTTTGCTTCACAGAAGAGTAAGAGGAAAGGTCATGAATACACAAACATAAAATATTCTTTATCGGACCAGACAAGTGGAGATCAGAGTCCTCTTCCACCCTGCACCCCAACCCCAACGTGTCCAGAGTAAGTTTGCTTCTGTTGTTGGTGTCTATGTTTTGAACTGTACTAAGTAATCTTCAGGGACCTCGAATGAGTTATCATGGAGTCTGTTGGCCTGCGTTTTGCTTTTAAACTAAATTGAGCAAAATAAACTGTCACTGGATGACGCTGCTGTGTGCAAATGTGATTTTCTCGAACTGGGTTCTTTGGATTGTAAATATTTGTTTCATTTCAGAATGAGAGAAGATAGTGCTAGAGTATATGAAAATGTGGGGCTGATGCAACAGCAGAAAAGTTTCAGATGAGAAGATGTACAGAGACTTCCATGCAAAGGCAGGTGGGTATGTTCAGGAGTGAGGGCATATACCCAGCCTGGAGCTGTGGGGTTTTGGAGAAGGTGTTCAGAAACCTGAGCTATGAGAACTACAGAAAGGACTTTCTAATGCCTGGAGTGCATATAATCTAGCCCCTTAGGGCATTTAAATTCCAGAAGCTAACTTTGATTGATTTGTATTTAGGTCTACCCTTTCAAAACAATATGGATTATTAGGTTGGTAGTTGGGCCTTTGTTCTCATGCCCTGACTCACTGGTGACACAAGCTGCAAGGCTTTAGTGGTCTAGAGACTGAAATTTGAATTTCTGAATGCTAGCAAAAGATGAGTAGCAACTACAGCCTGAACTTTCCATGTCTTTTATGAGTGATCTTTGCTCCTTGTCAATGCTGAGGATTTGTGTGTTTCTGAAGAAGTTCAGAGAACACTTAATCTCCTGCTCAGCCTCATAAAAAATGTGATGAGCAACATTACTGCTGTGGCTGTGAGCAGCTGGTGTAGTATTATTGCCATCCTAGGGAAAAGGAAGCCCTTGCCTTTGCTGGGAGTGGAATCTGTAGATCCCTTTGTTATTTTTTTTAAACGTCTGTAATAATTTGGTTCTTGCAATCAGACAACTGAATAAATATATATTTTATTGGTTATAAGCTAATAACCAATATCTGATACCTCAATTAATGGGCTGTGAATACAGCAAAGGAATACCTTTGGATTTAAGGTGTCTTTAGTAATTAATTTCTTTTCTATTCTAACCTAAAGCCTTTGTCACCTTTCCCCCTTTGTTTTCAAAGACCTCAGAAATCCTGTTTTCCCTTCTCCATTTGGTAACTGTTTGATCCATTTACTCAAGGGATCTTCTTCAAGTCTAGACACGATTTACACACAGTTTATTAGCAGGGTTTGAGACTTTTAGTTGAGTTCAAGTTTTTCATGTGTCAAAATTGAACACTTCTGTATAATGTCAGAATAAGAAATACCAGTTGGATTTGGGTTTTTTTCCTGAATTTTTGTTTTCTTCTCCCTTCCTTTCCCAGAAATTAATATGGTTTTTAAAAAGGTCAAGAAAGAGATGGAAGAAGCTTCACATGAATGGTGAACTCTGAGGGCTTGGTACCTGTTTATTTACAGTTTTAATCCTTCAACAGTAGGCAAAGTTAAGACCATCTGAAGATTGTTTTTATCTCTTCTCTCCAATACCTGATTCACAATTGCTCATTTTCCAAATAAAAGGAAATCCTTTCTACAATGTAGACAAATACTTTGTAGAGTCAATTTTGAATCCAGCAAACTGTTGGACTGTCATGCATTTGTTTTTTAAATAGTATTTTTGTTTCACAGTATGGTTATTAGTTGGGGTTTTTTTTGTTATTTGAGAAGCTGTGGGATATTTCTTGGGGGGCTGGAGGGGTGGGTGGTGGGAGAGCAATGACATGGATAAATCCGTTACACTAATGTAAAATACTGGTGGGAACAATACTTGATTGTTTGAAAACAGTGGATCACCAGCGTGAATAGAATCACCTACATGGTAAAATTAGTCCTAACACATTTCAAACTCAGACTGAGTTTCATTGGGGTGAGCAGTTACTGATATGAAGGTGCTTTTTGTGATAACTGATGATTATGAAGCTTTGATTCCGACTGAGCTGAGTGGCTGGACGGTCTGTTTTTCAGGAATTATGCAAGGTAGCCTTTACATCAAATTAAATTTCTTTTAGATGATCTCTCCCCAAAATGGCAATTTCCTGTATCTCTCAAAAGACACTGTGGCCTAGTGGCTTGTGAGGACACTGTCTGTGGTAATTTGTCTGTGTTCATCTGTTATGCAGGAGATTGAACTTGTAGAGTTAAGGTATTTTAAGAAGTTGCATGATCACACCTTGACAACATAGTAAACCCAGTGAAACGAGTTAATCTGCTGTGCAGGCAGTTACCATAGTACATGGTAACCTCCTTCCCCTTGTGCTGGGGAGGTGGAAGCTGTTGAGCCTTCTGGATTTTTTAGTAAGGCCTTATGCTAGTGTGAGTGATTAAATTAAAGCTGTGTGGGGAAAGCAGCCTGTAGAAGTGACCTACCCACTACATTTGCCTTAGCTGGGAAGGGCAGCAAGGCCAGCAGCTTGTTCCGGGTCATTCCATCAGGCAGGAGTTCATTACCTGAAGTGCCTTTCAGAGCTGCCCTGGGTTTGCTGTCCCTGTTAGATTAAAAAATCACGTTCATCTGAAACCACTTCTGATTGTTGTAAATGAGACAAAATCCTCCTCTAGAGACTAGAATGAAGAACTGCTGTTAAGCTGCTGAGTAACTGGGTTTCTTGGCTTTGTTTGCTCTGTCCAATTATCTGGGCCAGCATCTCCCCTTGGAGCCATCAGCAGCTGCATGTGTGCATTGATGGGAGTGTCTTACCTGTCCCCATGGCTCTGGGGTAGTTCTGTCACCTCTCTGGTGTTAGGGAATTCTTGCAGTGGGTGCAAGTGGTGAGCACTGCATTTTCTTGCTGTCTGCAGGGGTGCTGGTCCAGCAGGTTGGTGTCATTGGCCTTACCAGTGAAAAGATGCTAAAGCCTGGAATGTAATTAGTGCAGCTTTGTGAAAGGTTGAGTGGGAGATGACATTACCTTTCCTTGAGAGTGCTTTGCAAAATCAAATATTTGAACACTTTGTTTGAACTGAATGAAGGGTGCTTCTTTAATGTAAAGCAGAATTTTCTTACTTTGCCTTTTGTCCTTTGAGACTTTGGGTTTGGGTTTTGTTTGGGTTTTTTTGGAACTCCTGTCACCAGCAAACCATAATACATGTTTTGATATCACAGCCTTATTCACTAGTCAAAAATACTTGTGCCCTTTCTAGATCTAACATTTCTGGGCAGGATGAGAGAGAGATCTGTTCATTTGGTAGTGAGATACCTGTTCTACATCACCTGCTTCCTCTCCTGTCCCTATTTACAGCTTCATCCTGCTCAACAGGGATAATTTGTGTCAGTATTTGTACAGAGCAATGACAGCAATTAAATATTTGTCTGAAATTTGGTGCAGAGACAAATTCCACACTTCATGCATTATAGCAAGGTGGAACATGTGTTCAGGAGCTGCTCTGCACCAAACTGGAAAGTCAGGGGAAAAGTCAAGAAGAGCAAGAGAAGGATCCTGAATGAACCTGAACTCTGTAATTAACTCAATTTATGTGATGTGTCTCAAAAGATTGACCTGTATAAGCAGCAATCAGTTATGTGGCCAACGTGAAGTTGCCTCCTATGACCTCATTTTAGCTGTTAAGAACCTGCCTCTGTAGGATTTTTTTAATTATTTTTTTTTCCTTGGAACCAGGGAATTCTTACTGCAGAATGTGTATTAATCCTGGGCAGCATATGATGGAAGAATGTCAATGAGGGGGAGCAGAATCTGAAAGATTGTGAATAAATCCTCCTCTCTCAACTGGAGTGTGAGGCCCTGCTGAATACCAGAGGGGAGACCTTGCAAAATAAAATCTGCCTTTGGTGCTCTGGCAGGAGAGGGGTGATTTTTAAAGCATCTTTTAAATTATTTTAGGCAATGGCTGAGGTTTGTGACAGATGAAGCAAGAAAGAGAAATGTCCTTTGGTTCAGGGGAGATAAGTGAATGTGGGTTTCATGTATTTCTAGTGAGTTTTTTAGAGAATAAATGTTAAGCTTTTGCTGTATCAATGGAATGGAAAAGGGATGCAGTTCTGAAGTGTTCTGATGTAGAAGACTTTTTATACCACAAGGGAAACTTTAACCCAACTCCTAAGGCACAGGAATTTATGCCAGCA
>NW_009953068.1:175345-189794 GCF_000747805.2 Chaetura pelagica
CAGGAATTTGCTGCAGGCTTCATTTGCTGAATGTTTTAGAGCATACACTTTAATTTCAGCTAACTGTTGTTAGGGGTGATTGGTTCTCTTATTAATCCTGACCAAACTTTACTTTTTCCTCTTAAGATGTGTGTTTGAAACACGATTAACTAGGATGCAGCTAACGAAGTTGTAAAACCTGTTTCCTTTTTTATTGTAGAGATATGGGAAAAATCGCAGCTGGTACTAGGATGTGTTGTCAGGTTTTGATTTCTACCCATAACTTCATAATTTCAAATTAATTTTTAATTTCTCCCTTTTAAATAGTGAAATGTAATTAATAATTTCAAGCCTGTTTATTTATGACATTATTGTGATCTTTTTTTTTTATTACAGTACTAAAGACTAATGAAAAAGGATCCTCTTATTAGGTGGAGTAGACCTTGCATTTATTTTTTTTCCTGCAATGTATGAAGTATTGTACCAGAGTATTAAATGAAATGTAATATTTTATTGAAAAATCTCTATCCTTTAAAAGGAATACATTTAGGATGTCATCAATTTGATGTGAATCATGTAAATGTTGATAATGTGCTGTTTATTATACATCTAGTGTTTCAAAAGACTCACTTATTGCCTTTTGCCCACATCCATTCTGTAGACCATTTACAATTGTCAAAATGTGACATTAAAATAATAGTTCCTGTATAGAAATATTGGTGGTTGTCCATTGTTTTCTGTGCTGGTATTTATGGGTCTTAGTTCAGCTGCTCTGCAAGCTGCCTTGTGATTCTTACTGCTGCAAAGCTGTAGTGTCAGAAATAAAAGCATATCTGTAAGCACCAGGACTTCAAAAAAAGGGAAACAAAACATTTTAAAAATAAAATTAAAAAAAAAAAAGAAATAAAAATAATTTTCTTAAGATGGTTTGTCAGTTACTCTGTTCTTCAGCTTGCAGTCAGAGATGGTGTTGGATGGGCACTGATCTTCAAGCCTGGGTCGTGGTGTTTCCCCTGTGGGATGAGAGGCTCCTGAGGAGCAGCTGTCCTTCCTGAGAGCCACTGGAGCAAAACTCCTCTTAAATATGATGTACAGGAGCTCTTATCTTTCTGTTCCTGCTGTCTGCTGCCAGCTGGCTGCCCCGTGGGAAGTTCTTCAGGCTGTCCAGGTACTGCCTTTCCAGCTCGACCTCCCTGGTGCTTGTCCTGGGAGTCCTCCCCCTGTGCTCCTGCAGTGGTCAGGGCAGTCATTGTCCTGCTTTCCCTTTCCTGCTCCACTTCCAGGTAATTGACACTTACTGTTTCTCTCCTGATTTTTTAACTTGGTGTGCAACTTCTTCAAATGCTGGGTGAGGATTAGCCTCTGTTTTTGCTGGGTATTAGTGTGAAATCAATGGCTTTTAACTGGGGAGAGGAAGGACAACCCTGTTCCTTCTCTGTCCACATCACACTGAGCTGCAGCCAGCTCTTCTGGGGTGAGGGAGAAAGAAGCTGTTGCTCTTTCTACTGTTGCTGCTTCCTCACAGATCTTTCATCTCTCCCACCATTTGTCATTGGGGCTCTGCTGTTTCCTGAGATGCTTTTATGCCAGGACCTTGCAGTGACTGAGAGGGCTGGTGCTTTGGCAAGGAGCCGTGTTGCTCCCCAGGCTCCTCTCTGCCAGCCACTGCTGCCATACTTCAAAAGCCATCAGAATTTCTGACTGTAGCACTTCCAAAAATGTAATATCCTACCTGTTCTGTAGGCTAGAGCAGAGGAGTATGCGTGTGGCCCCACGTGTTGCCTCTCACTCTAATTTCAGGTCCACTAATAGTGCTTTTCCTTCCTTACAGCTTGTTGGGAGGGTTCCCACCAGGCATGTCATGGCTTTTACTGACTCCCAGAAAAAAGACAGCCCAAGTGGTTTCTCTAACATAGGGAGGGGTTGTAATTCAAAGAAATTCAAGGGCAACTGAATTCAAAGAAAGGTTCCACTAAGCTCTCCCCTCAATCCTGCTTTTGGGGCTGATTGGTAAAACTGCAGCTGAGCCATCCTGCAGCTTTTTTGGGACATAAATGCTGTGTGTTGGAAGGCAGGCAACGTGAGCAGCGCTGGGTGAACACAGAGCAAATAGCAGCTGAATCTGTAGTAACACAGCCTTAATCTCAAGGCGAGGGCACAGCACAGAGATAATCTACTGAAATGCCAGGAAGGAGGCAAAGCCCCGTGGTGGAGGCCTCTGCAGATGGATGCAGAAGCTGAACCCCAACCAGGGCAGAGGCTGCGCAGAGCAGCGTGGCCTTAAGGCGATTATCTTGCGGGGTAAGATTTGCTTTATTTTTTTTATATAAATGCATCTAACAGTTCACATCCATCTCTGCGTGTAACAGTGGTTTTATAAGCTGCTTGGTGGCTGGGGCTGGAGTTCTCCAATCTGAGAACTTTGACAAAGACTGAAGGTGATGGTGATGTGGGAACACCTGCTTCCTCCTGGGCGGTCGTGTTGCGTTTTGCTTGCTCAGTGCAGGTAAGAATAAAATTAATTCTCACAGTGCTCTTGGTGTTTATACAAACCTAGATGATGGGATACTGCTCAAGGGCATGTTTATTATCTCCATAAAACCTTGAAAGTTTGCCTGACTTCAGTACAACTCCAGTGCAGTTAGTGTTGAGGTCAGGTGAATTCTGAAAGGTGCCTCTGGTTATATGGCAAGACTTGTCTGTCGTGCTGCTCTTCTGGTCCTGTAACAGGGGGATCTGACTGGGTCAGGAAAGATGAAGGTGTCCTTCAGTCAGCCTATTTGCTGATTCTAAGGAAAGTGTTTTTCCAGTGTGTCTCCCTTGGCAGAGCTGGTACAAATCAGGCTCTGTTTTCAGGGAACTGATTCTGGTTCCACATCCCTGTGTGTTGCACCTGGGTGTGCTTTTTAAGCCTTCATGTGCTGGTCCCTTCACTGGGGATCACCTCTGATCTCATCACATGGTGCTTGTCCTTCAAGTCCCTGAAATCTTCCTTTGCTTTCAGCTGGGGCCTGAGGCTCAATGTCTGTCTTGGTTTCTTTTCCCCTTTTTCTTTTGTAATGATTAGGAAAGATACCTTCAAAGGATTCTTGATATGCTGATTCCTCCCTGTTTTCCCCATAGAATAAGACTCAGCATAACAATTCACAGATCAAAACGTTTGATTTGGAAAAAAAAGCACAACAAAACAGCTGAATGCCTGCAAGTATTGGAGGGGCTGCTGCATTCTTAGTGTGTGTCATTTTGACAGCTCCCTGTTCTTCTTGACTATCTGTGTGTTTGCTCCTGGTGGAGAAGAGATCTCTGGGTTCTTATGCTGCTGCTTTTCCCAGTTTCCTTATTTGTGTCATTGGGTGTGAAACAGGAGGGGGAGTCTCTCTTGTGCTGGAAATGAGGCTGGAAGATGCTGTGGTTCCTTCTGGTCTTTTTATTTAGTGGTCATGTGTCTGAGCTTAATTTATGATTGTTTTTTCTGGCCACAGTCTTTGAATTTATAGCTCAGTGAAGTTCCATGTGTATTTACAGCTCAGAATGATGGCTGAAGGGCCATAAAGTGCTGTGTGAGAAACGGGAGAGAGAAGTCATATGTAAGTGCTGGCTTTTTCAGACTGCTTGCTCTCACTTTATCTTGTGTGTTTAAGGTTTTGTATTTGTAGAGGGGGTGAGTGTCCTTCAGAGGGAAGGGAAGAGCTCTGTCCCTCCTGGGGGCTGGGCTGTGGCTGTGCAGAGCAGGTCCAGGGACTGGCTGTAGTGAAGATGGATCGTGCTCAGTGTTTCAGATAAGACTGACCTTGGTGTCCACTCGACTGCAGCAGTTCTGGCTTGGTCTGCTCATATTTGGCCACCCTGGTCTTCCCGTGGGAACTGGTGTCTTTTGGGAGCCTGTGCTTTGAATACAGACCTGCACGTGGACACGTCCTCCTGCTGCTTTCCTGATGCCTCTCGCATCCTTTGACAGCAGCCGATTGTACTTGGAGCACTGTCCTAATTTAGCACAGCAGAAAACTGCCTTCTTTGGGGTGTTGTTGTGTAGGCTTTTGTGCTCAGCAGACCCCAATTCTCAGCCCCCCGACCTTCCTGCTTTGCAGCTCTTTCCCCCAGCAACGTCAAGTTCTGCTGCTCACCCACCTCCGCCGTGGTGTGTTGGTGTGTGAGCTGCTCCCCCTCCCCCAGCCCCCTGCAATCCTCTGGTTAATCACAGCCGTTTGAGGTGACTTGTGGTATTGTAATTAACGGCCTGTCTGTGCCTTGCAGTCCGTTCACGTTCCTCACGGCTCCTGAGCTCAGGGAAATGCAGCAGTTCCAAGCATCCCCACCGCATCGCTTCATGCTGCGGTCCCTGCAGGTGCCCTGCACTCCCCTGCAGCCTCCCCCTTTCCGTGGCACAGGGACTGCTGTTGTCCCCTGATAAAGAGATGTGACTAAATGCTGTATGAAATTCAAAATCATTCTCCAGGGGTTCTCCAACAAGGGTCTGTCTGAAAGTTAACCTTTTGATTCATGGCAGCTCATAATCGTACAAATTGTCAGTGGCTGTGCTGAATTTTTATTAGCTTTGGTCCATTTCCCACACCTAGATCTGCATAGTAATTTCAGTGTCTGGACAATCTGCTCCTAAAAGTCAGTCAAATCCATCAAAAGGCTTTGAGTGGTGACTTCCATTGCAGAGGTGCCATCCTGCACCACATGGAAGAGCAGTAGACGTGGTAACTCAAGCTGCCCTTCGCAGGTGTGTGTCTCTGGATGGACTCACTCTGGATCATGATGCTTTTATCAGAGGCACAAGAAGAATATGAAGTTGCCCTCCAAAATACTCCGTGCCTGGCAGTGGTGAAAACCAAAGGATGGAGCAAGCGTGGTTGTGTCACCCTGCAGAGCAAGGGAGTGTGTCCTCAGAGTGGTTAGCTGTGACAATCTGTGCTCCAGCCTTTCCAAAGGAGCAGTTGGGGTCCTGCTCCCCATAGTTATGTCTTGCCTTTCAAGGGTGAAGCTCTTTTGGATGAATTACACAGTCTTACTGGCAGCTTGGGAAATGAAATGGAGGATGGAACCCCCATCTTGCCCACTACCTGGGCTTGCCTCGTGCTTATTGTCCCTCTGGTTGACATCACTGTGCCTTAAGCTGTACAACAGGAGGATCCCAGGATAAACAATCTTTGGAGGGTACAAGGATTTCCCTCCCAAGGGCTTGGAGCCTTTTTTTTCCCTCTGTTTCATGAAAAGTGTGGGAAGAAGGGCTGTGGTGGTGGTGGGCTTCCTTCTGCAAGGCTTGCTCCCCTTTCTGCAGCCAGTCACTGAAAACTTCTGATATTTGGTGCTCTGGTGTGGGATCAGAAATGCCAGGAGAGGCTTTGTTCAGTCTGTGCTGCAAAGGGGCTGGTTGCTGGGGTGTAAGAGCCCATGGGCTTTGGGGGTGTGAGCTGGTGGCTCAACTGCAGGAATCTCCTTGTGCTTAACATGTTCAGCTCCTCTGGGCTTTGGGGCAATGGGTTGAGTTAAACAATTCACCAGCAGGCTCCAGCTCTGCTGAGTTTGACCCTTGGACATGCAGGGAATATTAGACTGTGCTGACTTGTCAGGTATATTGTGAAGATAAAACACCATGGAGGTCGCTGGCATCTCAAACATCACCCCGGTGAGCACCATCAGTGCCGAGCGTGAGGCGTTTCTGGATGGTTCACCTGGCTGGGCTGCTTACCCTGCTCCCCTGGAAACCCCTTGGATGGAGCAAGGAGGTAATTTTGTCCCCCAGTGCCTTCAGCCCCAGCCAGGGCTTGCTATGAGCCCCCAGCATCCCCCTCAGGCTCCCCAGGAGGCTGGAGCAGCCTTTGCTGGAGCAGCCTGTGCCACCGCGGCAGTGCCGGGACCCTCATCCCTTTGCAGCCCCAAGTCTCACTCTTACAGGCTCTGGTGTTAATTATTCACCCATTAAACACACAAAATAAAATGAGGTGTGTTTGTGTTTGCCTGACCCTGTCTGCAGCCCCTGCAGCTGGAGGCTGTGTTGTGTTCCTGTTGTCCTCAGTGCTGGGCAGGGATGTGCAGGCACAGGACACGCGGGTCCCGTCGCGCTGGGGCTGACGCGCCGTGGTGGTTTTATCTCTATTAATAGTTATTTCCTCACTGAGGGTTTTCATGCTTCCGTGCACTCCAGGAAGGTGCTTTCAGATCTTCTTCCTATCGCTCATGATAAATGGTGTGTCAGTTTCGGGATAAATAGGCAGGATGGGAAAAGGTGTTGTCATGGTAACCGAGGGATTTCGGTGATTGGTATCCATGGCAATTGTTGCTAAATTCTGAGGGATTTAAAAAATGCTTTATTTAAAGCACAAAGAGTGTGCTGCTGCCTCCAGCACTGCAGGGAGCACGTGTGTGTGTATGCACACGTGTGTGCACAGGCACACGTGCTCTCAGGAGGGAGCTCCATCCTGCATAAGAAAGGAGGAGAAGTTTATTTTAAGGCCATTCAGATGCTGTGTCATGTGGCAGGGGGATAGTGTCAACAGTCCTGTTCCAGCCTGCCTGTGCTGGGTCCTGGGGGCTCCTTCACTGCTCGGGGTGACCCTTGAGGCCAGCCAAGTCTCTGGGATAGGGGAGTTGCACATTTGGGAGGGTGTGGTGGGTACCCAGGTCTATGTCTCTGTGGTCATGATGACAGGAGCACCTCTGGAGGTCTGGGGATGGCCAAAAGGTTGGGGTAGGGTGCTGAAACCTGCTGAAACAGCTGGTTGATGCCCTGTGGGTGCCTGTCCTGGTGCAAAGTGGGGCTTTGTCAGCACAGCTCCTTTGTCCCTGCGGCATTGCTGGCTTGGCCCTTGCTCCCAGGGGAGGAGCACCCTGGATGGCAGCCACCCCGCCAGCAGGAAGGTGCTGCTGGCCCCGTCACACACAGCAGCGCTGGGAAGGGCAGCCTGGTGCCATCTGGGCTCTGTCTTCTTCTCCAGTAGGCCTCAGGGATGTGGCTTTGCCATCCTCCTTGGCTCAGCAAGGAGAGAATTGCCATGCTTTGGTGTGGGCTGGGAGCAAACAGGTGGAAAATCCCTTTTCCAGAAGCCCCGGGTGTCGTTTGGGTGGCCCAGGAGCCACTGGCTTTGGTGCTGCTCCTGCCACCCCCGTGTGATTGCAAGGGGAGCAGGAGCAGCTGCTGCCTGTTCTTTAACTGTCCCATCCTGGCAGGGAGCTGGAGAGTTACTGCGATCAAAGCCAATTAACCACCTCTCCAAAGCAATCCCAGACCAGCCAGGAGTTCCATTTTATTAGTGGGGATGGCAAGTGATGGAAAGAACATCCTCAGGGCCCAGGCTGGGGGTGGTTTGCTTATTCTTTTGTATCCCCAGGAGGCAAATATTTGACATGCTCACTTGGAAAAGGTACATGTAATGCAAACAAGGGCCAGGAGGAGGTCCAGCAGGCTCCAGCTCCCCTGGGGCAGGCAGAGCTCCTGGCAGAGCCCCCAGCCCTTGCTGGCTCCCTGCCCCAGCACCGAGGGAGGCCCTGAGCACACCTCTGGTTTCTTCTAGGGAGAAAAGGTGCCATTTAGTAAAGAGCAGCTGGTGAGAATGTCTCAGTGGCCACATTGGTTTAATAGGTGGAATTTGTCTTTTCCCCCTCTAGGTCCAAGTACCCTTGTTCTGAGCTAGAAAATTGCTGCTGCTTTTCACCCCAAGCTTTTCCTTCCCCTGGGCAGAGGCAGTGCTGGGATGCAGGGTTAATCCATCTCCCCTACTCTAGTGATGGCTCATGCAAATGCCTCCACCTTTGCTGGCAAAGATGCAGCTGCCCTTCGTTTCTGCACTTTAGGAGACTGAACTATGGACATTTTGTAGGTCCTACAAAACAAGAAGTTCATGTGATTACATGAACGCAAACGTTTCTGTGCCAGACACATCCAGCTTGGGAAGCTTTTTCCTTCAGTGTGATTGTGCCAAGGATTTAAAACATTTTAATTGGGTTTGGGCAGCTTGATTTCTGTCTGCCCTGAATCACAGAATCCCAAACCAATTTGGGTTGGAAGGGACCTTAAAGTTCCAACCCCCTGCTATGGGCAGGGACACCTCCCACTAGACCAGGTTGCTGCAAGCCCCATCCAACCTGCCCTTGAACACTTTCAGGGATTAAGGATCCACAGCCTCCCTGGGCAACCTGTTTCAGTGTCTCACCACCCTCACAGTGAAGAATGTCTTCCTAATGCCTAACCTAAATCTCCCTTCTTCCAGTTTAAAGCCATTCCTCTGTCGTCCCATCACTCCTTGTCCTTCTAAAAAGTTCCTCCTCAACTTTCCTGGAGCCTCTTCAGGTACTGGCAGACACTCCAGCCCTTGGATTATCATCATGGCCTTCTCTGGACTCCCTCCAACAGCTCCATATCCTTTCTGTGTTAGGGGCTCCAGAACTGGACACAGCACTGCAGAGGGAGGGTCTCACAAGAGTACTGCTGAATTTTGTCCATCAAACCCTGGTATCTGGAGCTTTTTTTGAGGGTATTCTGTGTTGCAGCCTGACCTGGGCTTTCTCCTGTCTTGGTCTCAGCACAGTGGCTTCCCATTGGGTTGGTGTTCACTGCTGCCCTTCTGCTGGCTGGTGAGACACAGGGCTAAATGTTGTGTGTGAACAAAACATGTTTGTCCTCGATAGACTCCATCAGTGCCGCTTCGCCTGCTGCAGCATCGTGCCTCACGCCCCAGCCTGGTGTGGGCAGGCCTTGCCAGGGGCAGGGCATTGTACCTGGGTGAGATATTCCTTTGCTTTGTATTTGTGCTGGAAACGTAACCTCGGGTTTATGTCTCAGTGCCCAAAGCAAGTCGTGCTGAAGTGAAGTGTGTCAGCTGTTGGAAAGGGAAAGATGTGTCATTTTTAGGAAGGATGGCTCAGCCCTGCCCGTGCTGGTGGGAGAAAGGAGAGACCTTGAGCACCAGAGTGGATGGGGCACCTGGGGCATTTCCTCAGCAGAGCTGCTTTTCCTTATGAATACACCAGCTCTGGCACATGCTGAGTACCAGGGGGTTGTTTTTTTGTCATTTGGTGCTGAAAAATGAAGCGTGTGTTAGTGATCATCCCAGCGGCCACCAGGTTTGTTAAAGGATCTTTTTATGAGCTGATTTGCACAACTCCCTTTCCAGGCTGCTAGGCATGATAAAATACTGCCTGTCACGGGGATAATTGCTTGGCATTATGAATCATAAAATGATGTTCCCCCCTGGAATTTTATCCTGACATTGATTTAATTTTTCTTGACGTCTCGTCTGTTCTCTTGTGTCGCCTTGCCCTCCATAGCTGAATTTGCAGGCTGGGTGGAAGGGCCAACAGGTGACTTCAAAGAGCAGAGCAGGTCTTAGAGGGAGCATTTGGTCTTTCTACATGAGCTAAAACTTTGCAAAAAAGGAAGCAGGATCTTCCCTCCTGCTTGAACCAGGAGGAGAGGGGCTTTGCTTTCTGACAGGCATGTGATAGGGCTGTGTCTGAGCTGGGCTCATGGGGCAGGAAGGAAAAGTTGTTGGGTTTTTGTTTTGCCCAGCCTCACTCAGTATTTCTGCACTTCCAATGCTCCTAAAACAAGGAGGTAGGGTAACTTCTTCTATGCTGGCCAAGGTTGTCACCCTGTGCCAGGAGGGTCCCTGGGGAAGCATGAAGGACCATGGAGCAGCGGTGTCCTCTGTGCTTCCCCAGGGACCCTCCTTACACATCCTGACAGCCTTGGCATGGTTGTGGTGGGTTTCCAGCCCACCATAGCTGGGGAGGGTCAGAGAGTATCTGCTCCTCCCAGTGTGGTTGCAGTGCTGCAGAACAGCCCATGTCCACCAGGCTGGAGAAACACTGCAATGCTACCATGAGTGGGTTTAGCTCATTAGGGGTCTAATGTGCTTTGTGCAAGACCCTGAGCACCCCTGGGGGGCTTTGGAGGCAAGAGAGAACCCCAAGCTCTTCACTCACCCTTTTGGCCCCGCTCTAGGTAGGACCCCCTGGAGCATCCCCAGCCAGGGCTGGGACTTGGCACTCGGACAGACCCACAGCCTCAGGCTGGTAATTAGTGCAAGTGTAGGATCCCATTAATCGCAGCCATGTCGTGTTTAGATTTCTGGGCTAATTGGTAATATCTGGTGTCACGTTTTTTCCCCTCAAGCTGTTTTTGATCACAGTAATTAACCTCAACGAGCAGACACTCCCCACTGCTCTCTCCCGCAGCGCCCTGGCGGGTTCCCTCTCCACGGGTGCTGTGGTGGGATCTGGGCTCAGTGCAGCGTGTCCCCTCCCTGCATTCATCTGATGTATCTTCAGGAAGCTCAGGAAGGCCAGGCTGCTTTGCCCTTGGTCTGGCAGCAACAAAGCTGCTGCCAGGGAAGCGTGCCTTTGGGAAGGGCCGGGTGGTTACAGCTGCCTTTGCTTTCTTCTTGCTTCTGCGATGACAAACGGGGAGCAGAGATGGGACCACGAGTGCCCAACACGGTTGCCCAACCACGGCGCCCTTCCGTTTCCCTTCCTGCTCCCTGCTGGGTCCTCTCCTGCAATTCTGATGGTAAAGGATGATGAATGTCCTGCTCTGGCTGTGGCCAGCACTGGAGAGTGGGAGATGGAGTGGAAAAAGTCAGGTTTCTAAAGGTCAGCGTGGTGCTCCAGCACAGCTCACTGCCTGCCCTGTCCTGTCGTGGTGGGGTCTGCAAAGGCAGGTTTGCTCTTACCAAAGCTTTGGATGAGCCTTTCTGGGTGGTTGATGGGTCTCCAGGGATGCTGGTTGAGCTCTTGTAGGGCTGGGGACAGGTTTTGGGGTTTGTTTGCAAACTTCTCCCTGCTGGTCTTGGAGCTCTGCATGACGGGAGCCATGTTGTCAGACTCCTCTCCTCTCCTCCCCTCTCCCCTCTCCCCTCTCCCCTCCCCGCTGAGAGCAGCCTGGAGCTGTAACCATCAGTCATGCTGGCTCTTCTGGACTCCATCTCAAGCAGCAGCTTGGAAGCAGTGTGGGTGTCAAGTTAGGGCCAGCTGGGAGTAGGGCAGGTTCTCCAGTTGTGTTTGTCAAGAGCTTTGAGCTCAAGTTTGCTGAACAAAACTTCTGTCAACTCAGTGGGTCAGGAGCACAGTTGCTCTCCACCTGAAGGGCTGCAGTCTCCTCTGCCATGGCAGGTTCTGCCCCCAAGGAAACATGAGGTCAAAACACTTTTTCCCCAGCTGGAGAATACACTCAGCTTGCTTTCCACTGGGGTAAGTGATGATGAAGCAAGCAGAAGTAATTCTTGACTGTCTTGAAGTTATTGACCCAGCAATGATGCTGTGATGACCGTTAGTTGGAGATGAGAGAGGTGTGACCCGAGGTGACTGCAGAGCTGTGTCTTCTAAATCTGATCCTCCTGATAAGTGGGGTTTTTTTCAGTTGTTGCCTGTTGTGGAGCCTTTCTGCTGATTTCCCAGGAGAGGAATAAAGGCTTGAGCACAACTCCAGCACAGGAGGTCCCTGCTGGTGGGCACATTGGCTGCAGCCCTGTTTGAAGCCAGAGCAGCACCACGATGTGCACCCAAACGGGGTGTGAGGCAAGAGAAACCCCTGCCCTATTTTCACCCCATGTTTCCCCTTTCCCAGCCCTTTTTAAATTACTTTTAAGGCCAGGAGGAACCTTTTTGTCTGAGCTTTGCTTTTACCTCACCTTTAAAACTGTTTTTCCTACATTCATTATTTAACCCTCATTATCTAGTGGCTCATCAGCCAGCAGAGCATCCCTGGCAGGGGCAGGTCCTTCCTCCACTGACATTTTGGCAGCTGCACCTTAACCAGCTGTTTAGAGATTTAACAGGGTCTGTGTTGGTTTTTATGTTGTTCCAGCTTCTTCATCAAAATGTCACCTGCAGCTGAATCAAACACCCTGTTGCGTTGATAAACTCATTTTAGAATCTCATAAAACCCCCCTCAGGTTGGTTTAATGAAATCTGCTTTTCATAAATGTGTGCTGATTTGGCACTAATGAAATTTCATTTCTTCATTAAGTGAGGCCTCTTGCAGATCTTCCTTTGTTTTTGCCTGGTTTCAATGTCAGCCCCATTGTTTGGAAGGCAATGGGGTTTGGTTTATCATACAAGGAAATAAATACCACCATTGTGATTTAAAGAAGCCTTTTAAAAAGGACTTCTAGATATAAGTAGAAATAGCTCCTTGGCCAGCTCTTTAAATCCTCTTTGATTCAATTGCTCCAGATCTTGCTGCTTTTTAAAATGTTGGCATTAATAATCTCTATTTATTGGTTTATTTTAGTTTGTGTTGCAATACAATATGACTCATTGTACTATGGCATGAAAGCACCATCTCTTTCTTCCTCTTCTGTATTAAATACACCAAATTTTGCTGCATTATCCTCAGTTCTTCCACTCCATCCTTTGATTCCAGGGCTTCTTTGAGCTGGCAGGGCTCACCAGCCATCTCTGTCCCAGCAGGGCAGGACCCTGGGACCATCCTGTTGAGCTCCACTCTGAGCTGTTGCCACCAGCTGGATGCTGGGGAAGGTCCATCCCAGTGGAGCAGTCCCTGCTCCAACTGCTCCACTTCGAAGGGTATCCCTAGGGATGCTCCAGCAGGTAAGCAGCCACTTGTCCTTTCCACCTCCCTACCTTTGGTTGGGGAAGGGTCCATCCAAAGCTGTGGATCTCCCTGTTTGGGGAATATCAGGAAGAAGCACAGGAGTTTTCTTCCAGCTCATGAGGGGGTTTCTTCCCCCCTTGGATCCACTGCCTGTGCTGGCAGGAGTGTCTGTGGGAGCAATCGCTGCATCGCTCCGGCTTGATTTACTCCAGCCCTGTTCCTTCTGCACTGCAGAGCAGATGGAGAGGTTTGGTCCTTCTGGCCTCAGGGCTTTGCAGAATGCCACAAACATGCTTTTTTAATTTTTCTTTTATTTTTTTTAATTTTAGGTCTTAAATCCTCTTGAGCAGGGAAGCCCCAATGAATTTTAAATAAGCTATTGAAGCTGCGCATTAAAACTTAATGAGCCAGAATATCAGTATTGCTGATGTAAATGAGGAGTAGCTCCAAGGAAGGGAGTGATGGCCTTGAGTTGAGGCTGGTGTCAAGAGATTAGGACCTGGCTGAGTGATGGGGGCAGAATTAATCCCACTTTCCTCTTCTTCCCATCATCAGGGTCATGGCTGCACAGAGGGACCATTAAGAGTTAAAGCCTGAAGATGAAGGGAGTGAGGAGCTGGTAGTTCAGAGGAGACTCTAAAAACTGGGATGGCTGGGGATGCAGAAGGGCTCTGGGCTAGGGGAGCCAGGATGTCACACACCAAGACTTGTCCTGCAGCAGGGCACGGGCAGAGCCATCATCTGCTCTGACCTTCATGGCTTGGTCCTTGCTGGCACCTTGGTGCACTCTGGCTTCTCTCAGTGCATTGTCCTTGGACACCTCATTCCATGGCAGTCTCTGGCTGGGAGGACTGGATCTGGCAGGGTCTGTGTCCTGCAGCCTAATGCACCAAAGTTGCAGGCTAATGCACCAAAATCACAGGCTAATGCACCAAAATCACAGGCCAATGCACCAAATCACAGGGTAATGCACCAAAATGCAGTTTGTGTGACTGCTCTGCTGCCTTGTCCCTATCCTCCAGCTCTGTGAGCTGTTGGACCACTTGATAAAGAACTAAAGGTTTCAAAGGTAATTAAATCCCTACACATTGGTGTGTTGGAACAGCAAGGCAGAGGTGAACAGTTTCTGCTGGAGGGATGTTGAGGTGCTCAGTCTCTATTAGACACTAGAGAATCTACTTGGGACACCACAGAAATGGCCTGGGAAAGGTGGGGGGAGTCTGTGGTGCCATGTGCTTGTGGGGGAACCCCAAGATTAGGAGGGCTGGGGGGGGTCCAACCTGTGGGGAATTGCTCCTGGAGCTGCTGTGTGAGATCTGACTGGGGAAACCGGGCTGGGAGGGAGGGGAGGAGAGGAAAAGGTTGAGTTAATCCATTTTGAGGGCAGTTGAGGTTGATCAAGGCTGCAAGGAGGAATGAACAGAGGCAGGAGAAGGGGGTTGTGGGTGGGAGGGGGCTGATGAGCATCTTGGATGATAGAAATCGGCCGTTTCCAACGTGTCCCCAACTTTTTGTCTTGGTTAATTGGGTGGCTGAGGCTGCAGCAGCTCAATCCAGGTCTGTCGGTGCTGCATTGCTGGCAGCCAGGGCACGAACACAGCCGGAAGGGCTGCCGAGCAGTAAAAAGCAGGAGGGGAGGGGAAACGCTCGGTGTCGGGATTTGACAGCCCTGGAGGAGAAAAGCCTGCTGGGCAGGGCTGGGAAGGGGATGGAGCTGCCCCGAATTCCCTCCCGGAGCTGGAAGGAGAGGGAGAGAAGCTGTTCCAAGGGTACCCGCAGCACAGGCGGGTTCTCGGGAGGGGGATTTGAGTACAAAACCATGTCCAAATCCATCTGTAGTTGGAGGGTTGGCAGTTCCCGTCCTGGCTGGAGCATCACCGCATCCCTGCCGGCCACGGGCATCCCGGGAAG
>NW_009953068.1:190419-191145 GCF_000747805.2 Chaetura pelagica
TTCTCTTTTTCCCCCCTTCTCTTTTTCCCCCCTTCTCTTTTCCTCCCTTCTTTTTCTTTCCTCCCTCCACCTTATTTTTTTTAAATTCTTTCTCCCGTCTCACTTCCCTTTCTTTTCCCCCCTTCTTTTTGCTTTCCCTCTCTCTCTCTTTTTTTTTTTTTCCCTTCCTTCTTCTTTCTCTCCCTTTTTTCTTCTTCCTTGTCCTTTCCTTCCCTTTTTTTCCCAGCTGGCAGGTTTTCCTCTCCCTTAGCTCTGCCCCCTGGAGCAGGGCCGGGCTCACTGCTGCCCGCCCACCCCCCGGATGGCTCAGGGGACCCCGCGACTTTCTTGTGCCTGATCCCACATCCAGGGAGGGGCTGGGGAGACCTTCCCTCAGCCGGCAGCAGGACAAGATTTCTCTGTCTCCATGGGCAAAGCTCCCCTGGCCCATTTCATACGTGGCTCCAGAAGTCAGAGAAAGCAAAGAAGTCCAGAAGCAAAGCAGAGGGCTGGGCAGGACTGAGTCTGACTTCTGGGTGTACATCGACTTCTGGATTTGTACCTCGACCTGTTGGGATGGACCAGGAGATGTTTTGTCCCGTGGCACTGGCTGCTCCATGTCCTGTACATCTAATTTATTTCCCTGCAAAGGCACATCATGATGCAGATAAAAGTTATTGATCGGGTGGTGATGGCTGCAGCTGCTCAGCCCTGCCCGTCCCTGCTCCCTCCCTGGGTGCTGGGACA
>NW_009953068.1:191531-194179 GCF_000747805.2 Chaetura pelagica
GGGCTGGGAAGCAGGGCAGGATGCTGGGACACAGGGCTGGGAAGCAGGGCAGGATGCTGGGACACGGGGCTGGGAAGCAGGGCAGGATGCTGGGACACAGGGCTGGGAAGCAGGGCAGGATGCTGGGACACGGGGCTGGGAAGCAGGGCAGGATGCTGGGACACAGGGCTGGGAAGCAGGGCAGGATGCTGGGACACGGGGCTGGGAAGCAGGGCAGGATGCTGGGACACAGGGCTGGGAAGCAGGGCAGGATGCTGGGACACGGGGCTGGGAAGCAGGGCAAGGTGCCACCAGGGCCCATTGCAAATTGTGGTCACATTTTGGGTTGAAATTCATGCCAAGTTTTGCAGGTGGATTTGTGGGCTCAGCCCTGAGGGCTGT
The DNA here is from genome assembly GCF_000747805.2 of Chaetura pelagica. Taxonomy (NCBI): domain Eukaryota; kingdom Metazoa; phylum Chordata; class Aves; order Apodiformes; family Apodidae; genus Chaetura; species Chaetura pelagica. The sequence goes on from NW_009953068.1 coordinate 191,913, forward strand.
GGTGGGGGGTCTCTGGAGGGATGAGCTCATCCTGGGTGATTCTGAGGTGGATTTTTTCCTGTTTTTCTGAAGAGGAGGCAGCTCTGGGACAGGCTGGCTCTGCTGCCTGTTCTCTGTGGCTGGATGTGGCTGCAGTGCTGGAGCTGTGAGCCCTGTGATGAGGTGATGGTCACCCCCCCTGCTCTGGTCCTCGGATGCAGGACCTGGCCCCTGGGATGCTGGCACTAAAAGCTCTGGGAGATGTATGTGTCCCCAACCAGGTCACCTCCTGCCTGGGGCTGTACTGGAGCTGAAGGGAGACGTGGAGAGAGATTTGGGCCACCCATCAGGATGTGATGCAGGTCAGAGCGGTGGCCGAGCTGTCCCTGAAGTGTCATTGGGACACCAGGCTGCAGCTGGGGCACAGGCTGGCAGCCACCACCTTTGCCTGAGGACAGGTTAGGGATGACCTGAGATTTCCTTCACTTCCCAAGGGGGAAGAGGCTGCTCAGCTCCTGCTCCCACGCTGACAGGCTGCTGAATCCAGCCACAAACAGGCATCCTGCTCTGCCCCACCCTGCTCAGTGCACACCCGGGTGACACGTTGCTGTGCTCAACACTGACTTGCTGTAAGGAGGAAATAATCGAGGTGGAGGTAGATTGTCCTGCAATGGGACAAATCTGTCCTTCCACTGGTGCCAACTTCTGGTGCTGTTGGCACTGAGGGACTCGCTTGAATTGTTTGGTGCTAAACCCTGGGCAGCTGCTCCTCAGGGATTAATTCCTTCCTGCCTGCCTTATTTTCTGCTTCCTGAGCAGGGATGTGGAGACAGGGCTGGCTTCTCACCTGGAAGCACCAGCTCATGAAACTCTGCTGGCCTCGTGGAGGTGCAGAGATTTACAGCTGCAGGGCTCTGGGCTGTCACTGCTGATCCATCAGTGGGGCTGGCACTGGTGGACCTTCTGCTGCCTCCAGCCAAATCTCCATGGCTGGGTGTGGGTTGGAGCTATTGCCAACTCACTTTCTCTTCTTTAATTGTCTCTTGGTCCAAGGAGAATGTGTTTATTTTATCTCATAATTTCCTGATGCCATAGTTGGAGAGGAGCATCCAAAGATCAGACCAACCAAAACACCACATCTGATCCTCTGGCACAGACCTGCAAGTTGTGGTCAAGTTTTGCACAGAAGTTCAAAGGTTTGTGAGTGCATTTGGGGTCCCACATGGTGTGTGGGGTGGGAAGGTGCTGCCCCAGACCCTGTGGCCAATGGCCAGCCCAGTACCAGTTGCATTGTGCTGGAGCACCCTTTGGGGAGTGGGATTGAAGGAGATCTGTCAAACCCAGTCTTGAGCTCAAGCTGGCTACATCCAACCTCCATCTGTCCATCTGGTGAGCTCCCAGCAACACATTTTAGCACCTGGCTCCCACACTGTGCCTGTTCTTGGGTCACGGGTCCAGCAGCAACATTTAATCTCCAGTAGGAACCTCAGAGCTGTACCTCTCAGCTACCTGCCTGCAGCTTGCCCAGCAACAGGAGATTTGTATTCATTGCTCTGATCTACATGACTTTCCCTGACCTTCTGCACACTCCTCCTGGAAGAGGAATGGTACCAGTATCCCACTGGGAGGCTGCTCAGGCTTGGACTTTTCACTAGAAAACCCTTTATCCAGGTTAACAGAATTGAGTGTGAATGCAGCTGCTGGGGAGCATTTCTCAGCCACGGTGTTTGTGTTTTCAAGAATATCAAAGCCCTCGGAGGTTGTTTTTCCTTTAAGCAGCAGCAATAAGACTCCACAGCACTCAAGATCAAAGGAACTACTTCTGGTGTATCTCAAAACCTGCCTTCCCTGCTGCAGGTGGTGCTGAGAAGATTCCTGCAGTGATATTCCAGGTTAACCCTTCCCGGGTGCTGGGGGATTGGCAGAGGCTCCAGCTCACTGCCTGGAGCTGCTGGTCCTCCCTGGAGCTCCCAGCAGGCTGCTCCTGGCACAGTTTGCTGCCCGGGATGAGAGATGCCTGCTGGGTTTCTCCCCAAAGCCAGGCATGCGGGTAGTAAATCCAGCTGTAAATCCACCACCCGCACACCCTGGGAGCTCCAACCAGCCAGTTCTCAGCTCCCGATTTCAAGCCTGGTGCTACCAGCCCAGCAGCCTTTCCCCCCGCAGCCCCGTCTCGGTGTTGCGTGAGAACCTCGGCGGCTGCTGCTGGAATTTTTAAAAGCAAACCCCTCGCCCTGCGGGCAGCGGCGGGAGGAGCCGCGGATCCGTTGCCTGCAACCCTGGGCTGG
>NW_009953068.1:194299-195736 GCF_000747805.2 Chaetura pelagica
CCTGGCGGCCGCGGGGGGGCGCGGCCGCGGATCCGTGTCCTGCAGCCTCGGCTGGGAAATCAAACGGGCTGCGAACCGGCCCTTGGTGCAGGGACTGTCGCCGTGGCTTTGGGTTGAGCTGCCCCGCGGATGCAGGGACGTGTTGAGCTGCTGCTCTCCGGGGACCCGAATCGCAGCCCCAGGACCCTCCGCCTTCCCAGGGCGCTGCTCATCTGGGATTTGCCCCTGGGATTTGAGCCCAGCAAACAGCTCCGGGCTGGGGAGGCTCAGGAGCCAGATCCCCTCTCAGCCGTGTCTCCTTTGGACGGGGCTCCACGACAGGAGCAGTTTCTAAGCTTGTTAAACAAGCTGCAGTTGCTGGGAAAGGTTCCCTCTTGCTCCATCCCGTGTGGATTTAACCTGCAAAAACTTAACCCCTTAATCACCCTGGGAAGAGCAGAGCTTGGGTTGTTCAGACTTGCCAAGGCTTCTGCCGTGGATTGATGTGGGAAGGGGAGGATGCCCAGCCCGGGGATGGGTCCTCCCCAAACCTGCTGCCCTGCAGTGCTGAAGAGCCACATTCCCCACTGCCAGTGCTGGGAAGGGACCTCAGCTCCCGGGCACGGCAGGGCAGGGGACAATGCTCCATCCTGGAGCGCTGTAGGAATGTGGTCACAGCCAGCACCACCACTTGAAAAAGCCAGGGCATTATTTAAGCCGTGGGTCTGGCCCGGGGAACGTGCTGCTTCCCCGCGGGGATGTGGGTGTGATTCCTGGCCAGGGAAGGATGGGTGATCCACCAGCTGCCTGCATTTCCTGGCAGAATGGGAAGATATTCCTGGAACTGGGCTGGGGAGTGAGCAGATACCTGTGTGCTGCTGCTTGCTGCTGGGCTTCTCTTTCCCAGAATCAAATTTCCATTTGGAAGCTGCTGGGGAGAGAGAGAGAAGAGCGGGGTGATGCTTTTCTGTTCCAAAGCAGAGCAAGCAGCCTCTCCTCGGGAGAGGGAGAGTGTTTCCAGGTCTGTGTGCCTGGCTGGGGATGTGGCTGCCTGCCTGGAGATCACTGCTTACCGGGAGTTAATTCATGTGGATCGACCCAAACTGCTGCTGGAGCTGCAGCTCAGGCTGAGCTGGGGGCTGGTGTCTCTGATGGCTTTCTCCAAAGCCTGGCCCGGGGTGGATGTCCTCTGTCACCAGCTGGGGCACCGAGGTGAGACCCAGCACCACGGGGATGGGCTGGGCACTGCATCCCTGTCCCCAAACCACCTTGGTGATGCCCTCATGCCAGGACACATCTCGCTGCACTTTTGGAGTTGCTTATTCTGGGGATGCAATGTTGCCTATGCCTGGAGGAGCCAGGGTTTGCAGCTCCCCCCCTCACACCCCTTCCCCTTTGGCCGTGGCTGCCAGGGCCCCAGCAGCTCAGCCTATGGCCGTGGGACATGGGAAGCAGGGG
>NW_009953068.1:196109-200231 GCF_000747805.2 Chaetura pelagica
GTCTCTGATGGCTTTCTCCAAAGCCTGGCCCGGGGTGGATGTCCTCTGTCACCAGCTGGGGCACCGAGGTGAGACCCAGCACCACGGGGATGGGCTGGGCACTGCATCCCTGTCCCCAAACCACCTTGGTGATGCCCTCATGCCAGGACACATCTCGCTGCACTTTTGGAGTTGCTTATTCTGGGGATGCAATGTTGCCTATGCCTGGAGGAGCCAGGGTTTGCAGCTCCCCCCCTCACACCCCTTCCCCTTTGGCCGTGGCTGCCAGGGCCCCAGCAGCTCAGCCTATGGCAGAGGGACATGGGAAGCAGGGAGACTCTATTTTCATCCGCCGCTGTGGGTTGGTGACCTAGAAAAGCAGCTCGGAGAGCAAGAGTGTGAAGAAGTCCAACCTCCCCCGCTGTGAAGCGTGGCTGCCGAGCACGGGGTGACCTATTTAAAGTGATGGGAGAAGTCTCAGGGGGGGGAGATGGGACCCCCAAGGCCCAGGGCTGTGGCTCAGCACCCCTGAGCACCATGTCCCTGGGCTGCAGAGGGGATGGGAGATGGAGAAATGAATAAACGCCCTCATTTGGTGAGGGTGCAGCATGGCTGGGCTGCAGGGACGCTGAGGGGCTGCAGGTGGGTCCCTCCCATCACTGCAGGGTAGAGAGGATCCATCCTGGCACTGGGGGGTGTTACCAGCACCAACTGTTATCCAATATATATTGGCACTGCTGTAGCACAGCTGATGCTCCGTGTTCAAGGGTTGGAGGGGAGATAAAGCTCCTTCCTCCCTTCTTCATAAAGCACCCAATCAGAAAGAATTTCAATAATTTAAAGCTCACAGGTACGTGCTCTTTGCTGTCTCTAAAGTGCAGTGAAGCCCAGTTACTCAAACCAGTAAGTTTCTGAAATGCTGTGAAGATGCCGATTAATTAAATCAGTAAATAACTTTTACTAATCCCATTAACAAAAGAGGAGCTGGAGATTAAATCTTTTATAGCACTTATTGAAAAATTAATGCAGGCAGTCTTTTAGGAAATGTATTCTTCCCCTCACCTCGCCAAGGATAACAGTGCAGTTATATAGGACAGAATGTTATCAGGAATGAAAAATGAATGTAAAACCAGCACATCTCTTATTAAAAGAGTGTAATGAGCTGCCTACATGATTGAGCTGGGCCTGCTGAGCTCAGGGCTGTGCATCACTGCTCAGCCCCCAGGCTGGGGCTGCAGGAAGGGGACACGAGGGTGCTGCTAAGGGGTTTGGGGTCCTCGTGGGTCTCCTCAGGGTCTGGGATGAGGTGGTAAGTGGGTTGGGAATGGGGATTTGCTCCTGGGGTTGCTGACACTCAGCTTGGGTGGGAATAGGGTGGCATGCTGAAGTCCCCACACCACAAATGCTTTCCCACAGCTCTGGCAGGGACGGTGCCAGGATGAGGCTGGCAAGGGCTGACATGGAGGTGCAGGGGATGGTTAAAAATGTCCCAGCATCCTCACAAGGTGCTTTTCCTCCTCTGTTTCCCCAGCCACAGCTTTTGAAGAAGAAGAAATTTCCTTTTGCCAGCTCTTGGGGCAGCTGGGTGTCCCTGTGACACCCCAGCACCTGAATCAAGTGACAAGGGATAAAACTTGCTTTCCTTTCCTTTTTAATTAATTTTTAACTATTATTTCGGCACTTTAATCAAGGAGATTAATCGAGGATGACTCCTCAGGCTTGTGCCTTGCTTGTTATTTTCTGAGCCAGCAGGAGGTTGGGCTGGAGGGGGACAAGGTGTTAATTAAATTGCTTGGATCTGGCCACATCCTGCGTGGGTCCCAGGGAAGAGCCTGAGGGAGGGTTTTCTCCTGCTCTGGCCTAAATCTTGGCTTGGCCTTTTGTCCTCTTGAAACAGTGAGTTCAAACCCTCTTTTGCCCAAAGCACTGAGCTCAACCTCCCTGGTTGCAGCATCCAGGGTCCATCCTGTTGGGAGAGCTCAGCCTGCTGATAACAGTCTGTGTCTCTGTCCTTTTCTCCCTGTTTTCCCCTCCAAAACTTTAAAGCTCAGTGTAAGTGTGAGGAGCCACTCTGGCTGCACCGGGTGGCTGCTGGTAGATTTTGGGGTATGGGGAGCTGAGCCCTTTCCCTGTTCCAGCACAGCTGGGGCCTGGCTCTTCTTCCAGGACAAACCCAGGGGCATCCCTTGGGCTCTGCGGCCGGGCGGGCTTGGGGGGGAGCAGCTCAGCTTTTAGTGGTTTGCAGCAGTGAAAAAAACCACTCTCTTAGGAGCCTGAGCTGCCATCAATCATCACGATTGAGCTCATGCAGGCAGCAGGTTGCTGCTGGTGGTGTTAAACCCAGGAGCACGGGTACCACGGGTACCACGGGTACCACGGGCCGGCCGAGCGCGCGGCCCAGGCTGCGGGCAGGGTGGGTACTGGGGTTGGATGGAGCATTTTGCTGCTTGTTGGGTCAGACCTCAAGGGGAAATATACCAAACCCTTGAGATCTAGAGGGCTTGGGGATGTCAGCATAAACCTGGGGAGGAAATAAAGAAATAAACCAGCCAGGCTTTGATCTGCTGCAGGAGGTGCCAGACTGCCCGGACGTGGTTCTAATTCAACACAAATCAAACTGGCTTGTTCATTTTTAGGAGGTGGGCTAAAAAATAAAGGGAGGGGAAGTGCCAGGGGTTCAGAACAGGGAATGGCAGGTGTTGCTTTTTTCCTTTCTGGAAGGTGGCTTTTAGATCTGATTTTCCAATTTCTGCACATGCTGCTCCCTTTTGTCAGTCTCCAAGGAAAGTGTCAAGACAAATCAGCTTGAAAGTGCAGTGCTGGTCTCTCCAGCTACTTTGCATAAGTGAGGGATTCTTTCACTAAATAAATAGACATGGTTGAGCCTGAAAGAGAAGATGTCCATCAAGCTCCTAGATGAATGCCAATCAAGATTCAACCTTGAGTAATGAAGTACTTCCCTTGCTGAAGGCAGGAACATGCTCTGTTCTTCAAGGATTTCTGTCTCTTCAGGGATTTCTTTTTACATCTAAAAAAAAAAAAATCAAGGTAGAATTTTCTTGAAAGCCTTGCTTGCAACTGGCTACAAGTATTTTATATAAAAGAGGTGAAATCTGGCTACAGGAATGAGAAACTTTCCTTTCCCCCCTGACTCAGGCATGGCATCCTTGGTGCTGCTCAAAGCCTGTTGGTCTCCTGCTCGCAGAGGCAGCCCAGGGCCAGGTCTCACTCCCTTGGCTTCATCTCACAGATCCTTTCATTCACGTTTTTTATTTAATTCCCCTCCTTGGCCACTCGTGCCGAGGTTTGAGGCCAGTTCTGATTTCCATCCCCCTCCCTGCCAGCAGAGGCTCCATCCACCTCGCTTCACCTGTGGAGAGGGAAGGCAGGAGCGCCCGGCAGAACTTCTGGAAGGTGATGAAAGCCCGAGGGTGTTACACGGTTCCCCCTTCAATATTGAGAGGGGGTGAAATGGGGCTGCTGGAGCTGACGAACGTGGCAGGAAAACATGCTGGCGAGCCAGGCTCCAGCCCAGCCCAGCTCTAGCTCCCATCCCAGCCCCTGCCACAGCAGGAGGGAGGTTGGAGATCTCCAGCCAGGGCAGACCAGGTGGGTCCTGGGGGTGGGTTCAGACTGTTGCTCCTTTCGGTGTGTGAAGTTGCGGGTGTCTCAGCTCAGGAAGAGGGTTCCCACTGGGCTCTGAACCCTCTGCTGTCCCCATTCCCTGCTGTAGCTGTCCCTGCAGATGGGAGCTCTCCACAGGGTCCCAGCATGGGGCTCAGGTTGGTTTTTAGGGTTGATCTCGGCAAGGGAACCCAGGCTGAGGGATCCCCCAGGCTGATCAACCTAAAGTCAGGGATGAAGCCCAGCGTGGGGGAGCTCGGCCAGGTGAGCAGCCCCACAGCCCCAGCCTGGGCCTGTGGGGGGCGCGGGGGAAGCCCCTGCCCCACTTGAAGGGGAGGAGTTGCTGGCGCAGGCAGCTGGGGGCTGGGGGCAGTGCTGGGAGGGTTGCCCGAAGCCAGGATGAGGGATGGAGAGGGGATGGAATGGGACAGGGGAAAGAGGTGGGAAGGAATAAGAATTGGAGAGGAGGGGAGGGATGGAGAGGAGAAAGGCTATTGGAGACGAAGCGCAGAAAGGGGG
>NW_009953068.1:201085-203693 GCF_000747805.2 Chaetura pelagica
GGGGAGCTGAGCTCCATCTCTCTGATGGGCACGGGGAGCTGAGCTCCATCTCTCTGCTGGGCACGGGGAGCTGAGCTCCATCTCTCTGCTGGGCACGGGGAGCTGAGCTCCATCTCTCTGCTGGGCACGGGGAGCTGAGCTCCATCTCTCTGCTGGGCACGGGGAGCTGAGCTCCATCTCTCTGCTGGGCACGGGGAGCTGAGCTCCATCTCTCTGCTGGGCACGGGGAGCTGAGCTCCATCTCTCTGCTGGGCACGGGGAGCTGAGCTCCAGCCCTGCCATGGGCACGGGGAGCTGAGCTCCATCTCTGATGGGCACGGGGAGCTGAGCTCCATCTCTCTGATGGGCACGGGGAGCTGAGCTCCATCTCTCTGATGGACACGGGGAGCTGAGCTCCATCTCTCTGATGGACACGGGGAGCTGAGCTCCATCCCCGGGGCACCTGGCAGCAGTGGGATGAGGGGACCATCCCAGCCTCCGTGCACAGAGCCTGCTGCCCAGGTGCTTTGCATCTTCTGCTCTGAGTCACGGCTGGGAAAGGGCAGTGCAGCCCGGCACAGGGTTGTCTCAAGGGCTTTAGCAGGTGCCTCCATTGGTCCTCTCCCAGGACAGGCAGAAGTGTTGCAAACAGCATTAAAAGCCGTTTGGATTTGTAGCCTGAAAGCTCCTGGAGGCAAAACCAGGCAGAGGGGGCTCGCTCTGCCATTGCCAGGGGGGGTGCTTCAGAGGGCAGCTGATTGCCTGCCTTGCTGGTGTCTTTCTCTTCATTCCAGTTTCAGATACAAACCCGAGCAGAAATTTGACTTTGAGCAACTAACACTTCATTTCACAGCTAAAAAAGCTCTGAGCAAGGTGGCTGCCCTGATGGTGGCTCTGCCTTAGGCTTGCTCCATGCCCAGGAGTGTGTGTGGATCTGTCTGATCCCCCCTTCCCGGGAGGCTGCAATTAAAAAAAAAAAGATAATACAGGGCTTCAAAAAGCCAGTTGGCTCCAGGGATGCAAAGATGATAAGAGATGAACCATTTGCTTTAATTACTGGTATCAAAAGCCCAGGCTGCAGCTTAGCTTGAAAATAAATATTGTTAATGTTGTGATACTGGGCTTTATTTGTTGATGCATCACTCATCTGGCCGGGGTTTAGCAAGCTGCTCCCTTTGGCTGCTGGGCTGACTCAGGAGATCTGTGTTCAGCCCCTCTGTGGGGATCAGCCAGGGGGGATGTGGGGCTGAGCCCCCCATGCTGCTTTGGGGATTGCTGGAGTGTCCTGCGGGCTCCTTGCTGGGCACCTCCAGGGGAGCAGGGGGGTGGGTGCTGCTGTCCTGCAGCTGGTGCCAGCCCCTCTGGCAGAGCTGCACCAGCTCCGTGCCATGCCCTGGGGGCTGGCATCAAACCCACCAAGCCCAAGAGGAGCAACATCCCTGGGTGAAAACACCATCTCCTGCTCGCCATTGTCTCCAGCCCTGACCTGCTCTCTGCTCCTTGGCAATCTTGCTTTTGTGCTGCCCCAGCTCCCAGGGAGAGCCAGAAAGTGTGTTGAATGTGGAAAAAACGTTTGAACTGAAAAGCAGCCTTTGCAGTGAGGTTGAAAGCCAGGAGCACACTGCAGGGCTGTGCTGTGCCTCTGTGGGTACATGTGTGCTGGCATGAAACACTGCTCCAGTCCCTCCCTGGTCTTGGAAAGGACAAGGGGAGGAGGACTGCTGAGGAAGGGTGAGGGGACCTACAGCTCCAGAGTCTTTTTCTGTGCCTAAGTTTTGAGGGACTTCCTCTGGGACCTGAAAAGGAGCTGGTTCTCTGTGCCCACTGCAAGTGGCAGGGGCTGTGCTGGCAGCCCAGACCCTCTGCACTGCTGGTGGCCCTGGCCCTGTGCCCTCCTCCTGCCCACAGACAGGTGACCATGTCACTGCAGTCATTGCCAATTAGTGGCTACACTAACAAATTCATCCAGGTGGGGACAAGAGTTCTGCTCCCCGGGGTTCTACCCCCAGGCCTGATTAATTCCCCCACCCTCATTAAGCTGATGAGTGTCCGGGGCTAACGACTGTGATGTTATATGAGGTTCCTGTGCTGGAGGATCCTGGTTCTATCCCAGTGGGTGTGAGCAGCACCAGTCTCCTCCAGCCTCAGAAGGTGTGTATGGGCTCTCCTGTTTGGGGCAAGAACTTGGTGATGGGCTTGTGTCTGGCTGTGTGAAACCACATGCTGAATGAGGGGGGGTGGGAAGAAGAAGGAGCTGAAGTGAGTGTCCAGGGAAGTTGGGAGTCTGGCATCTCCCTGGCTGGTGCAAGGGCTCCCTGAGGGTCCTGGAGAGGGTTGGGCTGTGGAGGTGGGGGAAACCTCCACACCAGCCTGGCATGGTGTGCCTGGCTCTGCATGGCTCTGTCTGCCCTGCCCAGGCATCCCCACTGCCCCTGAGCAGGGTGGGTTTGCAGCCCTGAGCACCCTCCTCCCGGGGTGATGGGCTGGGGCTGATGCCCCCCCCCGTCAGTGAGCAGCACGATGCCCACGCTCCTCAGCCACTGCTGGGACATCCCTGCCCGTGGGCACCCGGACCCTGCCAGCCGGCAGGACCCGCTGCCACCTCCCTGCCAGGCTCACAGGTACCTTT
>NW_009953068.1:204242-209508 GCF_000747805.2 Chaetura pelagica
GGGGAATGCATAACTCGGCACCTTAAGTTAATGTGAAGGCAGCACTGGCCAAGCCAAAGGAGTTGGCGGCTGGGCTGGGCTGTGGGTTGAGCTGGGGGGTGGTGGAGGGCAGCAGTAATTAACCAGCTAGTGCCAGGGTGGTCTGGGAGGTTCCTGGTGAGGGTCTGGTGTGGGGATGAAGCAGGTCGTGGCTCTGTGTTTGGGACTTGCTGGTCCTGGTCTTTCTCAAAAGCCGAATCTCAAGGACCACAGTCAGGGAGAGGCTCTGCACCTCCTGCTGGGGTGCAATGGTCCCTGTGGGATCATGGGCAGCTGCCCTGTGAGTGTGGGGCACTTGGTGCTTCCCCTGGAGCCCCAGAGGGACTGTCCTGCTGCCCTGTGCCCCTTTGCCAGACCTGTCTGTGTGTCCACAGGTCAGGCAGTGCCAGTTTGCTGCTTCCATGTGTTCCTGCCAGCTGCCATGTGCCTGGCTCCCTGCTTTTTTTAAAGGGAAGTCTCAGCTGTGGGCTGTTTCCTGCAGCATCATCCATAGAGCAGCCTGCCCGATTTTGTCTGAAATTTCTACACCAATTTGCATCCCAGCTGAGATCAGGAGTGGGTGTTGGGATTTGAGGGAGTTTGGGAGCATGGGACCCTACCCTTCCACCTGCTCTACTCCTTGTGCAGCACAATGTGGCTGCTTTGGCAGCTGTTTTGGGGCTGCTTACACTTGTTTCTTGTTTGCCAGGTAAATCCAGTAGTGCCAAATCCTGTGTGAGGCTGGAGGGCAGTGAGCACCCTGCTGTGGCCCCTCTAGCCATGTATGTATGGTGCAGGAGATGCTGTGAGGTGTGTGGAGCTCCTTTCCCTGGGAAAAGAAGATCTGGGGTGTTGTGAGATGCTCAGGACAGAGCTGGGTGTGGGGGCACAGTGTCCATGTCAGGCTCTGGTTGGGACCCTATGGCTAACACAGCTCTCCTGGGCACCAGGGACTGGGCCCCAGTGTTGGGATGTGGAAGAGAGGGCAGGATTTGGTCCTGATGGCTTCATGATGTGGTGGCAATTGTCACTGCCAGCTGGGAGAGAGCTTCAACTGGAAACTGTGTGGGGACATGGGTGGCTGTGAGTGGCAGGAGGGACATGATTCCCATCCTGGGGCTGCCAGCACATCCCTGCATCTGCATCTGCTCATCTTGGGGGGTTCCCACTGGGTCCTTGTCACCCCAAACCATGCACCCCTTCCCCTTGGGTATGGGAGCCCCATCCTCACGCCCCATTTTTACCTCCCCATCCCCAGCTCCACCATCCAGCTGGGAGGCATAAATCACCTCTGGAGCCAGCCTTGGAGCTGGCGTGAGAACCCTCTCAGCTGTTTGGATCCCTTTGAGTTCAAAACCTCCTCTTTGGTAATGACAGGCAGAAATAACCCCTCGCTTGGCACCCGAGCAGCAGTTTGTGGTGTTTGTTGGGGTCTGGTGGTGAAGAGGAAGCTGTCACCCATGCCCTGCCTACAAGTGTGTTTGTGTCAGGTGAACCAAGGGGCTCAAAAACCTGCTCTTTTGAACCAGATTAATAGCATTAGGCTTTGTCAATGCAAAAATTACCTCATCATTGGCACTGGCAGGTGGTGGAGAGCAGCAGACTTATTCAATATTTAAGAAAGCTGCATTGCAGAGCTGAGGAGGCTGGAGAAATAGGTTGCCTGTGTCAGTATCTTTGCTGGTGGAGACAATCTCTGCAGGCACCGCTGAGTGTGAAACACTGAGCTCGCTGTAAAACCTGATTGTTGCCCTGAGAGGCTTTCAGATACTGAATTGGCTTTAAAATAATGTTTGGTGGGGTTTTTTTTGTTTGTTTGGTTGGGTTTTTTTACCCTGGTATGTTACTTCCAGACAGTTGAAATGGTGTGTTTGGGCAGCCCTGTCACAGACGCTGTGCAAGACGCCTGGTTGGTGGTGGCACCTGCTGCCCCATGTCCCTCCTGGTGTCCCTGGGGTGGGATGGGCTTTTGCTGTGGGGCTCCTGCTGCCTTTCCCTGCCTGCTCAGGATGCTGGAGGACCAGAGGGACCTGCTGGTTCCTGGCACTGCATCTGGCAGATTTTGGGTGCTGGCAGCAGGCCTGTGAATTGGCACCTCTTGGCTTGGAGTGGGACACCAGGGCCGGCTCGGGGAGAGGCCGAGTGATTCCCAGAAGATGTTAAATCCTTTTTTTTTTTACTAAGGCATGATCAAATTCATGGGCTCTGTCACACAGAAGTAACAGAGCAGCATGATTAGAGTCATGTGGCTCTTCCTTAAGGCCAGAAATTAAGACCTCGCTTCTATTCCTGGCTCTGCCCAGGCTCTGCCTGCCTTGGCGCCAGCGGGAGCTGCTGCCTCGCTCCTCCAGACCTCCACCTGAAATTGGGGAACACTGAGCATCTGGGGACAAGAGGGACATAAAGGATTTGATCCTGGGACCCTTTGGGGACAGCCAAACCCTGGGATGTTTCCATTTCATTAAGTAACTGCTGCTGCATCCCATCGATCACGGCTTGGTTTGCCGCGTCCTCTGCTCGGGAGCGTGGATTTGGCAGGGGGGAAAAAAGCTAGTGTAAGCTGTTATTTTGTTCTTTACCGTGTGCTAAAAATGCAGAACCAGGCATTAGGGCAAGCAAGAGTAGTTGCTGGAAGTAATGCAAAGTGGATCTTCAGAATCTATTATTCATAGGTGGAGGGGAGGCTGGTGAATCCCTCCAGGAGCCGCCCCCGGGCTCCGCTCCATCCGCAGCAGAGCGAAACGCTGGCGGCCTCTATTCTTAGCAGAAAGTTCTAGCTGGGGGAAGTTTTCCTCCCTGCCAGTGGTGTCAGTCATCACTCTACCCTCTTCTCCAGGAAAACATGGATTTTTTTCCCCTGTTCTGTGTGGGGCAGGGACAGCTGCTCTTGCTTGGGCAAGTTCCATCTCCATTTGTGGCTCCCCAGAAGTGGGTGCTGGCAGCTCAGCACTGCCCTCCCCGGGCACCCTATTCAATCCATATCCATCCTGGTGAGACCCTCTTTTCCTAGCTGGGCCCTGCATCCCAGCAGGAGTTTGCTGCTGCAGTGCAGACTGTGGATCTGTAAATGAGCAATTTGCTTATTTAATTGACCTTGTCAATCAGAGCCTTCTGGCTTGGCACAGGAGCAGGCACTGCCTGAAACCAGCAGAACACTAATTACCCCATGTGCTTCACTTCATATATATATATGTGTATTTGTATTTTTGGAAGTTATCAGGTGAACCTTCAGTCTCTGCTGACTTGTCAGGGATGATGGAGAAGCCCCTGCAACATTGCAGAGCAGACAGTGGAGGATGGGAATTATTATTTTTTTTTGCCCCTGCTTGGGAATGTTGCCTGGTCTTTTGTGGCTCAGAGTCTGATTTCAGCTTTCCTTTGCCATCCTTTCCTCAGGACAACCTCCTGTCAGAGTTTTGCTGGGAGCTGGAGTAGCTTTGTGTGCTGTAAAGGTGTATTGGCTGGATTTTGGCTGAGCTCTGGTCCTGCTGGGACCTGTTGGCAGCTCCAGGACACTGACTCTGGGTGCTGGGACCTTCCCTTCCAGCTGGGAGGAATCCAGGGCAGCATCCTCCCAAGGCAGAGGTTTGGCAGGATGATGGTCTGGGATCTGCAGAGGGTTTTGAGCTTTTATGTTTTTGTTTAGGTTTTTTTGGTTTTGTTTTGTGTTTGTTTTAAGTTCTGCTGCAGGAAGTAATTTGAATGCAGGTGCAGTGGGTGCCTCCCCCAGTCCCTGCTTCACAGAGGAGACAAACAGGGTCAAAAACCTGCAGATGGGAACTAGTTGAGCTCACAAACATCACCCGTGAGGAAGGGTTGTTCTGTACCCTCTTCTGTGCTGTGGGGTCTCTGTGCTGCTGCACAGCCAGCCCCCCTGGGCCGGGTTGTCCCTTTGTTGTGGTTCCTGTGGAGATGAGCAGACAGAATATCATCTTTGAGTCCTTTGCCACCTCCTCCCCCAGCACCTCCCCAGGTTCCATTTTGTGATAAGTTTATTAAACAAAAAAGGAGGAATTTAGTTCCAGAGGGGATGTAGCCTGGGAAGGACAGTGAGACGTGCTGTGTTTTGGGGGGAAGCTCCTAGTTTGTAGATTGGTTTTTTTTCCTCTAAAGCAGAAACATCCTCTTCCATCCCAGCTCTGGAGCCTCATAATCACCACGAGCTCAGCAATCTCATTAATTACACCCATGCTGTGTGTGGCTCTGTCACCCTCCTGGGAGGGTGGCAGTTGTAGGCTCAGATGTCTCATCCATGACAGCAACTCAAGTGACGTTCCCGTTCCTCCTGCTGCCAGAAATAAAGGACCTACCCGGTGTAATTTGGTGGGATTTGTGTGGGTTTTTTTTCCCCCTACAGCCTCACTGGAAGCCCCAGGTGACCTGGCTGAGAGCAGGGGCAGGCTGAGCGACGTGCCCGGGGTGTGGTTGGCAGAGGAGCCCAATGACTGACGCGGTGGTCGGTGGCAGCTCGGACCGGTGGATGTGCCCTGGTGACAGGACCATGTCTCTCCGGGCTGGGTGAGAGATCCTGCAGGATGGATGGAGGGAGGGGGGTGTCCCTGGGGGAGGCAGGTGATGCAGGCGCCCTGAGTCGTCCTCAGGGGACACTGGGGTGTGAGTTTGCCCTGGCTGGATGGGGACATAGGAAAGGGCTGGAGCTCCTCTCCTGTGAAGACAGGCTGAAAGAGATGGGGCCATTCAGAAGAGAAGGCTCCAGGGAGACCTCCTCCCCCTGCAGGGGAGCAGGGACTTATTCCAAGGGCAGGGAGTGGTCAGACACAGGGTAATGGCTTTTGGAAGGGGGGAAGATCTAAGTTAGACATGAGGAAGAAATTCTTCCCTGTGAGGGTGGCGAGAGCCTGGCCCAGGTTGCCCAGGGAAGCTGTGGCTGCCCCATCCCTGGCAGTGTTCAAGGACAGGTCAGATGGGGCTTGGAGCAGCCTGGGCTGGTGGGAGGTGTCCTTGCCCAGTTGGGACTGGATGATATTTGAGGTCCCTTCCAAACCACTCCACGATTCTACAATTTTGCAGTGTTGTCCCCTGGGGAAGGGTGCACACACCCCAGGGCCAACTGGGAGACCCATCCACCTGTCCAACCGCTGTGAGGGTCTCCCTCCCCAGCTGGATGGGTGCTGGCAGCACCCGTGGATGGTTACTGCCTTTGGGTGGCCAGGATCCATGGACAGTGACTGTCACCCTTGAGGAGGGGAGAGTGCTGAGCTGTCCTTGTCCCTTCCCTTCCCAAATC
>NW_009953068.1:210224-216928 GCF_000747805.2 Chaetura pelagica
TCTTTCCCTCCCAGCAGCGAGAAGGAGCAGTAAGTACCTCACTTGCTTTTTTTCCTTCTCTTTTTGGCTTATTGCTTTTCACCTGCTACTTCAATGGTCTTGAGAGACCAGGGAAAAGCTTGTCCTGCATGCAAGAAAAAAGCAAGTAACCCTGGGAAGTGCTGTATGGGGTTTTCATGCATTTTAATGTTTAAGACAGGGCTGGTCTGCTCAGCCTCGGTGGAAAAGGAAAGCTAAGCAGAAAGATGTGTTAAAGCTGCCTGATGTCCAGGCTCTTCTCACTGTGTGAAGGGATCTTTGGAAAGGAGGTTAGGAGAGGAGAACACCCATATTTGAGGAAATGTACTAAAAAACTTACCTGCTCCAGCAGCCACTATCCTGGCACAGGTTGCTGGGAGAGCTGGTGTCACACGGCAGAGAGCAGGACATGAAGTTAACCACATCAGTTGATGCTCAACATGGAAATAATGAGGATGTTTTTGAGAGGAAATGGGCTGTCTCTGTATGGAACTAGTGGTTCCATATGAAACCCCCTAAAAAATGGAAAGAAGAGCTTTGACCTGGTGGGTGGGGGCCATTTACAGACTAGACAAGGTGTGTGGAGATGTGTCATGCCCTCTCTTCCCTGGCTTAGGAATGGGTGCCAGGCTATTGCCCACACATGAGTGTGCATGCACACACACGTGCACACGTGTGAGCTGTGGAGGAAGCCCTGACCCCCCCCTCCCTCCCTGCAGGCTCCCCCAGGGCTGGGCAGCACGGGGCAGCCAACCCGAGCGGCAGCGCAAGAGTGTGGAGCTGACGGATGAGGAGAAGGAGATCATCAACAGGGTCATTGCCCGGGCTGAGAAGATGGAGGAGATGGAGCAGGAACGCATCGGGTGAGGCACTGGGAGGGCCTGGGGCTGGCTGGGAAGGCACCAGTTGGGCTGCTCTTCTGGGCAGCAGCCTCTGCACTGCAGCATTTCTGCTGCTCAGGAGCCTGCAGGGATCGTTTTGAGCCGGTGTTGGTCCTTGGCCAGGAGGAACCTGTGAGCAGGGGATGGAGCCTCTCACCTCTGGAGCAGGAGTTAATATTTTCATTGATTACATTTTTAAATTTTTTTATTTTTTTTTTGAGCCCAGAAGGATCATTAATAACACCACATTTGGTGAAGCTGCTTGCCCAGGCCTGAGCATGAGCACCCCTGAGCGTGGGCAAGGCCACGGCTCACCCGAGGCATTTTGTCTTGTTTTGGGAACACAGATGGATCCATCACCCCCTCCAGCCATGTGTCCAGGTGGATGATCCATCCTGTCACCCAGAAATGAGCTGTGTGTGGAGATGAGTGGGTCTGAGTGATTCTTAGCCTTAGAAATATTCTCCTGCTTTCCATTTCCATGGCTTGGGACCAGCTCCCAGGGGCTGGCGCTGCTCCCAGCTGCAGCCCAGGGGGACATCCCTGGTGCTCATGCACCTGCTGTGGAGCAGAGGGCAAGAAGTGCCCACGTTTGCTTTCCCTGCATGTCTCCCCTGCCTGGGCAAAGGTGCCAGGCAAAGTAATGCCCATGATGAGGTATGTGGATGTGCTCTGCTGGGGGTGGTTTCAGAGGGGCTCTCTATTTGTCAGGCATCACACCTCTTTTCATTACAGAGGAGCATTTTATTCTTGCTGAGCTTAAGCATCAACTGGTTTGTTTTTTTGTACTTTTCTCCCCCCTGCAAGGGAAGTGGTCAGGCCCAGGCAGGATCCATGCTTTTTGCTGCTTCAGAGAACCTCAAATCCCCTTTTTCTCCTCAATCCTAAAATAGGGAGGGTGCGTTTGCGATGTGCAAGCACAGGCTGCTCCAGCTGCCACATGCAGCCTCCTCTGTGGCTCCTGAGGGCTGGCTTTACTTACTTGAGATTTGAGATCCCTCAATAGGAGTGGCCCTGTGAGGACCTCAGGCACTGCCCAGGGCTTGGTGTGTGCCCCAGGGACGTGCTGGCTCCCGCTGGCACGATGAGGTGCAGCACTTTGCTGCCTTCCTGGCAGGAACCAGGTGCCAGGAGCTGTGAATGGGAGTGATTCATTCCCAAAAAAAGTGCTTACAAACAGCCTTTCCCTGCCTGTGCCCATTTGCAGCCTGGGAAGAATGACTCTCAGATGTTGAGGCTCTTTGGATTAAATCAACTTTAGCAGGGAGGGAGGGAGAGATGCTGTATTTTCTGCACGGTGCCTTCCTGCAGCTGCTCGTGCACCTGCCAGAACCCCCCCCTTCCCTTCCCTGCGTGAGTTGGGGGTGGTTTTCTCATCCTCATTCATGAAGAAGCTGGGCAGAGGGCTCTGCCTCCTGCGTGTGGGCGCAGCAGCAGCCGCGCCAGCTCCTCTGGGCTCGTTGCCTCATCCAACAGGAGCTGGAGGAGGTGAAGCTCCAGGGCTGTGGGCCAGAGCCTGGGTCGGGCTGGTGCAGTGTTGCCCACTTGGGATGCAGCTGGGATGTTATCCAGGATAGCTCCTTGGGTTACACAAGACTCTGGGTTTGCCAGGCTGGCCTCTGGCAGTGGCTGGTGCTGTTCCCTCGGTCCCACAGGCTGCTGGGAAGAGGAAAAGCCTGATTTTCTGCAATTTTCTATTCCTGGAAGGGGGGAAAAGGAAGATCTGTTAAAATCCTGGTTTCGGTTAATATGAGGAATAGCTGACATGAGTTAATGTGCCTTACAAAGGGGGGATGTGAGGGAAATACTTGGTATTATCTTCAGAAGTGGATGTGTATTGAGAGGTGCATTTGAGATTTACCTACATTTGAGCTCTTGGAGTGAGTCCAGAGGAGGCCATGGAGATGATCCAAGGGCTGAAACCCTTCTGTTCTAGAGACTGAGAGAGTTGGGGCTGTTCAGCCTGGAGAAGAGAAGGCTGTGGGGAGACCTTAGAGCACCTTCCAGTGCCTGAAAAGCTGTGGCTGACTCATCCCTGGCAGTGTTGAAGGGCAGGTTGGATGGGGCTTGGAGCAGCCTGGGCTGGTGGGAGTTGTCCCTGCCCATGCAGGGGGGTTGGGGTTGTGTGGTCCCTTCCACTCCAAACCAATTTGTGATTTTGGGTGCAAATGGGCCTCCTCCTGTCTTGAAGTCCCTCCTGATCTAGTGCCCATTCATCTCATGCCCTCTAGTGTCCCCTTTCCTGCACCTGCCCTGTCATAAGCCCCTTTCCTTGGCTGAGGGTGAGAACAAATCAATGGTGCTTGTTGAGAAAATGTTGGTGGAATCAGGCTTCATGTCAAACCCAGCTCAAATTAATCTAGCAAAAGAGTATTTTTAGCACTGGAGGTGGATGGAGGCCCGTGGGAGACGTGATCTGGATGCTGATGAGGATTGGAGGACAGGGACATTTTGGTGTGTAGGGGGTTTGCTGTTGTGTTTTGGGTTGGTTTTTTTTGGGCTGGGTCATTGTCTCATATCACAGAGAAGTGAAATAGGAGCTGAAATAATCTTAAACAGTGATGCAGAGGCAGTGTTGCTGGATGGGAGGTGGGGAAGGACTTCACAGCTGCCTGGAGATTGGGATCATCCTTTGGGCCAGTTCAGAGACATGGATGGAGAGCTGGTGGGCAGGGGGATGGCAGGAAAAATGGCTTTGCAGCAATGTGTCTGTTCTCCTCCCTTCTCTCTGCTTGGCCTGGGCTGGTGCTCAGGGGTCCCTGCTCTGTGCTGTTTTGGGGGGTGATGCCCCAGTGCTGCTGCTGCTCTGGCTGTGGTCTGTGAGGAGCTGTTTCCTCCCCGCTGGCCCAGGAGCTCCTGCAGACACTAATTGGCTCCGTTACACGCTGATAATTGGGTGCCATCAATAACCCACTGAGTCTGCTCTGCTGCCTAATGAGGTCCAGCATGTTCTCAGCAGCGAGGAAAATATCTTAAACCACTCAAAGTTAGAAATCCCTGGGTTTGGAGAGTGCCTTGAGGCACAGAGCTGGTTCTGCCAGGGGTGAGTGACACGTGGCACCTGGATCTGGCAGTGCCCCTGTCTGGGTGCAGCTACTCCCCTCTAAAGTTTAGCGTGATGTCTCCCCACGGGTCCCAGCCCATCACCTTTCCTCCAAGGGGATCAGCTACCAAACAGGATTGCATTTTAATTTGGCTGCTCATTGCTGGGCTGACACATGCATAATGCTGGAGCAGATGGCTGAAGTCACAGGGGATTAAGTCATTAACCTCGGTGCCCAGCAGCAGAGATGCTCTCTGGGGACCACGCTCTCAGATTTTCTTCCTCGTGTTCAGACAACAGGAAAATAAAAATAGGGGCTGGGAAGGACAAGGTGGGTGCTGGAGGCAGACAGCAATGTCTCCTGAGGTGCCACCTTCTAGAAGAGCTGAGGTCAATGCAGGGCCAGAAGATTGTGCTGCTTGAATTTGTGAGTGGTTTGGGGTTTTTTCCTAAAATAGAAAACCCTCTTTTCTCATTTCTGTGACTGGCGTGAACCTGCAGAACAACCACCTTGCTGTGCCCCCTCCCAGGAGGGAAGGAGCAGCTGAGGTGATGCAACAGCAGCAAACAGGACACTTTGACATGTCTGAATGCCCCTGGCCTCCTGGGGCACCCTCCTCCACCTTGGGGACCCTCAGCAGGCAACAAGCCTTGAGGGTTGACCTGTAGAAGCTCAAACGATGCTTCAGCTCTTGTTACCTGTGCACTCGTAAGGGAAGAAAATAACTTCTAATTTTCCCTTCTGATTTTAATTGTTTTCTTTAATCTCTAGCTTGACTGCTTTTCTTGACTCTTTTATGCCATTAAAATTAGCCTTAATTTAATATTCAGCCCTTTAAGGCACATGATTTCCCCACGGAGACAAGTCAGTGCTTCATTCTGGAGGCAGTTGGTGACCTCCTTTGCCTCTCACTTTACTGCTTTTGCCACGTAAGTGGTGGCTGAGTCTGTCCCCACACGAGGCTGGGAAGGACCTGGTGCCCTGGATCGAGCCCTTCCTCACCAGTCAGGTCCTTCTCCCATCTCTGCTGCATTAAGTGTCCTCCCCACAGTGGTTTCAAACCCATTAGGCCTGTTTTAGCCCTTCCTTTCTGCAGAGCAGAGATGAATATTTAAACAGGACAAGCTCCTGTCTCTGCCCCACCTTTAATCTCCTGAGCGGGGTCTCTCTGTCCCTCTTGGAATTGCTCTGGCCCCAGAGCAGGGGAAGATGTCAATTCCCTGTGGATTTCTGCCCCGTCTAGGTTTCAGCCCAGCTGGTGGATGGTCCCTCAGCCCAGCTTTGCTGCATCCTCCACGGGACCATCCACCAGCCTGAAATCCCAGGAGATGTTTCTAGGTCTTCCTTGGAGCACCAGCCCTGCCCTGGGGCTGCTCCCCTTTCTCTTCCAAACCACCTTTCCAGGGCCAGGCAGGTGTTGTGTTACCAGGGGGTTGTTTTATTGGTGCTACCACCTCAGGTGCATGTGAAACATTTTGGATCCAGCACATTGCTCAGTCCTTCTCCCTCTCTCCCATCAGTCACCAACAGGTATTTCTCTGGACACTCTCTCCAGGAGCAGTGATGCTCCTGATTGCAGAGCTTAGCAGCTTTGATCACTCCTCTCTTGGTGGGTTTTTTCCCCCATTTTAACAATTTGAAGCAGATTTCCTCCTCTTTGAAGTCAGTTTGCAGAGGCTGGAGGGACAGGCACTTTGAAGTGTTCATAATGGTGAGGAAGATATTGTTGCCCTAGAGACATGCAAGGGAGAGGGATTAATTGAGTGGCTGTTTTATGAGCAATAAAAAGGAGACAAATCACATCTAGGGGTGAGAAAAGCTTTTGGGAAGGCAGAAAGCTTGTTCCTGGCTGCTTCCTGGGCAAGAGCAGGGCCTTGGTGGGGCTCCAGCACGTGTGCAGTGGGATGCTGGATGAGGTTGAAGAGACACTTGGGCAGTTTGCTCCCAGTTGTCACATAAATCCAGATGTTCCAGCCAGCAGGGCTCAGTGTGGTCGCCCCTCACCCAGGTCTTGTTGCCATGTTCACACCAGGACTTGAAGTTTAACCTCTACATAGTCCTCTTCTGGCAGCATTTGAACTGGGGGGAAATAGCCTGATTTCTCCAGCTTGAATGGATGTTTTAATTAGGGAAATGGGCTTTGTTTGGAACTGGAGCCACAGGTGTGAGCACTGGCTGCTGAAGCTCTGCCACTGCTTAAAAACAAATCCACTTAAGGAGCTGCTGCTGGTAAATAAGAGGCTGGGAAAGATTTTGCAGCTCAATAATGAATCTCTTGAAATGCAAAGGCTTGTGTTGTTTTTTCCCCTTTGATTGTGCCATTTGTTCTAGTTTCTATAATAAGTTTGTTTGGGCTTGCAGATTTCCAACTGGAAGCTGCTTCTCTCAGAGCAGAGCTCTTGTAGCACAGCAAGGGGAACTGGTAGGAGATACAGGGCTTGTACATGTGCTTTGCTGCTCAGAAAAGGCAGATTCTTTCCCCCAAAATGTGGAGGTGGGAGCAACATGCTGCAGGAGAAGCTGGATGTTGATGGTTATTTGCTGTCAGGGGCTTTTTAATGGGGACCCTGCATTGATGTGGGCTGGGAACAACTGTGGTGGGATTCATTTCAGGAAGCAACATCTGGGGAACAGCCAGTTTCCAGGTTTTAATTGGGATATTGGGCATTGCTGGCCGGGCCTTTCTGGGATGATGGAATCCCTGGGACTTGCAGGGGGGTGGATCAGCACCAAAGGCAGAGCAGAGCTTGTGCAGCCTATG
>NW_009953068.1:217002-222293 GCF_000747805.2 Chaetura pelagica
TAGATCCGGAGCAGGGAGTTGGGTGAGCAGATCAGCTTCCCTGCTAAGAGCAGAGTGGAGCAAACAGCATTAGAGCCCCTTGCTGTAGGCTGAGCATGTCATTTTTTCAACAAAACCTGGTTTGTTCAGGCAAGGAATTAGCCTGGGCTGAGAAGCAGAATTCCTGTACTTAGTGAGCTCCTGGTGTGTCCCTGCAGAAGCTTCGGGTGAGATCGAAGGAACTTGCAGGCTCACCCAGCTGCTGATGCTGGAGATGTGAATACAGCTGCTTCTCCTGAATCCCAGCTCCCCTGGCTGCCTGGCCCTGGCCTGGCTGTCCCCTCTCCTGGCTGAGGATGGGCTGTGGGGCACTGCTGACTGTCAGAAGGCACCTGCACTGCAGCAGCTCAGGAGACCAGTCCCTGTGTGTGGAGGAGCAGGAAATTCACCCCTGGGTTTTGGTCAAGCTGGCATCTTCAACCTGATCAAGATGAGGCAATAGTCTTCTACGTAAACAAGATGATGGCAGAGTTAGATGAGATGTTAGGAAGAAATTCTTTGCTGTGAGGGTGGTGAGAGCCTGGCCCAGGTTGCCCAGGGAAGCTGTGGCTGCCCCATCCCTGAAAGTGTGCAAGGCCAGGTTGGATGGGGCTTGGAGCAACCTGGTCTAGTGGGAGGTGTCCCTGCCCATGGCAGGAAGTTGAGACTAGATGTCCTTTAAGGTCCTTCCACCCTAAACCAGTCTGGGATTCTGTGAATGACTCAGTTTGGGTCAGATAACACACACTGAGTCATGGAGCAGCGTGTCCCTTTGAGCTTGACTCAGTGGCTTTGAAATGCTCCTGTTGATGGCAGTGAGCTTCTACTGGGGCATTTCAGGAACTGTAATAGGTTACATGTTCCATGATGCTGTATTTTTCCCTTCTTGCTGCTACTCCTTTCCCACACACCCAGGTACAGTAACACATTTGCATTTCCCCAGCGGCCCTGCGAGCAGCTGGAGAGCGACTGCGGAGGCACCTGCCGTGCCAGGGAGCTCATATATTGTTTATGAGCCATTCCAAGGTGCCAGCAGCCAAGCCAGCATAAATCTGATGTTGTCATCAGACATGTGGGAAAATGTCTTTTAAACACTGGGTGGTTTTTATGGCCTCAGGTTTGTCAGATTGGGGTCAGGCTGCCACAGGTGCAGCCCGGTGCCAAGGGGCTGCTGCTCTCTCTGGTGGGCTCAGATCTCCTCCCTCCCTTCATTCCTTTTCCTTCTTGGCTGAATGGCATCAATAATTCATCATTTTTCCCTTCTAAGGCTATTTTTGGGGTCAGGATTCTGGGTTAACTGAGTGTCCCACTCCCCCCTGGCTCTCAGCAGCTCCTGCTCCCACTTGGCAAACTCCTTTTCCCAGTGCTGTTTGGTTTGCTTTGTGGTTTGGTTTTGTTTGGTTTTGTTCTGGTGGGGTTTTTTTTGTTTATTTTGGATTTTTGTTTTGTTTATATTTGTTTGTTTGAGGTTTTTGGTTTGTTGGGGGTTTTTTTGTTTTTCAGAAGTTGTTTAACTGGGTTGTTTTCTTTTTTGCTTTCCACCTGTGCAGGAATCAGGTGTGTTTTTCTAGCCTGCTCTCCAGTGGGCTCTTTGTATTTAATTCAAAGGGCTAAGAATTTCCATAAAGCAAATGATATGCCTTATTTTTCCTTAGGAAATGAGAAAACAAATTAATTCCTTCAATCCTCTCACCAGAGCCCTTCTGAGATCTGCTCACAGCTCTTCCACAGGCAGTCACTGGCACTCAGTGGGAAGTTTTCCATTTGGTGGGGGGGGGAGTGAGAGAAACAGCTGCTGTGCTGCTGCCAAACTGCTCTGTGGGAAGGTGCTGACTTGGATATGTGGGAGCTGGGGCTGGAATCCACTCTCTGGCAGTGTCTGGAAGTTCACAGTTGTGTGATATGAAGCTATAGGGGAATAGAATATTCTGACATGTCCCCTGGGCTGTGTCTTTTCTCCTGGCTGCATTCCCATAGCTGGAAGAGTCTGTTGGAAGCTGCACCAGGAAAAGGAATGGCTGGTCCAAAAGCAGCAGGTGTCCCTGGGGAGTGGGACTCCTGCATTCCAGCCAGGCTGTGGTATTCCCAAGAGCCTCTAGATAGTGGGACTCTTGCACCCCAGCTGTGCCATTCCTGACAGCCCCTGGGGAGCAGGACCCCTGCATCCTGGCCATGCCATGACATTCCTGACAGCCTCTGGGAGCAGGACTCCTGTATTCCAGTCATGCCATGACATTCCTGACAGCTCCTGGGGAGCAAGACCGCTGCATCCCGACCATGCCATGATATTCCTAAGAGCCCCTAGGGAGCAGGACCCTTGCATCCTAGCTGTGCCACTCCTGACTGCCCCTGGGGAGTGGGACTCCTGCATTCCAGCCATGCCATGACGTTCCTGACAGTCCCCTGGGAGCAGGACCTCTACATCCTGGCCATGCCATGACATTCCTGAGAGCCCCTGGGGAGCAGGACCCCTGCATCCCGGCCATGCCATGGTATTCCCAAGAGCCCTTAGGGAGCAGGACCCTTGCATCCCAGCTGTGCCACTCCTGAGAGCCCCTGGGAGCAGGACCCCTGCATTCCAGCCATGCTATGATATTCCCAAAAGCCCCTAGGGAGTGAGACCCTTGCATCCCAGCTGTGCCATTCCTGACAGCCCCTGGGAGCAGGACCCCTGCACCCCGGCCATGCCATGTCATTCCTGAGGGCCCCCGGGAGCAGGACCCCCGCATCCCAGCCGTGCCATGGTATTCCCAAGAGCCCCTAGGGAGCAGGACCCCTGCATCCCAGCTGTGCCATTCCTGAGGGCCCTCGGGAGCAGGACCCCTGCATCCCAGCTGTGCCACTCCTGAGAGCCCCTGGAAGCAGGACCCCTGCATTCCAGCCATGCTGTGATATTCCCAAGAGCCCCTAGGCAGTGAGACCCTTGCATCCCAGCTGTGCCATTCCTGACAGCCCCTGGGGAGCAGGACCCCTGCACCCCGGCCATGCTGTGATATTCCCAAGACCCCCTAGATAGTGAGACCCTTGCATCCCAGCTGTGCCATTCCTGAGGGCCCTCGGGAGCAGGACCCCTGCACCCCGGCCATGCCATGTCATTCCTGAGGGCCCCCGGGAGCAGGACCCCCGCATCCCAGCCGTGCCATGGTATTCCCAAGAGCCCCTAGGGAGCAGGACCCCTGCATCCCTGCTGTGCCATTCCTGAAAGCCCCAGGGAGCAAGGCCCGGGGTCCCGCCCCCGCCCGCCGCTCTCGCCCCGCAGGCGGCTGCTGGCGCGGCTGGACGACATGCGGCGCAGCGTGCTGGGGGACGGCGTGAGCCGCTGCATCCTCTGCGGGGAGCAGCTGGGGCCGCGGGGATCTGCCTGCGTTGTCTGCGAGGACTGCAAGAAGGTGAGGTGTCCCCCCGCACCCCCCCCGAGCCCGTGCAGCTCCCTCTCTGGTGCCAAACCCGGCATCCTGGGGATTTCGGTGCCTGTCTTGGTTGCCCGGCATCCCCCTCCAAGCAAGGGGACATCAGGGATGGTTGTGCTGGGAAACCTTGTTAACCATCTCGTTAACCATCTCTAGTAACCTCACGTTCCTGGTGTGCTGGGACCCTCAGGACAAGAAGGACGTTGAGGGGCTGGAGTGTTATCCAGAGAAGAGTGATGGAGCTGGGGAAGGGGCTGGAGCACAAGACTCATGAGGAGTGGTTGGAGGGGATGGGGGGTGTTCAGCCCGGAGAGAAGGAGGCTGAGGGGAGAGCACCTCACTCTGTGTAGCTGCCTGAAAGGAGGTTAGAGCAAGGGGGGCTTCAAGCTCTTTTCCCAAGGAACAAGTGATAACCTCAAGTTGCCACCAGGGCAGGTTGAGATTGGATATTGGGAACAATTTCTTTCTGGATAAGGGGTGTCAGGCCCTGGCACAGGCTGCCCAGGGCAGTGGTGGAGTCACCATCCCTGGAGGAATTTAGAAACCATGTAGGTGTGGTGCTGAGGGACACGGGCTGGTGGTGGACTTGGCAGAGTTAGGCTAATGGTTGGACTGGATGATCTTTTCCAACTAAAACAATGCGATGACTCCGTGACCTGTTGGTGGCCGCGGGGTCCCTGCTGCCACCTGCCCTTTGCTTCCTCTGCAGAACGTCTGCACCAAGTGTGGGGTGGAGACCAGCAACAGCCGCCCCCAGGCCATCTGGCTCTGCAAGATCTGCAGCGAGCAGCGGGAGGTGAGTGTGGCCCCAGGCCCTGCCCCTCACCCCACCGCTGGTCTCTCTGCATCAGGGACAAGGTCTCTGCCTTTGGTTTCACCCCCACCTACTAACCCCACCCCAGACCTCTGAGACAAAAGCAGCTCCAGACCTGGGGGGTGTTCCCGGGGACTTTCACCACTGGAGCTTGCTCAGCTAATAGGATCTATCTAAAACGCCATTTATTTTGTTTCTTTAAAACAAAATATGAGGGTTGAAGGGGTCGCTGTGGCCAGAGATCAGTTCCCTGCCGCCTGCAGTGTGCGAAAGCTGATGAGTTGACGGATAAGCAGGACGGGCTGTGGGATACAGGGATGCACATCCCCGGTGCTGCCTGCTGGAGACAGACCCTGGCGATGCAGGGGGGCGAAGGCACCCAGCACCCCCCCGACATGGGTGCCACCCCTCTGCCTGCACCCCCAGGTGTGGAAACGCTCCGGCGCCTGGTTCTTCAAGGGTTTGCCCAAGCAAATGCTGCCCCAGCCGATGTCTGTCAGCAAGAACAAGGGACCCCAAACCCCGAGCGAGCCCAGCCCGTCCGAACCCCCCACCCAGGACCCGAAACTCCCCTCCCGGGCGCCCACCCGAGGTAGGTGAGGCGGGGGCGAGGGGCAGGGGGCAGCCAGTCCCTCCTCGTTGCTGTCAAGGGTGAGCCCTGGTAAAAAGCCTCCAGGGCAGCCGTGGAGCTGTTGTCTGTTTTCCAAAGGGTGCAGAGACCTCCCCGCTGCCCTCCTGCCTGCTGAGGCTTCCTCTGGGCTGTGAGGGTGGGGATGGCTGGGATTGCAGGGACAGCCCTGGGCGGGGAGCTGGGGCTTCTGACAGCGCCTGGGTACCAACACGGTGATGGAGGAGCCTGGCAAAAACAAGGATAAGGAGGGAAAGGTGGGGAAGGAGGAGCAGCAGCAGGGCCCGGGATGGCTTTGGTGGGGTGGGTGGGCTGCAGCTTCACCCCTTCTCGCTCTGTTTGTGCCCCCAAGGCCAGGCGGACGCCCCGGCCGAGCAGGACCCCGACGGTAAGCACCGGTGCTCGCACCCTCCCCGTGCTG
>NW_009953068.1:222558-229234 GCF_000747805.2 Chaetura pelagica
ACAGAGCTCGGCTCTGCCGGTTTCCCCCCGCCGGAGCTGCTGCTGCCTTGTGCTAAGCACACGGGTACCGAGGCAAAGGCGGCAGGGGTGGCTTTTGAGGGTCACCCCTTGCCCCCCAGTACTTGAAGCCCCCCCCAGGGCTGTGGTTTTGTCCCTATAAATAGCAATGCCAGCTGAGGGGGCTGCGGTAAGCGAGCAGCGATCCCTGCCTCCTGCCTCCAGGGGCAAAGCTTTGCTCCTCCCCAGGGCTCACCAGTTTCAAGCCCCTCACACACCCTGCTCTGGACCTGCATCCTCTGGGTGCTGCCACTGGCACCACCAGGAGCTGGGGTTGGGGGTCCCACTGCCTCCAGGGCGTCAGTTTTGCACAGTAGCCCATTTTCACAGCTTGGCACTGGAGAGCCAAGGTGATGACATTTCCTCACAGCTCCTCCAGCACCAGCTGGGAGATGATCAGGTTGGGATACCCACAGGGGGATGCCTGGGGGGTAGCCATGCTCCAGCTCACTGCTCCAGCTGAGCTTCACCAAGGCTGTGCCCAGCCTGGTTGTGCCAACTGATGATCTTCATCTTCCCAAGCCGCAGCATCTGGGGAAACCACTTCATTAAGACTATTTAATAGCAATAGTAGCTGGTAGCTTCCTGGCCCCACAACAAACTGCTTTCTTTAAAAGCAGTCGGGGAGGGCTTGCCAAGCTCCCCAGGTCTCTCCTGGTGATCTGCATGTCTGTGATTTTCCTAAAGCTCCCTTGGAAAATTATGTATTGCATCTCTAATTCTGCACCATGGGGGCTTCTGGTTGTGGATGCTCGTTCCCTCCCTTCTCTTCAGCACCAAGGCATTTCCCCCCGCCTCCTCTTCCCCCTCTGCCACAATCTGTTGTGTTTTGCTGTCTCCTTGTGCCTGGTGACCCTGAGAGCCCAGCCAAGGATAAACATCCCATTTATGTCACAGCAAAGATTTATCCCTGGCATCTCCATCACAAGCCAGGTGAGTGCCAAGATCTTTTCCATCCCATCCGTGGGCTGTGATTTATCACCACGGAGCAGTCTGGGCACCCTGGTGTGTGTGGCTGGGATTTATCCTCCAGGACAGCCCCAGCAGGGTGGCTGCAGAGGGAGGTGAGGGCAACTGTCACCCTTATCATGCTAATAAATGGCAGGGGATCAGCAGAAAGAAAATGTGATCCCCCTGTGCCAGGGACCGTGGAGCTGTAATGGCTTGGGGGGTTAGCTGGGAGCTGTGGAATGGCTGATGGATGCTTCTGGCCTTGTTTTCCTGCTGGGCTCTTGTATCTCCTGGTGTCCTTTGGGTTGTCCTCTGGGTTTTCCCAACCACGGTGTGCAGGTCTGGTGGTGCAGAGCCCTCCTGTTGCCCTGCCAGGACCAGCGGGCTGCAGTTCCTGAGGCTCTGGTTTGATGCTGCAGTGACCATCCTCCCTCCTCCTGACCCCCCAGCCAGGTGTCACCCAGGGGCCAGGGGGTGGTTGGGGGGCCAGACTCACCAGCTCCTCTACTGCTCTCCCTGCAGGCAGTGATGTGACCGTGGGTGCCCGGGGAAGCTACACCAAGGGCAGGCCAGGTCCCTGTGGCAATGAGGACACCGGAGGGGACCCCGAGAGCCGTGAGCACACTGAGAGTGGGGCCAGCAGGAGTCCTGGTGAGAGATGAGCTTCTGTGTGCTGGGGAGGGGAAGGGCTGGGCCATGAAGGTACAGGGGTTGTCCCTGCTTGACTGGAACACCCCTGCTACAAAGACAGGTCTATGGGGACCCAGGGAAGCTGTGGCTGCCCCATCCCTGGCAGTGTTGAAGGGCAGGTTGGATTGGGCTTGGAGCAACCTGGGCTGGTGGGAGGTGTCCCTGCCCATGCAGGGGGGTGGAACAATATGCTTTTTTAAATTCCCTTCCAACCCAAACCATTCTATGATTTCACATCATAGAGCACTGGCACCTGCTCCCTGTCTGGTGTCTTACATGGCTCCATGGGGGGCATGGATGGGTGGGGATCCTTCCCCTGCATGTGGGAGGGTCCTGCAGTGCTTTTTCCTGCAAAGAGGCATCTTATGACCATGGAAGGACATGAATTTGATAAGCCACATGTATAACCTGAGAGCTGCAGGTGCATAAGGGGGTGGGCTCAGCACTCTCCAGGCTGATTGTCAACAGAGTGGAAACACAGTCAAATGGGAACTGAGTTGCAGCTGCTCCCCACAGCACGGGCCCCAAATTCTTGTGGGGCTGAGCCATTATCTCAGCCACCTCCATCCACCAGCCAAACCTCTCTCCTCTCTGCTGCCTCTGGCTGCCTTTCCCCAGCTGATTCTGGCTGTAGCCCCCTCCTCTACACAGGCAGAGCCCCCAGGACCCAAAACACTGTTGCTAATTCTCCCTTCTTGCAGGGGTGAAGAGGATGAACTCCATGCAAGCCCCACGGCCACCCCCACCAGCCACTGCCAGCCCTGCTCCTGCTCCAGCAGCATCCCAAGGTAGGATGGGATGGGAATGCAGCCAGGATGCTCAGTCCCTGGAGGGAACATCCTGATGTCATGGGCAGGAACTCTTCTGCTTGGGATGATGCCAGTGCTGGGGTGGGAGAGGGATGGAGAGTTGTTCAGGTGAGCACCCTGGTAACGCTGCATCTGGGGAAGGGTCTGGAGCACAAGGTTTGTGAGGAGTGGCTGAGGGAACTGGGGGTGTCCAGTCTGGAGAAAAGGAGGCTGAGGGGAGACCACCTCATTGTCTACAACTGCCTGAAAGGAGGTTGGAGCAAGGAGGGGGAAGGTTGGAGCAAGGAGGGGGGAGGTTGGTCTCTTCTCCCAAGGAACAAGCGGTAAAACAAGAGCAAATGGCCTCAGGTTTTGTCAGGGGAGGGTGAGATTGGATATTGGGAACAAACGTTTTCATGGAAAGGGTTGTCAGGCCTGGCCCAGGCTGCTCAGGGCAGTGGTAGAGTCCCCATCCCTGGAGGGATCTTAAAAGCCATGTAGATGTGGTGCTGAGGGACGTGGGTCAGCGGTGGCCTCGGCAGGGCTGAGGGAACGGTTGCACTGGTTGATCTTAAGGATCTTCCAACCAAAATGATTCCATGATTCCACCTGTCTCCAGCAGCAGGAAGACCAGCTCCTGGCCCAGCTCCTGGCCCAGCCGGCCGGTTCCCAGACAGACAAGGTAAAATCTGACCAGCAGTGAGGGCCTGGGGGGTGCAGAAGGTGCTGGGGGCTAACGGGGTCTCTCCCACAGCGAGCCCCCCGCTGGGAGCCCCGGAGCCAGCCCGTGCTGCTGCCAGGGAGGAGCGAGGAGGGGGCTACACTGTGCCCCCCGGCAGAGAGGAGAGGCTGGGCCGGCAGCCCCCTGCCCCACAGCCCCCCGCCCCACTGCGCCAGCAGCCCCAGGAGGAGGAGGAGGAGGATGCCAACAGCTACGACTCTGACGAAGGCAGTATGTACTGAGGGGGGGGGTTGGAGGGGGTGGTTTCTATGGGAAAGGTGGGGTTTTGAGGAGGTGGTGGTTGCTGTGGGTCTGTGACTCCTACTGTAAGGTCATGGGTCTCCAGCAGGGAGGGTCCTTGGGGATGCTGCTGCCCTGTGGGGCTCAGAGCTGGGGCAGGGGCTTTGCAGCCAGGGCAGGGTCTCACGGGCTGTCCCTGCTCAGGCAGGTCAGTGCAGCTCATGGGGTCTACGCTGGTTTTGCACCAAATCACCAGGCTCTGCTGTACCCTGGTTTAGGCTCTGTGCTCTCACCACCTTCCCCTTTCCAAATTCAAGCCCTGAAGGCAGCTGCCTCTTTCCATCAGAGCAGCCTTGCCCACCAGCATCACCACCAGATCCGTCTGCAGGAAGGGCTTGGTGGCCTCCATACCTTTACACTGTTAGATCTTGGTGTTTGGTCTTTTGCTCCCCAAAGGAGGGAGTTTGCTGCATGAGGGTGAGCATCCATGGCAGGATATTACTTCCCTGCCCAGACTGGTCCCTCCCAGGGTGGGAAGAACATTCTCCTTTGCCTGGTAAAGATTAAAATGGGCTCAAAAGCCCCAGCTTCACTCCCTGACCCTGGGACAGGTCCAGCTTTGGAAAGCCCTGAGCAGATCTCCTGAACCTGGCTTTGCATGTGACAGTTTGGCTGATGCCAGCACAGACCCAGGTGCTTGAAATGGCTTTACAGTTGAGCCACAAATCTTTCTAATTATCTCTAATCAGGGCTGGTCAACCAGTTATTGGCTGGGGTTTTTAATAAGGTCCTTTTCCCAACTCCTCTCTCCCTCCTCCACTGCCAGCCACGCTGGGAGCTCTGGAGTTCAGCCTGCTCTATGACCAGGAGAACAGCTCTCTGCACTGCACCCTTATCAAGGCCAAAGTAAGTGATCCCTTTTTTTCACCCAAGTTCATCTGCCTCCTGGCTTCCCCAGTGGGATGGTCTGGGAGCAGCCTGGCCTCTGGCAGAAGCTGCTCCACCTGGAAACCCAGCTCATGGTGGCACCCATGCCTGCCTGGGGCAGAGGACACAGCTGTGGGCTTGCTGAGTGTATGTTCATAGAACCACAGAGTGGTTTGGGTTTGAAGGGACCTTTAAAGGTCATTTAGTCCAATCCCCCTGCAGTGAGTGTCCTTGTGCTGAGGGCACCTGAGCTGCTGAAGTTTGTCCACTGAGTTGCTTTTTCTCTTCCCTGGCTCTGTCTAAGGAGGATTCATGGACCATGTTTTCTTTATGATCTTTTAGGGCTTGAAGCCAATGGACTCAAACGGCCTGGCAGATCCCTATGTCAAACTGCATCTCTTGCCTGGGGCCAGCAAGGTGAGGTTTGGTGCCTGGTTTGGATGAGTTTTGGGCTTGGATAAAGCAGAGGCTCCCTGAGATCCCTTCCTCACATCAGATTTCCTCCCCTGGATTCCCCTCCCTTGCTCCTGCTGTTTTACCCAGGAGGTGTCTCTGAAAAGGGGTGGTTCTTGCAGCTGCTCTCCCATGGGCTGCAGACAGGGATCTGCTTAGGGATGGAGGGGAGCTCCAGAGGAAGTGACACTATTAATGCACCACAAAACATATGACACAAAATCTAATTATTACCAGAGCTGGAACAATCAGTTTGCTTTGAAGCTGCAGCACATTCTTGTTAGAGCAACATGTGAAGAAACAACCACTGAGTAAACTCTGACTCACCCACCAAAGCAAGCCCTGGAGATCTTGCTCCCCAGCCCAACTAAGCTGATCTTGGTGGGGAAACCTTGAAGGAAGGGTTGGCCACTGCTGGTTCAGTGCTCAAGGGGTGAAAGACACAGGAAAAATGGCAGAGCTCCTGACTTCCCAACCTGTCATCTATTAGGCCACAAGAGCTGTTACCCAAGCCCTGCACAACCTACCCCCTGCAACTTTTTCAAGTGTCCTTGAGGGAGCAGAGCCCAGACAGTGAAAGTCAGGAGGTGAGGGCTACCCTGCCCACTGCAGGCAGCTGAGCCCTGGTGCTTGCAAAAAGGTCCACTTTAGAGCACCTGATTGGGGATGCTCACCTGGTGTTGATGGCTCACGGGCGCAACAACCTCCATGGTGAAATCCTGCTGGGTCCTCCCTGTCCCCATCTAACCACTTCTTGTGAGCCAGAGGTGATGGAGGGTCTCTTTTACAACTGCTGGGAGCCTGAATTTTGGTGGGGAGAAGTTCTGGGGTGTAACAACACAACGATGCCACGTTTGGTTTTGATGCCACAGTCGAACAAGCTGAGGACGAAGACGCTGCGCAACACCCGGAACCCCGTGTGGAACGAGACCCTGGTCTACCATGGCATCACGGATGAGGACATGCAAAGGAAGACCCTCAGGCAAGCAGAGGAGCTGGGGTGTCCCACGGTGGGATGGGGACCCCGGGGTTCCTCACACAGAGCATCCAAGCCAACCTTCCTTGGGCTGAGGTTGATGGTCACCTTTCCTGTTCCCTCCAGGATCTCTGTGTGTGATGAAGACAAATTTGGCCACAATGAGTTTATTGGAGAAACTAGAGTTTCCTTGAAAAAACTCAAAGCCAACCAGAAAAAGAACTTCAACATCTGCTTGGAGAGAGTAATACCGGTGAGTTTGTGTGAAGTTTCTTTCTGCTACCATTAATATTGTTGACACATGGCATGTGAGGAGCTAGTGGTGAGCCTGGAGTAGGCACCAGCAAAGAACTGGGGGTGCCTGACTTCACTGACATCTTTAGGAGATGGATTCCCACTCATTCTGGGTGATGATATGACATGTCAAAGCCAGGAGAACACAGGGGAATTAACTCTGGGGACCTCTGTGGTGCCACAGATCTGCTGGCAGATGTCACTGTGGAGGAGAGGGCAGGTTGCTTTGCCCCTGAGCTCTGCTCCCCAGTGCTGGAGGTGAGGTCCTGAGTCTGCTGAGGTGGAGCAGATCAGATACCTGAGCTCTCTTCCACTCCTGAGTTGCTGGCAGGTGTGGGCAGGGCCCCGGGGGGCTGTTTGCTGCAGGATGGTGCCTCTCCCTGCTCTGGTCACTCACTGCAGTCCCTCTTTTTCTCTTCCCCATCGCAGATGAAGAGGGCTGGAACCACGGGCTCAGCCCGCGGGATGGCACTGTATGAAGAGGAGGTAGGAGACCCTGGAGGACATTTCACCCACCATCTCTCATGCACGAGCCCCCTCCCCTCCTTTGTATCTCTCTTGTCTCACCAGCCCCCCCCC
>NW_009953068.1:230276-230600 GCF_000747805.2 Chaetura pelagica
CCCCCCCGCTTGACCATCATCTCCTCCCAGCCCCTGTGTCCCCATCTCGGGTCGCTTCCCCTCGCAGGTGGATCGCGGTGGGGACGTGGAGGAGCGCGGGAAGATCCTGGTGTCCCTCATGTACAGCACCCAGCAGGGCGGGCTGATCGTGGGCATCGTGCGCTGCGTGCACCTCGCGGCCATGGACGCCAACGGGTACTCGGACCCCTTCGTGAAGCTGTGAGTGAGGGCTGGGGGTGGGAACGCGTGTCTGCTGGAGCCACCCGCTCGTCCTGGGGTGGGACTCGGTGGGCTGAGAGCTCCTTGAAGCCGCCGGCGGGAGGG
>NW_009953068.1:230686-241284 GCF_000747805.2 Chaetura pelagica
TCCTCCTCCTGAGGGTTCCCTGGTGTGTGGGACCTGGCAGCCACCCCGCAGCTGCAGAGGTGGGTACCGGGGGGTCCCTCTCCCAGGCTCTGCCCCACCACGGCTGCAGGGCAAGGGCGGCTCGGCAGCCCCTCTGTGCCCGGGGAGGAGCATGTGCCCCACTTGCTGCCCCACCAAACGTGCTGGTTGGAGCTGGGGTGGCCCTGCTGTGCCTCTCCCTGTCTCTGCTGCAAACAAGTTGGCCAAATGACTGCAGACAGCAGTGGATGCTGTGACATGGAGCAGCTCTCCTGGGCCAGAAGTGCATCCACAGGGGCTCTTGGCAGGCAAGGGGAGCAGCACTTGCCCAGTAGCTCCTGCCAGCACGGGGGAATGAGACGGTTTGAACTGGAACCTCATAAACCAGGGCCTGGAGAGGACCTTGCAGTCATTCCCAGCTGTGGTTTTTGTTGTTGTTTTTCCTTTGCCTTCAGAAAAAAAACCATTTGTTCTCCCTAAACCCCTTTCAATAACTCTTGTGTTGAACATTTCACACACCTTGCAGCTGAGGGGAACCGAGTAGTTTTCCTTCTTGGTCTGTCTCACTCCTGTCCACTTGCCATTCCCCCAGCAGAAGATGGGGCTTTCCATTTTTAACTCAGCTTCCAACACAGATCTAATGAACACCACCAGTTTAGTCCTGGGGCTGCAGCCAGGCTGTGAAGCCAGACCCCAAACATTTCTCTAGGTCAGCCCACCCTGGCTGAGCACCCCAGTCTGCAGGGGGTTGTGCTCAATGGGCTGTTTTCATCTTCCATGTGTCTCCCTCTCTCTCTGTGCTCACACCTTGGTGGTTGTTTCTCCAGCAGCCAGGCTTGGTGACCAGCCCTGTGATCCTCCTCATCTGCTGGTGACCATCCTGGCTCCTCTTTTTCCAAACCCAGAATATTCAGAATTTTATTCATTTTACATTTATTTTAGATAAGCTTAGAAGGTGGGAAGGGAGACTGGCCAACCCATTTCTTTGCCTCAAATAAATATCTTAGTTGCTTTTTTTTTTTTTCCTAGCCCCAACACTCACGTTTCTGTTCAGCTCATGAGCTCGTGCTGTTCTTGCCCTTGAGCTTTGAACTGTTTTCTGTTGCCCCCAGTTGGCTGAAACCTGACATGGGAAAAAAGGCCAAGCACAAGACACAGATTAAGAAGAAAACATTGAACCCTGAGTTTAATGAGGTAAGGCTGGATCTGATTGGGGTTTTTTTAATTATTAAATCAATTCTAGCTAATTGCTGTGTTGTGCAGAAGAGGTGGAACACAAGCTCCTTCCTTGCTCAGGCTCCTTTTTCCCAGGAAATATGTTAGGAAGGGCTTTGCCATGGGAGATGCCACCAGAGCAGTGCCCAGCAGCACCACACACCCCAAAACCTCCCAGGTGCTGGTGGCTCCGTGTCACCCTGGCTTGGGGAGATGAGCTTCTCTGAGGGTCCCATGGCTGGTGCTGTCTTGGTGGGACACAGTGCTCACTGAGATACAAGGGGGGAGCTCAGCTTCTGGGCTGGTGCAGCTTGCTCTGGTCCTGGGAGAAGTGCCCCAGGGAAGGAATCTGGCTTTTTCCTTCATGAATAGATTTTAGATATCCTCCCTTTGGGTTTTGAATTCAGGCTGCACAGAGAGATCACTTGCACTCCCTTAACTGCAGCTTCCTGGGTGCCTTTTCCTGGGATGCTCAGAGTGATGTGGGGGTTGTTCTTCTGCAGGAGTTCTTCTATGATATAAAACACAACGATCTGGCCAAGAAGTCACTGGACATCTCAGTGTGGGACTATGACATCGGAAAATCAAATGATTACATCGGTGAGCTGAGAAATCTTTGGGCTCTGGGGTGTGGTTTTTGTGCCTGAGATAGTATGGGAGAGAAACTTGGGTTACCTGCCCTGCAAGGGATCCCAGGCTGAGTTTCAGGTGGGACCATGCAGGTTGGTTGGGGGATTGTATCAGGCCATCAAATGGCAGATCCACCATTGGGACCCACTGCCCTGCCCCTCTCCAGCATCCCGTGGGGTGTCCTGTGCAGGCAGAGCAGCTCTAGCAGTTTCCATGAGATTTTGGAAATCCAGGAGGTGGAGATGCCCCAAGTGGGGGCTCTGTCCTCACGGAGGCGTTTCCCTGGAACACCAGCCTCACCCCTGGGAATGATGCCTGTTCTCCTGCCCCCCTGCAGGCGGCTGCCAGCTGGGCATCACGGCCAAGGGGGAGCGCTTGAAACACTGGTACGAGTGTTTGAAGAACAAGGACAAGAAGATCGAGCGCTGGCACACCCTGCAGAACGAGAACCACGTGGCCAGTGACTAGAGGAGCTGCTGCCCCAACCAGCCACCAGGGCCCATCCTCTGCCAAGCCCTGTAGATCTCTGATGTCCGTCTTCCAGCGCAGTCATGCCTCGCTACAGCCTCTGCTCCCAGGGCAGCCACCCCCTCCTGCCTCCTCCCAGCCCCCCCAAGCCCTGTCCTCCCCTCCTCCACCCCAAGACCAACCCAGATCTTTTGTATTCGTTTCCTTGGATTTGTTCTGTTTGGGTTTATTTTGGGGGGGTGTCATTGAATTCTCCCGG
Source organism: Chaetura pelagica (assembly GCF_000747805.2). Taxonomy (NCBI): domain Eukaryota; kingdom Metazoa; phylum Chordata; class Aves; order Apodiformes; family Apodidae; genus Chaetura; species Chaetura pelagica. The sequence continues at coordinate 233,277 of NW_009953068.1, forward strand.
TGTGTAATTTTGTCAAGCAATAGTCACCCCTGACTGTTCCTCTTTCTCACTAGTCTCACGCCTGCCCTGATGAGCCTGTGTTGTGTGTGTGTGATGCTCTGTGTCCCTCCAGCCTCTGCTCACGTGGCCCGTCCCACCACCACCAGCTCCTGGCTCCTCCATCTCCCACCAGGACACGTGGCCACCAGCCCTGCTCTGGTTCAGGGGGTGCTGAGGGCTGGGCTGGGACCCTCAGCCCCATCTTGCTTGTGTGATATCAATACCTCAGTTGCAATAACCAAGAAGCTGTTTGGCTTTGGTGTGGGTCGTGCCCGTGGCCTGGTGTCTGTGTCCCTGTGGTTAGGCTACAGCCTGTGTCACTGATGTCACCCTGTGAGTCCTGCTTGAGCTGTAGTTCTGGTTTGGTACATTGTGGTCCATCCTTTGCTGAGAAGATCCTCCAAGAACAGGCTGCTGAGCAGCAAGGAGCCACCTGGTGCTGGCAGGGAAGCAGGGCTGGGTTGGTTCCTGGTTCTTTCTTTAGCCTGAGGAACTCGCACTCCATCGCTGTAGGAGCACACCCGTGTTTCAAGCTTGTGACTACCTCCTCCTCACACCCCGTGTGTAGTAGTGACTAGCTGAGCCCTGAGGGCAGCCCCTGCCCCTCCCCAGGCCACCCTTGCTGCTGCCAACCTGCAGGAGGGAAGCCAAGGAGAGGACACTTCCCACCAACTAGATGTGTGCAAGGGTTATTGCTTTAAGATACCACAAATCCTGAGATGATCTGGAACAGTTAGAGGTCTTCCAACTTCTTTTTCTTTTATTTTAACAATGGCATCAGACTGATGCTGAGGGGGTTTGGTACCATTCACTGTCTCTGGGCAACCTCCAGCATAGCACTGTTGGAAGCAGCACAACAAGCACCACAGGATGTACCAAGGGCTGGGTGCACACCCTGCATGTTCTGAATCCCCAGCCCCCTTGGGTTCCTGCTGTTGGCCCGTGAGCTGCCCTGCAAGCCCTGCTCCAGCCTCCTGCTGTGTGCTGTGCTCCTAACTCAGCTGTACCACAGAGCTGTTTCCTTGGGATTGGATGAATTATCTTCCTATTCTTGATTACTTGCATTTTAAAATTACCTTCCTCCCCCACCCTTGCCCCAGCAGAACTTGCTCCCAGTGCTAACTCGCCATGAGCATCCCTGCTGGGCTGTGTGCTGGGCGATGCCAACCTCCCCATGGGATGCCAACCTCTGTGTGCCCAGTGATGCTGCTGTGGAGCAGCCCTTCCCCACCTCGGGGCTTGCATGTCCAAGAAGGTGTGGATGTTTCCCTTCCCAGGCAGGTCCCTGTAGCCAACCTCTCCACCAGGAGCCACTCTAGGACCACAGCTGGGGCAAGCAAATCCAAACCAGTGTGAGCATCCTCTGCTGGCTTCAGCCCGAGCTGGGGCTGCTCTTCCATCACCCCAGACTGCACCCCCTGGCGTGGCTGCTGGGGTGGGAGCTGCTCAGGGCATGATGCACGGGAAGGGACCCACCAGAAAAGGCTTTTTCCTCCCTTTTGTGCACTTTGTGCCTCTGCACCAGTAAGTGCAAGGTCCCTGAGCCCCCAGCCATGCTGTGCAGAAGGCCCAGACTGAAACAATCTGGTTCTTTCAGATCATTTCCATGTGTCCAGTGCTGCTGTAGGATGTTGCTGTCACCCCTTCCAGAGTGCTGGACCTGTCCAAAACCTTTGCATGGCCCTTGCCTCTACCTCTTGGAGCAGCAGCTGGGCACAGGGCACTTCTGAGCTGTGCTGGGGAGAAAACTGCCTTGAAAAACAATGATCTGAGCAATTCCTTGACTCAGTCCATGCCTGCAGCAGCCCAGCCTCCTTTGTATGTGCAGATCAATGAAATGCAGGTTGCCTCTCCCCAGGTCCTGTGCTGACACTCTCTGCTTTCCCTTCAGACAAACAATAACTCAAATCACTTCTTTGCACCCATCAAAAGCAAGTGCAACTTGCCAGCCCCCCTCTCAGCATCCCCTGTTTGCCACCTCCTGAGTTTCTCTGGCAGTGATTTCTTGCCCTCAGTGATTCCTTTCCGTTGTAAATAAAGCATGCACATATGGATTGGGAATGGTGCAAAACCAGAACAAAACAAAACAAAAGAGCCTCTTCTACTGCTGTTTGCATTCAAACTCGCATGCAGTGATTTTACAGCAAACTCTCAGTTTACAGCTATTAAGAGAAGAAGTTACACAGGAACTAGGACTCCTCCAGTCTTCCACTGCATGTGGCACCACCTCCTCTCTTGCTGTGGTAGCTAATAAAGTGAGACTATTGGAAAAGAAAAAAAAAATAACAAAACACAAACCATAATGGTGGTTTTTTTGGTTTCTTTAATTCCCTGTGGGAATACAAAGTGGTGAGGGTGGGTGGTTGGTCTGGTTGTGGGAATTTGTGGGGGGCTTGGGCGTGCTAGAAGGTGATGTTGGGTTGGAGAGGCTGAGGAGGAGGTTGGGGTGGTGAGGGAGAGGGAAGGGGTCCTGGCCTGGCTTGGGTTTCCTGCACCCCTGAGGATCTGGGAAGGTTGGGGATCAGTCTGGGACCAAACTCTCAGTGCACAGGCAAGATGTCCACGGGTTCCCAGCTGGTTTGTGCCTCGTTGGGTGCAAACATGAAGGGTTGCACTGCCAGAGAAAACTGTGGATGTGTCCTCTTGGAAAGCAAACACAGCCCCTGAGAAACAAACCTCCCAGTGCCCTCCATCAGGCCCCAGCTGGGCCTGTGCAACTCCTGCTGCACCACTGCAAGACCTCCCCTCTGCTCTGGCTGCTGCACCACCCCGACATCATTTTTTCTCCTTTTTCTTTTAATTTTGGCATTTTCAGGCTGGATTTCCAGCTGCTCCCCAGGTGCTGGCCATAGGGAAGGGAGCCCCTAGGTTGGCAGCAGATGGTGGTTCCATGAAGGCCGTGTCCAGCCTTGGGCAGGGGGGACAGGGCTGGTGACCTCGACTCCGTGGGGACACCCAGACACTCCGTGGACCCAGGGAAAGCCCGAGGGGGTGGAGCTGAGCACGGCGGACCCGGCGCCGATGCCCAGAGACAGCAGCAGATGTCACTAACGCTCCAGGTATGGCAAGGGAAGGATGTCCATCCCCAGGGCTGGTGTCTCTCAGCATCCTCCGTCCTGGTGGTGGGACCCTCTCGGTGTCACCCATCTTGGTGATGGGACCCCTCCCCTCTTCAGCAGCACCCACGGTGCTGGTGGCCCCCCAAGTGCTGCCTCTATGAGAGCAGCTGCTGAGCTTCCAAGGATGGCAGCTCTGGGGGGGACACATGGACCTCCCACACCCCCCAGGTTAACCCACAGTTTCCCCGCAGCCAGACCAGTGGTGGTTCTTCCTGGGAGCTCTGTGGGCACTGAAAGCTCCCCGAGGTTTGGATTGCATTTGATCACAACCATTATTTGCATGTTCTGCTTTCGTAGGCAGCTTGGATTATGTCTCAGCACATCTGAGTTGTTCTGCTCTCCCAACCCGTTTCCTCGCCTGCTGATTAGATTTAGACCTTTGGTGCAATCAATAGATTCTCATCTCAGTGCTGGCCAAGCCAGTCATGACCCATAATTTACAGCTCCAGTTGCTCTGCAGTCAATACTGATCTGCTCTCCTGCAAGAGGGCTGTAAAACGTGGGTGACAGGAGGCAGGCAGGCAGCTGGCAGGGAAGCAGGTCCCTTCCTGCTCCTGGGAAGTGGCCAGTGAAGAGAAGAAAGGCTGCAGAACCAGCAAGCAGAGCAGACCTTTCCCCCTGAACGAGAACCAGGATGAAGATGTTGACAACGTGTTGGGCTTTCGCTCCTCTCCTGGAGCTGGAAATGCAAAGTACAGTGTGTGGCCAAATGGCTCCTCTCTGAGACAGGATCATGGAATCCCAGGGGTTGGAAGGGACCTGGAAAGCTCCCCCAGCCCAACCCCCCTGCCAGAGCAGGGGCACCCAGAGCACATCACACAGGATCCAGGTGGGTTTGAATGTCTCCAGCAAATGAGACTCCACAGCCTCCCTGGGCAGCCTGGCCCAGGGCTCTGTCACTCTCACAGGAAAGAAGTTTTTTCTGATGTTTACGTGGAACCTCCTGTGCTCCAGTTTGCACCCATTGCCCCTTGTACTTCCACTGGACACCAGTGAAAAAAGCTCCGTCCTCCTGACACTGCCCTTAAATATAAACACTGATGAGGTCACCCCTCAGTCTCCTTCAAACTCAAGAGACCCAGCTCCCTCAGCCTTTCCTCATCAGGGAGATGTTCCACTCCATCATCTTCATGTCTCTGGACTCTTTCAACCAGTTCCCTGTCAAGACACCCTGGAAGGCCACGGCAGCACCCAATGACCCAGCCCATGGGAGCCCCCGGTCGTGTCCTCTTCCACCCTGTCCCCTTGGGGTATCATTCAGGAAAAGGACAAGTTGTGGAGCTCTCACCACACGTCCTGCATGAGTCCAGGATGTCAGGAGAGCTCTGGGGCTCTCCTGCTTCACTGAGGAGGAGAGAAACACCCCATGGCTTCCCAGTTGCTGGAGAAAAACGAAAACAAATAAAAGCCAACTCGTGCTATTTAACATTTTGCTTAAAAATTCGAGAAGCTCAACTAAATAAATCCTTTTTCTATCCTCTTTCAAGCCCAGCTTTTTTTTTTTTTAAAAAAAAAAAGCCTGCAGCTAGAAATCTCTTTATCTCATAGGGCACAGATAACGATGTAATTATGAGCTCAGATCAATGGCTTTCATCCAGTCGGTGCTCAGCCTAAAAATAAACTATTATTCTCTCACACCGAGGCCCAGGGCTGGGCTAACATCTCCTCTGGGCTGCTGGCCCAGTGCAGAGCCATCTGTGAGCAGCCATGGAGCTGGAGACAATCTGTGGTGGGGACTGGAGAGCCTGTGGTGTGATTCGTAGAGCCCACACGGGTTTTCCCTGGGGGAAACTGAGGTTTTGGCTTCTCTTGTTTCTGCAGGGTGATGTTGGGTCTGGAGAGGGGAGGGCAGCCAAGGTGTCTGGGTGATGCTCACCTCCCAACCACCCCATGGAGCCACCATGGCACTGCTTGTGAAATCTATGGAGCCATGTTGTAGGGCTTGGGTGAGTTTTGGCGACTTGCTTGGGAAAGAAAACCCCAAAGAATAAATATAAACCTTTTTTTTTTTTATCACAGGAATTGCCTAATAGGAGTAGAACTTGCTGCTGTGGGAGAGCAGGGTCCCCAGTTCCAAGAGACTCTGCTTGCACCTTGGTAGAAGGAACAGCTGTCCAGGCATAACCAGAACAGGGAGTGGAGTGTTTTGGTTAATGACAGTGGTGAGAGCCTGGGCAGGTCCCAGCAGGGGCTTGTCCCTGCTTGCCCTCAGCAGAGCCACCCAACTGATGGCTTCTCCTCCCTTTCTGGGGCAATCCCTTTCCCCCTGGCCACAGACACACTGGTGATGGTTCATCATCAGTCCTCTCCAGGCAGGGGCTGCTCTGGGCTGCACACCCGTGGGGAGCAGCTCCCTTCAGAAAGCTGAAGCAGGAAGCAAAGCTCATGAACCACCTGCAGAATTAAAAACCCAGCAAAAGGGAAAACCAAACCCAGAAGAAACCCCTGGGGCAGGGGTGCAGAGCAGGCCTGTTGGTGCTGAGCTGGCAGGTGCAGGTAGCACCTCTGGACACACATGAAGCTGATCCTGCTCTGGAGCTGCTCTCCTGGAGATAAAACTTTATCGATCCCTTTTGTTTTACAAGCAACATCAACGTGATAATACTTGGCAGCAACATTAATGCTGAAATATGAGCTGCTCTTGGGTCTTTTTGTATTTAATCATCTGAAAAATGACACGGGGACAGCAGCTGTGGCCTGGCAACCTGTGGGGTGGAGCTGCAGGCAGCGTGAGGAGATGCTGATTGCCAGGCTGGGGACCTGCTGCTTGACACTGGGGACACTGCCAGCACTGCAGAGCCTGTGGGCCAGGGGAAGTGTTGGCCATCCTGTGCATTCCCTGGCACCTCGTGGTCCTGCAGCAGCTACAGGGTGACCACGGGTGCTGCAGTTTCCTGGACACCAGTGGCAGTGGCTGCTGGCAGATGGGGCTTTGGCTGCTGCCTCTGGGGCAGAAGGGGATGGGGACAGAGTGGGAAGGTGGGGGCAGAGAGTGCATCAGGGCTACCTGGGAAGAGCCACCAGTGGTGGCAGTTCAGTGTTTATTCATCTCAATTCATCTCCTGTGACTCCATTTGCTCTGCCCTGGCAGGGCAGCAGGAGGCTGCAAAGCTGAGCACTAAAACCTGCAGGAGCACCTGGTGCCCTCCAAGTTCTGGCAGATATTTGGGGGTCCAGTTTCCCTGGCATCACCTATGGGTTGGGGTGCAGCCCTGGCAGGCTGTCCCCATCTGCCCTCTGTCCCCTGGGGAGGGGACAGCATCCCTAGGGTGACAACAGCTGAGCCACAAATTTGAACCCCCCACAGTGCAAACCCAGGAGCATCCAACCCTCCTTCCAAAGAGGCAGGAGCGTTGCTGTGGGACACGGGGGTGGAGGTGACTGATGTGGTTGGTGGCTGCTGCTCCTTCCCTGAGGATGAAGGCACAGGGACCTGTGTCACCCCCTGGGTGTTACCATCTCAGGGCCAGGGGATGATGCTTCAACGGGACCATTCCTGGCAGTTTGCTGCTGTTGGCAGCACTGGTGACACCTGGTCTGGGGGAACAGGACCTGTGGTGGGGTGGGAACCAACGGATCTGCTGCAGCTGGTGGAAAGGTCAGTCCCTGCCTCAGGGGGAATGCACTGACCTAAAATAGTGATGACTATGGGAACAGGAGGGAGGCAGACACCTGCACCCCCAGGGCTTGGGGAGCATTAGTGTGGAAAGGAGCATTTTCAAACATTGCAACTTATTTATGCTTTTTTTCCATGGAAAGGGACATTTTTAAACACAGCGATTTATTCACGTGTTTGGGGTTTTTTTCCCCCCTAGCTTTTTATTTGTGGTTTTTTTAGGTAGACACAGGACAAGGTGTGATGAGTGCCCGGGATCTAGTGCTGCTGAGGTGATGACTGGAGCATCCAGCCAGCAGAGCTGGGGCTTCTCCCACCTCATGCCAGTGCCACGGAGCAGTTTGGAGGCTGTGGAGCAGGATGTGTGCCGGGATAGGGATGTGTGCCTGGGTCTGGATGTGTGCCTGGATCTGGATGTGTGCCAACCTCAGAGCAGGGGGATCCGGCCCAAGGAACAGCTTCCTGACCCAACAGAGCACTTGGTCCTGCTCCCAGGTCCTTGCTGGCTCCATCAGCAAACAGAACCTGCTGGAGCTGAATAATTCAGGCTCCGCAGCGGCTGGCGGTGCCGCCCGGCACAGCCTCCCCCGGGATGCCAACAAGGCTGGGGCTGCAGAGCAGCAACAGCAGCAGCTGTTTGGGCCTGGAAAGCTGAAAAATTAATCCTTGCCCCCCAGTCACCCGAAGCCACCCAACCCCCAGGGCATGCCTTCTGCCCAGAAGAACCAAACTGCACTTTGAAGGCCTGGGATGGGCTTCATTTTGGGTCCAGGCTGCGGTGCTAGCACAGCAGATCTGCTCCTGGCTGCCTGCTGGGAGGCACAGTCCATGTGGTGGCCTCAGGGACAGGAGTGATGATGACATGAGGTGGTTTCAGGACACGGATAGATCTTGTCCCCAGGTCCTGGTCATTGCTGTCCAGGACATGCCCCTGATGTTGGAGAGCTGAGTCATGCTGGGTTATCCTTGCAGCATCCCTGCCCTCTGCCTCCTCCTTCTCTCCCAGGGCTCTTCCCAGATGCCAGGGCATTGTGTGTTGAGGAGGCAGGTGTCACATCCCTGGGAAGAGCTGGCAGGATGGTGCCCAGCCTGAGGAGCAGGACCTTGCCAGGCACCTCCCTGCAGCCCCAGCACTGCCCTCCATCCCGGCTGGCACCAACAGCTCCGTGCTGGGTCACTGGGATGCTCAGGGGTGGAAGCCCCGGGATGCTCAGACACCTCAGCACTGTCTTCC
>NW_009953068.1:241354-241833 GCF_000747805.2 Chaetura pelagica
AGGAAGCTTGGGAAGAAACATTCCCATTTAGGTACAGAAATTGTGCCAGACAAGCAGGTTTTGACAAGAAGAAAGAGAAATGTCACAGCCTTTTGTCTTCTAGTCTCTTTTTGCAACTTTAGTGTCTGAATCAGTATTAACTTTAGAGCTGGGAAAGCACCAACTGCTGATAATGAAGCCCAAAATGCACCGGGCTCAACGTGAGGTGCCCTGCCCAGCAGACCTTAGAGCAGAACAAATGCTTTAATAAAACCGGGCTGGTGCTTCTGGGGAGCCCAAGCACTGGGTTCTTCAGGAGAAGAACAGGTCTGAGAGTCTTTAATAAATTATTGCCTAATATTTCCTTCTTGCAACGTATCTATGTGATCAGCAAATGTTTTCTGTTCGCTGATTAACTTTGTTTATTCCCTAATGAGGTTTCGCACCGTCTCGTGGTTAGGAAATCATTGTTTGATTGATGTGCCTGGATTTACATGTTT
>NW_009953068.1:242127-242497 GCF_000747805.2 Chaetura pelagica
GTTTTGGCTGCCTCTTCCAGCCGGGGTTGGATGCGGGGGGGGATGTGTCCAACCGAGAGCGGGGGGCCCGTTCCGGAGGGAATGAGGGGCTCAATTAGTGACCTGGGCAATTAACACTTGTCTGTGAAGGGCAATGAGCTGCACCTTGGGGGAAGGGAGGGGATAAAAAGAGGATGAGGTCGGGAAGGAGCAGGGGGGTGATGCTGCCGGGGAGATGGGGCTGCTGCCCCCGCTGGGGGAGGTGCCCGGCCGGGACCCCCCCGGGATCATAGAATCACAGAATCCCAGGGGTCGGAAGGGACCTGGAAAGCTCCCCCAGCCCAACCCCCCTGCCAGAGCAGGGGCACCCAGAGCACATCACACAGGATCC
>NW_009953068.1:243051-247435 GCF_000747805.2 Chaetura pelagica
GGGGTGGGCACGGGGGCTGGAGGGGACGGGCACCCCGGGGGGGGGACCCCTCCGGCTTCAGCCTGGTGGGAAAGCTGGGGTTTTGGGGGCCCCCCGTGCCTGGAGCCCACCGGCCGGGCCGTGTGTCCCCCCCAGGGTCCCTGCAGGCTCAGCAGGGGCACAGGCAGCTCAAACCTGGGGGTGTTTTATTTCCCTGAAAATAGGGCAGGCAGGCTGTGCTGTGAGTTCAGCCCTTACTGGGCACTGAGGGATCACCGGGTGCCACTGCTGGAAGGAGGGTAGTGAAATGGAATTTTTAAAAAAGTGGCTTTTTTGCTTTTTTTGGAAGGTTTTCGTAAGTTTCTATATTCCAGGCAGGAATATATGGATGTAGTGCTGGGCTGGCCTCCCTGTGCTGCATCTCTTCCCCATCTCGAGTGCTAAACCAGGAGAGCAAGGAGCATCTCTGGTTCTGCTGCCTGGCACAGCCTGGGGCTGGGGGAGCAGGCAGAGACACTTGCCATGGAGAAGTGGAGAAAGGCCTTGGTGACACAGCCCACTGCCTCCAGCAACCCCACCATGCTCCCACCAGCAGCTTGCAAGGCATGAAACACATGGAAGACAAAACCACATCTATCAGGTAGTGGAAAGATGTTAAAATTAATTTTTGAACACCCTTCTGCCCTGAGCAGCTGCCTCCTGCTTGGAAATGCCCCTTCCTGCCCCAAAACATCCCTTTCTGCACTGAATTGTCTCCTCCTGCCCTGAACCATCCCCCTTCTGCTCTAAAATGTCCCCTCCAGCCCCAGGCCAGCACAGCAGCCCAGTTGCAGCATGTTGGCTTTTACAATGTATTAGCAGAGCAATCTGATTTATGCCCTGTTCCCCTGGGACCTGCTGACAAACAAGATGTTGCATTTCAGGAGTTTATCCCGGGGAAACAAATAAATAAACAGAGAAATGGAAACCTCATGATTTTTTTTCAAGAGCTTATCAACACCTTCCTTCCCCCCCCCCTTTCCCAAAGGCAGAATGGCTGAAAGGGGAAACATCCCCTCCATCTGCATTCTCTGCACTTCTTTTCCCTTCAATCTCTTAATCCTCTTCTTTCCAGCTTTAATCCACATGGTTGCCTCTTTCTTGTTTAGGTGGTTTTTTTTTATTAATTTCCCCCACTCTAAATAATCACACAACTGATGCCAAGATGCCAGAGGCCTGTGTCCATCCTGGCCCTGCTGAGTGGCTGCAGAAGCCTGGCTCAGCATTACAACACCCTCTTTCCTTTTTTGCCCCCCTCCTTTTACCCTAAGATGACCCCTTTGCTTTGCATTTCTTGAGTCTGCAGGCAGCAGGGCTTGGGCAGCCACTGGTGCCTGGGCTGGAAGAGCAGGTCCCTCCTGGAGGACCCTCATCACCTTTGCTGGCATCCCAATGAAAAATCAGAGTAAGAGAGTTGTGAGTCCTCAGGGGGTGGTGATTGGGAGATGCAGTCTCTCTGGAGAGATGTTCATGTTGATCCCAGGGGATCATGCCCAGGCAGCAGCTTCCTATGCCCAGGGGAGATGCCAGCAGGGGGGAGGATCTCAGAGCATGTTGTGGGGATGGTTCAGAGCAGGTGGGCTCTGTGGTGCTCAGCTCTTCAAGTGAAGAAGCTAGCAGAGCAGCTTTGCAGTGTCCCTCTTCCCCAAAGGGCTTAGCCCATCCTTTCCAGAGCCTGGGATGGTGCTGGGGATGGGAGCAAGGCTTGAGATGCTGTGGCTCACACCCCCCCACTGCCTCCCACCCTCTGTGCACCCCCAAACTTGTCCCTTCTGGGAATTAAAAGCCACTGGGGCAGCCCTGCCTTGCCCCCATTTCAGAGACTCTATTTTGCCACTGCAAAATGTAAATGAAAAGGCAGAGGAGGAAAGGCATCTGCATTGCCAGCAGAAGCTCATTAATTTGCAGCATTCATTATTTCTGGCCTCTCTCCCTTCTCACCCTGAGCTGCTCAGGTTGGGCACAGCAGAGACAAGCACCGAGCGCAGGAGATTTGGTGAATGTTGACTTTGAATCAACTGCTCCCTGCTAAGCTCCCCTGCTGCTGCTGCCATGGAATGCTGGGGACCAGGGAGAGAGAAAAACCCCTTTCAGCTGCACCCTCTCTCCCCCAGTTAAAAATTTTGCTGCAAAAAGTTGACATATCACAAAAGGACCCAAACGTGGCTTCAAAACCAGGCTCGTTTTATTCCACCCTGCCTGGGTTGGTGGCACAGAGCAAGAAAGCAGCAAGTGCCCCATTTTAATTGGAGGTTCTGACCTTTATGCTTGGGATCTTTTCAGACATTCTGTTCACAGCTTTATTTTTTTTGTGCTGGCACTTCATAATCCTCCAAATGAGATTTATGGCCTTTTTTACTATTATAATTCACCACATCCTTTCTTTTTTTCTTTCTCCTGCTGACAAGCCCTCCTGGGCAAACAGAAGTTTCTGAGAAGACCTATGGATGAGGGCTGCTGCCTTGGTGGGGAGGAGGGGATGGCCTCCCCTATGTCCCCACTGCAGTGGGAACCTCATGTTTACTCCAAGGCCATGAAAGTCACCCTGGTGCCAGGGCATGGAACACCACAGGCTCTGCTCCCCTGGATAAGACTGTCTGTGGAAACTGCCACAGTCCCTTTTGGCTCAAAACCTGAGTTCCCTGACGTAGGTATTTATTTGGTGACATTAGTACTCAGGGAACAATTAAGGCCAATGTCAAAATTCCCTGGGCAATAACCTCCAGGCCCTGGGTGTGAAAAACACCCTTAAACTGAACCCTTCTTGTGCAGCACCACTGGGAGCAGCTAATGCTCCTAAGCATGACTTGGAGTTGCTTTGTTTCCATCCTGGTCAATGAGAAAAATCTAATTGTCTCAGGATGATCCCTGAAGGCTCTTGGGTCAAGCCCAGAAAGAGCAAAATGAAAGTTGTTGAAGGTTATTTTTGCTAGTGCTTATTTTAAACCAGGGACTCTCAGTTTTCCTTTGCACCCAACAAAATGGCTGTGGAGCAGCTGACCTGCCAGGGTCACATTCTTATTCCTCTGACCTGGGCCTACTTCAAAAACCCCCCAGGTGTGTGTTAACCCTTTACCTGCCTGTGCCACCCTCTGTGCATGTATGTGCCCCCCCCCCCCCGGGCATATTCCAGCCCCTAAGGGGCAGAAGCCAAGGAGGTATTTGCAGCAGACTCTGTGGCAGTGGCTGCTGGCCCATGGGGCTGGCAGTGTCCATCCCACCAGGACACCTGGAACTGTGAGCACCTGGGTGAGGAGCTGCGGGGAGGGCAGCCCTGGCTTCCTGCAAGACACAGCTGAAGGTTTTGTGGGGGGATAATGGGCTTGTTTGGAAGCAGGGAAAGCCCTGGGGTGGTGGGATCAATCATCCCGGGGTGGGGGGGCTGCCTGGCTGCTGCTGCTGGCCCCAGCTGGGCTCACCTCCCTCCAGTTGCCTCGGCTGGAGGGAGGATGCGCTGCTGGGGCATCTGCGCGGCCAGACCCGAGAAACCTTCTACCGGGAGGATAAAAATAGTACAAACAGCTCTTCAGCCCCCAGCCTGGAGCTGAGGCAGCGCTCGCCAGCCTGGTTTCCTATGGAAACGAGCCGCGGGCCCTCCGCCCGCCTGGGGCAGCCTCGGCTGGGGCCCCCGCACCCCGGTGTTCCCGCACCCAGCACAGACCTTGGCACGGGCAGCAGGATCCCTCCCTGCGTCTTTCCCGAGCCTCCCTGCTGCGGGAGCGGGGGCTGCCGGAGGGATGCAGGGATGCACCAACCCCAGCAAATCGCAGCTCAGGGTCCCCCCCGCCCCCCCTGGGGCCAGAGAAGGACGCGTCGCACCGACAAACACCCCCCTCCGAGCTGCACCCCTGGCTGCAGCAAAGGTGCTCGAGGGAGAGGGGTCCCTGGGCACTTCACCGGGTCTAGACAGGGGTATTTTCTCCAGATCCTTTTTTAACGCTCTCCTGAAGCCGCGGGGCTCGGGGGGGGCTGCCTGGGGAGCGGGGGCAGCGGGAATCCTGCCGTGGGGGCAACACCGGGCAGGGGACGGGGCCACCAGCACAGCCTCAGCATCCCCCCCGGTGCTTCAAGTTGCCAAATAAAGGGGAGGGGGGGCAGAAAAAAAATAAATAAATAATCCCCTCCCTCCTTCATCTCTTTGTAATCATCATTTTTCCTACTCCCAGAGTCGGGAAGTTCTCAAAATAATTTTTCATTGATCTGACACGAATCTGTTGGGTTTTTTTTTTTTCCCCTCGTTACATTTTTTTTCCTTGGTAGCTCAATAATTGGATGGAATTGAGGGGGGGGTTGGGGCAGTGCTGGGGCTGGATCCCTGGGGGGTTCCAGCAACACCCTCAGCATCTTGAGGGTACCGGGGCCGGGG
>NW_009953068.1:248578-256396 GCF_000747805.2 Chaetura pelagica
CCCCTCTTTGTTCTTTCCGTATCCGCGCTGGCAATTTACTGGAATATTTTAGTACAACCTTTAAAAAAAGAGTGTGGAGGAGCAGCAGAGGCAGCTGGAGAGCCGTGTGAAGGTTACCTTGAGCTGAGCAGAATCAACCGTTTTCTTCTGGGAAGGCAGGATTAAATAAACTTTCTCAGTGAGCTGGAGGCAGGAAGCACAGCCTGGCAGTGGGGAACAAGCCCCCGGCCCCAGGAGGGCTCCAGCCAGCCTGGCCCACCAGCAGCTTCCCACCCTGCCAGCTCAGGAACTTCTCCTCTCTGGGAAATTGTGCTGAGTTATCCTTTGGAACAGGCTGCCCCTTCTCTGGGCTCGGGAAACTGCTGCCCTGGCAGGGTGGGAAGTGCCAGCTGGCACCTGGGGGTCCTGTGAGCTGGGGGTCATTAACAGTTATGATTGTTGTTACTATTATTTATTGCTGGTGTACAGGCCTGGAGGGGAGTGGTGTGCAGCTGGGAGGACATTCCCATGGGGTTTTGCTCAGTTTTTGGATTAATTTCGCAGAGCCCCACACGCAAGGAGGTGGTGGGTGCTTGGGTCCAGCATGGCTCTCCCTTGCCCACCCTCCCAGCTCTAGGGTCCCCAATACAGGGAGTTCCCCACCTCTGTTTTTCCTTTCCCAGAGCCAAAAGCCTCATCCCAGGGGATCTTTTCCCCAGCCTGTGATGCCACCAGCCCCCAGTGCCACGGCCACCTGCCCTTGCTCTCTCCCTGCCAGTGACTCTCACCTCAGCCACCAGGACAGGGTTACCCCATCCCTGGCTTCCAGCTCCACTGCACTCTGAGGTCTCCTTGGCCAAGATTTCCTTCCATGCTCGGTGCAGCCTCATGCTGGAGCCAAGCCTCTGCTGGGCACTGTGTCCTCAGCACCCCCTGCCCTGCAGGCTCCTCTCCCAAGCCACACTTCCCAGGGCTGAGGCAGGATTCCTTTCTCCCAACTTCTCTTTGGGGATTCAGCCTCGCCGTGTGTTCAGGATCTCTCCCAGCACAGAGCCTGCTGGCCAGCAGATCTCAGGAAAATATTTGCTATTCCTAACCTCCCATCCCCTTGGCACTACCAGATCCTTGGTCACCTTGCAGGGACCTGGCTCTGCTCTGGGATAGAAACCTCTGGGCTTTGGTACCTCCATTGCAATGTGCTGGTCCCCTATGCAGCCTGGAGCTGGGGGAGGAGCAGGAGTCCCCTCAGTGAGGAATATGCCCACCCTGCTGCTGGGGACAAGCAGGGTCTGTCCCCCATGCTGAGCTAAGATCAGGGTAATCCTGGTCCCTCCAGAACTCATGGGAAAGGCAGATCTCTTCCCAAATGGGACCTCCAGTTCCCAAGAGCAGCTGGATGTGATGCTGCTGGGTCTGCAGGGAAAGAAAGACTTCAGCCCTCCCACCTTCCCCCCAGGAGAGCAGGCTTTAAACCAAGGAATAATCCTTCTCACTACATTAATGTCACTAGGCAGCAGCAGGCATTGTCTGCTGCCTGAAAAGCTGTTTTTTCCTAATTGCCCCAGCGCTGCGTTTAATCCCCGATTACTGAGGGCTGAGCAGAGTCTCTGTGCACAGACCTGTAGGAGCTGAGCAGGGGCTTCATAGCCAAAGCCAGTTCAGTTCTTCCCTGCCTGGGAGGCTCATGGGGATTAATAATGGACCAAACCCTCCTGTAGCAGGGGGTCCATGGCAAATGTTTTGGTGGGGCTGAGCCACCCCCCTGGGACGTGTGTGTCACACCTCCTAGGTGATGCCCCCTATGCATCCCATCACGGTCTCCGTGGGATTTATGCTGCTATAGGTACCACAAGGAGGAGGTCTTGGAGAAGCTGCTGGTGGGATGTGTTTGGGTTTCTCCTGGGGAATCTTCCTTTGGTGCCTGGCAGCTGAGTCTCATCAACTCCCATGACTCCAGGAGCCAGGACTGGTTCTGGTGCTCAAAACTTCAGGATCAAACCTGTTGAGGTTTGGCTGCAGGGTTTGTTCCTTTAAGCACAGGAGAGCAAAACCAGCAGTCCTGCAGAATTTCTCCAGAATAAGGAGCCCACAGGCTCTGGATGTGTTGGTGGCTGTGGTTTGGAGTTGTTTTGCCAAGGTGGTGGGGATGGTGCTGGTGGCTGGGATGCTCATGGGGCCAGCGGGTCCCAGGGCTCTGCCTGCACTGGGATCTGGCTACAGGAGTGGCTGAAGGCTTTAGGGACAGTGAGCCCTGCCACTTCCAGAGCCACAGGAGGCTTGGGCAGCCCTGGTATCTCAAACCTCTGTGTCTCCTGGGGAGAACAGATCCTGCCTTCCTCCCACCCTCCTCCTCACCCACTTGGGAGCAGCCTGCTCATCCCCTCCCGTACCTAGTTCAGCTCACTAAGTCTTATTGAAAACCATAACTGGATTTTGCAGACTGGGCATAAAGTACAGAGGACATAAAACGTATTAAAACTCATTAGGTTAAGCCCATTTACAGACGTGCAGAGTCATCTGAATGAAGTTAAATCACCTATTTTTCACAGGGTTTAAGTGATGAAAGGGTGTCAGGAGAGGGAGCAACCCAGGAGCATCCCTTAGGGTCTTTGAGACCTCCTGGGGGGGCCCTCTTAAATGCTGGCAGAGGCCTGACACTGTTCATGTCCAAATGCAGCTCCTGTTCTGAAAAACATGGAAATACCAAGGAAATAGTTTTCTCAGCCCTGCACGTGGGGCTGGGGCTGACACTGGCAGCAGGGCTGGTGCCTGGGGAGGGCTGTGCCGGGTGGCTCATTTCTGTGGCTGAAGGCAAAGCTGGATCCTGATCATGCCTGCTCCCCAGCCCACCTGTGTGTGGCTCTCCCAGTGCAATTAACCAGGGGAGCAAATGAGGGAGCTCCCTGCTCCTTCCCCAAATGTGCTCTGGCCCTGCCAAAGGAAACCCAGGTCCTGGCAGGTGGGATAACCCTAATGGAGAGAGTCAGGTAAGTGCATAGATTGTTACAGATTAATTAAAATGATAATAACAACTCTGTAACGTAGGGCACAGTCAACATCTCTGCTGTACTGGCTGGTTTAAACCACCCCCCTGCTTCCCTGCCATCCCCTGCCTGCTGACATCCCCGGAACACAAGGCTGGTCCCTCCTCTGCCTCCGTGTGCTTTTTAAGTGATTCACGGCTTAAAATATTATTATGAGCCTCTCTCACACTTGCAAGGGAGAATTCATCTGAAGAGAGGCTGGAAGGGACTTGGATGTAATTGCCTGCAGAGGCACAGAGAACAGGGGGAATGAAAACAAACCCATTTCTGCTCTTGGGCCACGGTGAAGCAAAATGCACAGGGAAGGGAGTGGAGCCTTGAAAGCTTCTTCAGGCTACAGAGGTGGGGTTACCTGGTGACCAGTGTCCTGGAAGCAAGGAGCTTTACTTTGCCTTGCTTTCAGGGGCTGGGTATTCCTGCTTGGATTTGTTTTGGGAGCACCTGATCTGCCCCATAGCAAATCCCTGGCCCCAATAGCTACAGGGTGTGAGTGGGATGAGTGTATTTGCAATCCCAGGTAGCTCAACAGCAAATCTTGTAGTATTTGAAAATGGGGTTAAAGTTGCTTAAATAGTCTTGGTTAAATAGCCCTTCTGGGATGTGCTGCAGACCCTGGGCTTCTCTGTGTGGCATTGATCACTCACTCTCTCTGCCTTGCAATAACCTGGGGCAGGATTCAGCCCCTCATCCTGGGGTTATTTATAACTCCAAAACAGGGCTGGTGTGCAGGGGTTTGCATCCCCTGGAGAGAACAGGGAGCACTAATAGGAGGCCAGGCAATTAGCATGGCCTCATTTCTGTGCATCTCGAGGCCTTTTATTGATGTGAATCAATTAGTCTGGGGCAGACTGGTCCCTCTGGATGAAAGGATCTACAATAGCCCCCAGCTTGGTGCCTCCTACCCAGCTGTGGTGCCACAGCCCTGGGCAAGTGCTGAGACCATCAATAGATCATCTCCAGAATACTGAAACATGTTTTATTTTATTTTGTTTGCCCATAAGCAGGAAAGTTAGCTGCCTAATTTCAATCCAAACCTCTCCATTGACTCTTAGTGAGGAGGAAGATTTACAAACCCTCCAACAGGCTTGGAAATCCTGTGCAGAAAATCCACTGGCAGATGGGCAAGTCCTGCTCGGGATTTACAAATCAGGCCAATAAATCCCAAATAAGAGGTTTGACCTTTGTGTATCTTGGTGGTTTGGCTTGTGGGAAGGGGTTTAAAAGCTCCCCCAGGAAGGATATGCCTGGGAAGCATCTCCCTGGTGAGGGAGAGGTGCTGGTGTGAGCAGTGTCCCCAGTGGGGATGGAGCAGCCATCACGTGCTGTCACACCTGAAAACTGCCGAGTCAGCAGTTTTAAAGCACCCTCCCGGTGCAGGGGATTCACCAACTCCTCTCTCAGCAACTTGCAGCCAGGGAGCAGCTGACTAAATGATCTTGAATTAGGTTTAAGCTGGGTGAGCTGGGCTGGTGGGTGCTGGAGAGGAGGTGCAGCAGGGGGTCCAGGTGTGTTCTGCTGGGACAAACCATTCAATGTCCCACTTTAGCTCTGTTTTATTCCCACCAGTAATGTTATTTGCATCTCATTTGCTGCTTCTGTTTTAGAGAGTGAGGAAGGGTGAAAATGCATTTTGATGGGGCTGAAGAAGCTGGTGGGAGCTCAGGTTGCCAGTCTCTGCCAGGCAGCAAAGCTGAGCCCCTGCTGTGGTCAGTCCCTAGGGATGGAGGTTAAAAAATGCCAGCACCCAGGGTGCCTGGTGCTTCTGGGTGCTCGTGCTGGTGTCACTGGTTGTTAGGGTGTGAGGCTGCAGGAGCTGCTCTGTGGTGGCAGTGGTCACCTCTTGCTGGCATCCCATAGAGCTGATGGCAAGGATGGAGTGACATGGGCAGGTGAGAAGGCAGGTGGTCCCTGCACTGAAGCAGGTGGGGTTTGGGTGACAGCAAGTCCAGGGGGCATGCTGGGCTGGATCCTTGCACACCATGCACTGAGTCCTTGCACATTTCCAGACCTCAGCAGAAGCCTGGGGGGGGAGCTGTACTGTGCACCCAAGGGTACCCAGCAGGGTGCAGGGCTGTGCTCTTCCCCATGGGACCCTCCAGGGCAGGGCCCTGGCACTTTGTCCTGCACTCATTAGACTCCACCCCTCCGGATTTCAAAGCCCTATTCTTTCCCAGTCCCTCTGATAAGAAATGCTAATGATGTGATGAAACTGGATAGCTCGGCTGCCTTCTCCTCCTAATGGAACTCTTGTGTTGGTTAATTTGCTGGGTTTAATGGGCTGATTGTTCTCCTGTGCTGGGGGAACCACGTGAGCCCCTCGGTGTGTTTTGCCCTGGTCAGATGGGAGGTGATGCTGGAGGGCAGGGAACCTCGGGGCTCAGCGGCTGCAGAGCAATTTGGAGACAAGACCCACGTGTATAATTGCTCAGTGCTGCTTTCCATCCCAGTCACAAGTAGGTGTGGGGATGCTCGGGGATCTCAGGGATGCTCAGAGTTGTAGGGATGCTTGGGCTGCTCCGTGCAGCCCCCCTGGGACCAGTGCCCACCTCTCCATGCACTGGCTCTGCTTGGGAACTGGGGGGGAGATAAATCTTGGAAATCAATGAGTTTTTCCTTGGCTCCACAGCAATGGCAGAGCTCTCTGCTGCTGCAGGGGGAGGTGGGTTGGGTGCAGAGTGATGCTCAACTGGGCATCCTGCTGCTGGGACAAGGATCTGGGCTCCTGGCAGGAGTTTGGTGATGGAGGTTGGTGAGGAACCAGCAACCCCATCCCAGCTGCACCTGCTGCCTTCTTGTAATGGTGTAAAGTGGGAGATGCTCCTGCTTTGGCTCTGGGTGCCAAGGGGGTCTGGAGGAGCAGGGTGGCTGCACAGCCACCCCAACCAGCCCCCAGTGTCCCAAACCTCACCTGATACAGGGAGCACTGGTGCTGGTTTGATTTGCTGCACTTGCTGTTTATAACCAGTAGCCAGGCAGGGACCCCTGGGCTGAGGGCATTATCTCCTCCAGACAATTAGCAGAAGCATTAATGGAATATATGCAAATGTGCAGTAATTGACCTGTGACTCTGCAGTTCGTGATGGAGAAGGATGAGCTGCAGACGGTTTAATGATAGTAATTTAAGCCCCTTCTTTATATGCTGTGCTTCCTTGTCACAGCCTGGCAGGACCTTTGTCCTATGGCAAGGAAGCCTGGAATATAACAAAGGGTCTTTAATTTCTGATGTCTGTCCCACAACAGAGGTGTCTGCAGATGCAAAAGCCTGGATAACAAGGAGTCTCCTTGCTCAGCTGCTGCTCTGAGCTTACTCAGCCCTTACTAAGGCTGTGCTGGCCCCAGCATGACTGGGGAGGGAGTGGTTTGGGGCAGCCTGAGTGGCTTGTGCCCACCCAGCAATCAACCCCATGCCTTCTGCCTAGCTCTGAGCTCCTCAAAAGTTCACCCAGTGGAGCCAGAGGTATCCCAATAACCACTATGGGAATGCAAATTAAAATATTGATGTATAATTCATGCCATATGTTCCACCAATATTTCTTATTTAATCAACTGAAGACAGATGGCAGGAACATAGAGCCCATTAAACTAATGGCACTTTGTCTTTCCATTTATTTTCCTCTACTTTCCTAAAACGAGATGAATCCATGACAAGCAGCACCCCCCGGGCACAGGGCTGGTCCTGTCCCCACTGCTGCTGCCAGGGTGTGGTGACAGTGGCATTTCCCACCGTGTAACCTGCTGTAGGTTTGTCCTGGGCAGGGCTGGAGCAAATCCTCCATAGCTGGGGGCCTCTGGGGAGAGAAATCCCACGAAGGGAAAAGCTCCTGGGGGGGGGCAATCCCTTCCTGAGGGTTGCCTTCCCTCCCTGTGCTGAGGGATGTCCCTGGATGTGGCATTCCCAGGCAGCTCCACGTTGATCCTGGCTGGCAGGATGTGGCTGAGGATGGTCCAGGCTGGAGAACAGAGGGTCCCCCAGCCCTGACGGCTGCAAAAGCCTCGCTGGGGGCATGAGGGGCTGAAATGCAGCTGTGGGATTAGGTGGGAGAGCCCTGTGGGGAGCACCATGGGGACATCACCCCGTGGGGTGGCCAGCTGCCTGCAGCTTCACTGCCACGTCTCCATCCCTGTGCTGGGAGGGTAGGTTGAGCTGCAGGGCTGAGAGGTGAGGAAGACCCCGGGCTTCCTTCCTCACCCCGCGGGGGGCTGGGACATCCATCCTCCTCCTGCCCCGGGCCGCTTTCCTAAGCCTGCTTTTCTCTTTGCCTTGCAGGTGGAGGTTTCTTACCCTGACAATGAGCCGAATTCCTCAGACAAAGGCTCCCAGGCAGCATTTCAGGTCCCCAGAGGCGTCGGGGAACTTTCCATTCTCTGCCTGAAGGGGCGGCGGTGCCGCTGCCCCCGGGGCGATGCTGCGGGACGGGCGGGCAGGGCTGCGGCAGCTCCTCGGCTTCCAAATCACCTCCAAACCCTCCGTTCCCTTAACATGACCCCTCCGTCAGCCCAGGCGCTGGGGCACGGCCGGGGGGCTTTGCCGGGAGGAGAATAAACCTGGGAGGGCAGTGACAGCCCGTGCCAGAGAAACCCCCCCGTGTGCTGCTGGGGGGGGCTCAAAACCCAGCCCTCCTGGGTTTTTTTTTGGGGGGTCGGGCAACAGCTTTGCACAGCTTCACCCCTGCGCTTCCAGGGCAGCCCAGGAGACAACTCCAGACGGGGTTTGGGGGTGCAGAATTCCCCTTGGAGCATCCGTGGGGCCAGAGAGCAGCTCCCCCGCGGCGCCGGCTGCCGGGGGAGGGATGAA
>NW_009953068.1:256464-259252 GCF_000747805.2 Chaetura pelagica
GAGCGCGGGGCTGGGGCTGCGGGGGGACCGGGGCTGCCCTACCTGGGGGTGATGGAGCTGAGCCGCGGGTTCAGGGCGGCCACGATCCCGGAGGGGGCACGGAGACACGGACCCTGGTTCAAAAGCACCTCCAAGGGGCCGGCGGAAAGGGGCAAAGGAGGAGACTACGGCAGCAACCGGAGCCGGGTGCTCAGGGGCAGGAGCGGCCGTGAGAAGGAGGAGGACAGAGGTAGGTGTTTGGGACAGATGTGTCCGGGGAAAGGGGGGGGGTCCCTGCTCTTGGAAAAGCCTCCTGTGCTGGGGAGGTTGTCTCTGAGCTGGTTTGGTTGTGCAGTCCTGCCAGGAACACATTGCCAGGCAAGTGCCCCCAGTAGATGTGTGTTTATTGATGTATAACCCACGTGCTCCTGCTACCCCAGAGTTAAGGTTTCCTTCCCCCACCCCTCAGGGTGCAGCACCCAGCTCTGGACACTGCTGGTCCTGAGGATGTTCCCAGAAAGGTCCTCTCCTCCCTCCCTCCCCAAGTGCTTATAATCCACTTCCCTTTTCCCGTTTTCTCTCTTTCCCACTTGTGCATTGTCAGGCTCTGAGCTCCTTGCTGGGCTGGGCACTTCAGGAAGCTGGATGAGGAGGTGCTGCACCCCAGCACCATCCCATCCTTCAGCTCTGCCACGGGCCAAATTCAGTTTTCATTCTTTTGGCCCTGATGAATGTTACAAACAGATTGATCCCGTTGTTTGGCTGTTGAGGCAGGGGCTGCCTGTGGTGCAGGCAGGGCTGGGGTTTGGCCTCTGGAGCTGGGAGATCCCTGCCTGGCTGCTGTGCTGCTGGGTGGCACCGTTATTCCTGAGCAAGGAGAAGCAGCTGTAGTAGCTCTCATTGACTTTTAAAATGTCAGTTATTTATCCCAAAGGCAGCTGTTCACAGCTCAAGTCACTCTGGGTGGCCAAGAACTGCCCAGCAGGGCTTTTGCATCACAGTGTTTTTTTCCTGGCACATACGAGCACCCAGAGCTGGCAAACCCCACCCCAACACACCCTGTGTCCCCCCCTCTGCTTGGCTCTGGAGGAGCATCTCCTGCTTCTGGTCCTTAATGGAGTGGGCTGGCAAGGAGGAGCAATCCAGGTTATTGCTCCAGCACAGCCACAGCAGCAGCGTGATGCCTTAAACTGGAAGAGGGGAGGCTGAGGTTAGACAGTAGGGAGAAATTCTTCACTATGAGGGTGGTGAGACACTGCAACAGGCTCCTCAGAGAAGGACCCAAACCAGCCTGGGATTCTGGGATTCTCTGGTTCTGTGTCTCAGCACTTGGGGCAGCATCGCCCAGTAGAGGAAGCTCAGGTGGGAACTGGGAGAGGGAACAGCTGGGGAGGTACTTGGATGCTGCCGGGCTCTGCTCTGCCTGTTGCTGCTTGATCTCCTCTCCTGAGGCCCAAGGTTGGCAAAATCTCTGGCGGGGGGAAGCAGGTCTGTGGGGAGCCTGTGGAGGCTGAGCCATCTTGTGCTCCAAACTGGGATTTCCTCTGGAGCTGCTCTGTGGGGCTTGGAGCAGTTCCCTGAGCATCCCAGGCTGGGAGCTGCAGCAGGGAGCAGGGGGGGTGTAAGAGCAGGTGTTCCTGCTGGGGAAAAAAAAACACCCCAAAATGGGAACTCACAATCCCACGGAAAATAGGGGGTTTTATGAGGATCATGGTGCTGAGCCGGGCTTGTCCCCTGGCCCAGGTGGCTCCTGGCACATGGGGGGTTCCTCCCCTGCCCCTGCCAGGTCTGTGCTCACAGTCATCCAGGCAAGATGCACAGTCCAGGCTTGGAAATGGGTGAAAAATTGCTTGTGGTGGTTAAGGGATATTCTCATGTGAAAGTGAGATGAAAGGGGGGTTTCCCACCGTGCCCCCACGCAGGGGGGTCTCCGGGAGGCTTTGCGAGGTGCCTGTGGCCTTGTTGCTCCATTAATGTGAGCTGACGTGTAGTGAGTCCTCACCAGATGGTTCATGAGCCCGAGTGTCAGTCACCAGAACCCCCCTGCAGCCACTGCTGTCCCCAGCCGTGTGAGACGTGTCCTCCCCAATCAACCTCCAGCAGTGCCCCCCTGCCCAGCCCTGTGGGATTGGGGGGATGCTGGGCTTGGGCATGGCTGATTTAGCTGCTTGTGAGGGGTCTGGGAATATTGCTTCCCTTTTTGGGTCACACATGGAATGGTTTGGGTGGGAAAAGACATTTCAGATCATCAGGTCCAGCCTTTAACCCAGCCCTGCCAGGGCCACCACATGTGCCTCAGCACCACATCTGCATGGGTTCTAGATACCTCCAGGGACAGGGGCTCCAGAGGGGACGGGACAGGCTGTTGTACCACGTCACTCCTCTCCTTCTGGAGCCACTTGGCTCCGTTTTGAGGCCAGCGGGAAGGAGCAGCACAGAGAGGAGAAGCCTTGGGGCAAACCCTTTCTGACAGCAGCGGGTGTTTCTGGGCTGTACCCACCTCCCCTCACAGCCTGTGCAGGAGAACGTGGTACCCAGAGGAGGCGTTTCTGCCACAAGGAGGGACATCCCTATGTAAGGAGAGATGAAAAGAGTGTGGTGCGAATCACGGGCTCAGCCCCGGCTGGTTCTTACCCCCCTTTTCCTCTGCCCTCCCCCCAGCGAGGTACATCGGCTGCTACGTGGACAACACCCGGCGGCGGGCGCTGCGTGGCGTGTCCTTCTTCGACTACAAGAAGATGACAGTGTTCCGTTGCCAGGACAACTGTGCCGAGCGGTAGGAGGAGGCACCGCAGCGCCAGGGCTTCCC
>NW_009953068.1:268176-280832 GCF_000747805.2 Chaetura pelagica
CCTGCCCTGCCCTGCCCTGCTCCTCCCCACCTGCCTTTGGATTTCTCATTTTATTTAATTCCATATTTTATTCCATATTTTTCATATTTAATTTCATTTTTTCATAGCTTATTTCATTTTTTCATCGTTTATTTTATGATATTTAAAATTTTTGAATGTTTAATATTTTTGATATTTTGTTTTTTATTTTTTATTTTCTCTTTTATTTCATATTTTATTTGAGATTTTATTTCATATTTTATTCGATTTTTATTTTTTATTTTATTTATATTTTTATATTAGTTAATTTTTCTTTTATTTTTAAGTTTTCATTTTTCATTTTTATTTTTAATTTTAATTATTTGATACTTTTAATTTTTTTTATTTTATTTTATTCCTTTTTTAAAAATTCTTTTTATTTTTAATTCACTGGTGCTTTCCAGGACTCCAGTTTCCCCTGCTGGAAGAACATCAGAGGGGATCATGGGGCCCATCCTCACAGCAGGGTGTAAAGGCTCTAGTTGGGTGCTGGGGGGAGCCTTGGGTGCTCCCATCTGCCCAGGGCTGACCCCACCAAAACACCCTCCCCAGAGCTTCCCAAACTGCAGCTGATGAGACACACGGATCCCTTGGGCAGTTTTCTCCATTCCCTGATGGTTCCTGAAGGATGTGCTGTAACCACAGCCCGTGCAGGGCAGCACCCCTGGCACTTTGATGTTTCCAAACTCCCTTGGAGCCAAAACTCACCCCTGCAGGGTCCTACAGCACCTGGGGACACCCCTGCAAAGGGTCCTTACCCAGCAGGGACATATCCCCTGCCAAGAGCTCATCCTCAAGGTGCTCATGAGATGGACTTGTCTGTGAGCCAAGCCAGCTGCTCCACACTGGGACAGGATGGAATCAGGATAGAATTAGGATGGGATAGATTTGGAATGGGATTAAATGGACTAGAATAGAGGATAGAATAGAGTAAAATAAGGATAGGATGGAATTAGGGTGGGATGGGATGGAATTAGAATGGGATGGAATAGAATTAGGGTAGGATCAAGTATTTGCAGTTGGAAGGGACCTACAATGATCACCTAGTACCACAAGGCACCCTGGGGCTGCAGCACTGGGCATGAGCTGCTGCAGCACTGGGCATGAGCTGCTGCAGCACTGGGCATGAGCTGCTGCAACACCCAGCAGAGCCAGAGGGATGCCTGGGCACGGTCTGAGCCCCCATCTCCCTCTCCCCAGGGGCTACCTCTACGCAGGGCTGGAATTCGGTGCCGAGTGTTACTGTGGGCACAAGATCCAGGCGCCGAACGCCAGCGAGTCCGAGTGCAACATGGAATGCAAGGGAGAGAGGAGCAACCTGTGCGGCGGCGCCAACCGCCTCTCCGTGTACCGCCTGGAGCTGGCCCAGGAGTCCGCCCGCAGATGTGAGTTGGTGGCAGGGATCTGGCTCCTGGAACGGGGGGCATTCCCTTGGGGTGCCAGTGGGAGTGAGTCCTGGCATTCCCACGCTGAGTCGCAGCTCTGGAGAGGTGGTTTGGGAGTTTGTGGTGCCAGTGGGAGGGGAGTTTTCTCCTTTGAACCACTGGGATCCTGGTTTAGAAGGGAAAAGGAATAGAGATAGAACAGGAATATAGAAGAGAATAGAAGAGAATAGAAGAGAACAGAGTACCCGAGAATTCTTTCCTGATTGGAGCCCCCTGCTCTCCTCTCTGGCTCTGTCCCTCCTGCAGCCTGAGCTGATAAAACTAAGGAGGAAAATACAAACCCAACTTTGCTGCTGGGAATTTTGCTTTGATTTTGCACCATAAGCAGCTGGGCGAGCATGTTGGTGATCACCTCATGGCCAGGGGTGGGGAGCAGGGATGGGGACACCAGGGCACACAGAGGCTCTGGCTCCCCATCCTGGGGCAGGCAGGGTGGCAGCAGCAGCATTTTTGGGGTGCAGCCCCTGCTCCTGGTGGCCAGGCCAGCATGGGTCTCAGTGCTGCTGGGGCCTCCCTTCCCTTGCAGATGGCAGTGCCATATTCCGGGGGTGCTTCCGCCGGCCGGACAACGTCTCCATCGCCTTGCCCGTCAGCCAGGTCATGCTGAACATGTCAGTGGACAAGTGTGTGGACTTCTGCACGGAGAAGGTACTGGGGGCAGCCCCTGCTCCTGGTGGCCAGGCCAGCATGGGTCTCAGTGCTGCTGGGGCCTCCCTTCCCTTGCAGATGGCAGTGCCATATTCCGGGGGTGCTTCCGCCGGCCGGACAACGTCTCCATCGCCTTGCCCGTCAGCCAGGTCATGCTGAACATGTCAGTGGACAAGTGTGTGGACTTCTGCACGGAGAAGGTACTGGGGGGAAGGGGGTTGGAAAGCTTCATTATTGAATTATCAGGTGAAAGAAGAGGGAGAGCTCTTCCAGAGCTGGAGGGATGCTGCAGCACCCTGTGCTGCCTAGGGGCCAAGGTGGGGAGGATGGGCACAGGGCAGAGGCAGGGTGTGGGGGGGCTGGTGCCCCCAGCTGCCCTGCCCCCATCCCTGCAGGAGTACCCGCTGTCAGCCCTGGCTTGGACCTCCTGCCACTGCGGTTTCCCCACCACACTCTTCACCCTGCACGAGCGTGAGGACGAGCAGCTGTGTGCCCAGAAGTGCCCCGGTGAGGAGTTCGAGAGCTGCGGCAGCGCCGAGTTCCTCCTGGTCTACCAGACCCAAGTGCAAGGTGAGGAGGCGCCGGGCTCATCCCGCCGGCTGCCGGCACCGCCTCCCGAGCCCCTCCTGGGAAGGAGCTTCCATGAAAAGTGACCACGTCCCTCGGGTTCTTCTCACTGCAGACAACCGCTGCATGGACAGGAGGTTTCTTCCCAGCCGTGCCAAGCAGCTGGTGGCCCTGGCCAGCTTCCCTGGGGCTGGCAACACCTGGGCACGTCACCTGATCGAGCTGGCCACCGGCTTCTACACCGGCAGCTACTACTTTGACGGGTCTCTCTACAACAAAGGTGAGAGAGGGGTTCATTGCCAGGGCTGCACCAGCCCCACTTGGGTAAGGGGAAGGTCCTGGTGTCATCTCCATCCTTGAAAGGCTGAATTTGGCAAATCTTGAAGAGCTGGGCATTGCTGCCCGTGGTGTGGGACCTGCTTGCCCCTCTTCCTGCTGCCCCCCATTATGTACAGGGAGTTTTACACTACTCATAGTTCCAGCTGGGAGAGGGCTGCAGAGTCTGCTTCCAGCCCCAGCAGCATTTATCCAGCTGCACTTTGCAAGCTGATATCCCCCCCTCGAGCCCTTTCCTTTCCCCTTGGATCACTTTAATTCCCAGGGGCACCCACTTGCTCCCTTGCAGGGTTCAAGGGCGAGCGGGACCACTGGAGAAGTGGGAGGACCATCTGCATCAAAACCCATGAAAGTGGCCAGAAGGAGATCGAATCCTTCGACTCAGCCATCCTGCTCATCAGGAACCCCTACAAGGCTCTGATGGCCGAGTTCAACCGCAAGTACGGGGGACACATCGGCTTTGCTGCTCATGCCCACTGGAAGGGCAAAGGTAGGCTGGTCCTGCTTCCGTGGGATTTGGATGGTCTCCAGCCTGGCTGATGGAGCTTAAAGCTGTTGTTAAAGCTCAGCAGAACCTAGGTCTAGCCCCCATGGGGGAGAAGCTTTGGCTGTGCCATTCCTTTGGGGTTCCCATGTTGGAAGAGCATCTTCTGGGTTTCCACCTGCAGCATCCATCCGGCATGGATGAGGGCACCTGCATGGCTGGAATGGGATGGATGGAGAAGTCAGGATGCTCTTTGTTGCTGTGTTGGGTCACAAAGGCAGCAGCAAAGGGGTGGCAGTACCTAGGGACACAAGTGCAACCTGGTGCCAATGAGGAGAGAATGAGTTGGGTCAGCAGAGACCCAAACTCTGCCCCTTATTTGGAGCAGCTCTTCAAGGCCAAAGGCAGCTGGCCTGAATGCTGGGGTGGGCAGATGGAGACAAGAGAGGTTAAAAAGATATTGGTATCCATCAGCCTTGTCTATCCATCACCTGGTGGGCACATGCATGGGTGTGGGGCTGCAGCATCCCCATGGCAATGCCGGATCTGAAGCTGGATCCCAGCAGGACCACCCTGCCCACAGAAGGGTGTCAGGAAGGGATGGCAGGCAGCACCTCAGCTCTGCCTTCCCACTGCCACCCCCAGGCGTGTTCTGGAGGCTGCTTAATTAGAGCAATTTCCAAATTGCTGTTGTGGAATTGGCATCATTGGAAAGAGTTAAAATATTTAGCTTGATTGAACATCTGCTACCCTTAATTCCAAGTTTATTTAAGGGGAGCTCTTGCTGCTGTTACTGTTATGTGCCTGGAGTTCATTATCACCATGTGCTTGCAGCCCTGGAGACCAGCCCTGCTCTCCCCACTGCCCCATCCCCTAAAACTAGGGATGGGAAATGTCCCACTGCTCCACCAGTGCCGTGTCCCACTGCTCCACCAGTGGCTTGTCCCCCTGGGCAGGTCCTTGGGCTGGCATCACCCCTTTTGTGGGGGTCATGAACCCCTCCTGAGGTGTTTTTTTGTTTGTTTTGGTTTTTTAATCCCCATCTGCTGCATCCCAAAGGACAACTGTGAATTGCAGATCCAATCCAGAGGGGGAATGCAGGACAATCCCCTCGCAGGAACCCCAGAACCTCAGGAACCTCCTGAGCTATCCCAGCCCCAACGCCCCCCACGTTTGTGTCATGTGTAAGAGGAAGGGGGGCAGGCAGAGGAGATCTTTCCCTCCACCCACCCCAGCACTCTCCAGTGTGGCCACACATCCAAATGCATCACCAAGTCCCTGCCAGAGGGTGTCTGGGTTAATTAACTGATGGGTTAAAGTGATTAAAAGTGAGTAAATCAGACAGAGCCGTGGGGCTCCCATGCCTTCCCCTGGCCCTGCTCCCCAAACTATTTCCTGCTCCCAGGAACGAATTTTGGGGCAATTTTGAGAAAAAAAAAAGCCATGCCCTGTCCTGGCACCAAGAGGGATTTCCCTTCCCCTCTCCCCATTCCCAGCCCTGCACGGAGCCCCAGGCTCTGAGCGCCCCTTTGGCTCCAGCACGTTCGTTTTACACTGTCCCTGGAGCAGTTCCAAAGCAAAGTTTTATGTGCTACGATTACAGCAGGTGAATTGTCCTGTGGCTGTTTAATGAAACAGAGACCGTGTTGAATGATTCTCCAGGGAATTAAGTACAGTTAAGCTGTTAATCAGGCCTTGGTTTTGTGGGGAGGACGGGAGGAAGAGGCAGGTACCCGGAGCTTTTATGCATCATGAGGTAGATGTACACGGCCCTGCCAGGGGAGCTGTGGCTTATTATTGATGTTTCATTACCCCTTTTATCCCCTGGTTTTTATGGCAGGATCAATTAGCCAGAGGGTAATTGAAGGATTTCAGCCTAGGCGTATGGCCCTGGGATGTGGGATGCAGGGGATGTGAGAATCATGGAATCATTTTGGTTGGAAAAGACACTTAAGGTCATCCAGCCCATTCCCCCAGCCCTGCCCAGGCCACCCCTGCCCCGTGTCCCTCAGCACCATCT
Organism: Chaetura pelagica; assembly: GCF_000747805.2. Taxonomy (NCBI): domain Eukaryota; kingdom Metazoa; phylum Chordata; class Aves; order Apodiformes; family Apodidae; genus Chaetura; species Chaetura pelagica. The sequence goes on from NW_009953068.1 coordinate 273,695, forward strand.
CCAGGGTTTGGAAACCCCTCCAGGGATGGTGGCTGCACCCTGGGCAGCCTGTGCCAGGGCCTGACACCCCTACTGGGAAGAAATAGTTCCCAATATCCAATCTAAACCTTCTCTGACACAGCTTGAGGCTGTTTCCTCTTTTCCTATCACTTGTTCCTCGGGAGAAGAGTCCCCCTCTCACTCCAACCTCCTCTTAGGCTGTTGTAGCCAGTGAGAATCATAGAATCACAGAATCCCAGGGGTTGGAAGGGACCTTGAAAGATCATCTAGTCCAACCCCCCTGCCAGAGCAGGGGCACCCAGAGCACATCACACAGGAACGTGACCAGGGGGGTTGGAATGTCTCCAGAGAAGGAGACTCCACAGCCTCTCTGGGCAGCCTGGCCCAGGGCTCTGGCACTCTCACAGGAAAAACATTTTTTCGGATATTCACCTTGAACCTCCTGTGCTCCAATTTACACCCATTACCCCTTGTCCTATCACTGGTCATCACTGAGAAAAGCCTAACTCCATCTCCCTGACACTCACCCCTTACATATTTGTAAACATGGATGAGGTCACCCCTCAGTCTCCTTTTCTCCAAAGAAGGTCTCCCCTCAGCCTCCTCTTCCCCAGGCTGAACACCCCCAGTTCCCTCAGCTGCTCCTCATAAGACTTGTGCTCCAGCCCCTTCCTTGGCTCTGCTGTCCTTCTCTGGACACGCTCCAACATCCTCCTCGTTGTCAGCAGCCCAGAACCGAGCTCAGGGTTTGAGGTGACAGCTCCTTTGCTCACCACGTCCTCTGCTCCTTCCAGAGTGGCCAGAGTTTGTGGCCAACTACGCCCCGTGGTGGGCGACCCACACCCTGGACTGGCTGCGCTACGGCAAGAAGGTGCTGGTGGTTCACTTTGAGGACCTGAAGCGGGACCTGTTCGTGCAGCTGCAGCGGATGGTGGGGCTGCTGGGCATCAGGGCCTGCCAGGACAGGCTGCTCTGCGTCGAGGGACAGAAGGACGGCAACTTCAAGCGGTCTGGCTTGAGGAAGTTGGAGTACGACCCCTACACCCCCGAGATGAGGAAGGTGATCAGTGGGTACATCAGAACGGTGGACGCGGCTCTGAAGCTCCGCAATCTCTCGGGGGTCCCGGATGACTATTACCCAAGGTGATGGTGATGGTGGCTGGGGGACCTGACCCTGCGTGGCGAGGAAGGGCTGGGGTCTTCCCGGCCTCTGCCTACTTCCACCCAGTGGGTGGCTTTTCTTGGAATTCTCCATCTGCTGCTCTTAGCTGTTCATCAACTCCCTGCATGAGCAACCAACGCTCCCCAGCCACTGCTGAGCTTGCTTGGCCCTCGCTGGTGTGGACTCGAGCAGGATGGAGCCACCCAGGGGATGAAGGTACCATCATATAGAATTAGACTGGTTTGGGTTGGAAGGGACCTTAAAGATCATCTAGTTCCAACCCCCCCTGCATGGGCAGGGACACCTCCCATTAGAACCAGTTGCTCAAAGTCCTGTCACCTGGACATCTCTATCCCCCTCCTCTTTTGGTTGCCACTGAGCCCTGCAACAATGATTTGTTGTAGTGGTGGGGATGTCATGTTGGTGTCACACAGGGGGCTGAGCTCCCCTTGGGGGGGAATTCCCAACACCTAGCATCATGTGGATGATGATCCTGCAGCTCCTGGGTATGGAAATGGAGGAGAACAATGCCTCCAAATGAGGTGGCTGTGTGTGTCACCCACACTGTCCCATGGCTCTGTGGGGACTCTCCAGCAGCCTGGGGATGGGGGGGGGGGCCTGTGGCCAGACCCGTGTCCCTGGTCACCACACTGGGCATTGATGCTGTGCCAGCCCTGGGGGGGCCTGTGGCCCAGACCCAGGTCGGGGGGAGGATGCTCCAGAGAGGGGTGTTGGCCCCAGACAGAAGAGCTGATGGAACTCACCAGCTTGTCCTTGCCTCATTCCCAAAGCTCCTGAGTTAATACAGCCCTCCCTCCACCCCAGGAGCAGTTCTACAGCCTGGACACATCATGTCCCCTCAGCAGAGGGGAGCAAACCTGGGGGATGAGCTTTGGGGGTTCCTCTGGCCCAACCTAGCCCCTTACTGGGGGTCCCCAGCCCTGCCCCCACCCTCGTGCTGCTCAAGTAAAACCAAAGGATCTCTGGGTGCATTGGGAACAGGCTGGACACCAACCTGGCTTTGTGCTGAGCTGCATGTGGTCCTCAGTTGTGTCCCCATCCTCTGCCACCCTCCCTGTCCTGGCTTTGGCACAAATGAGCTTCCCAGCTCCTCTCACTCCCCCCTTTGGATGTAGGTGCAGAAGCCATATATTGTACACAGCCTTTTCTAGCATTAGGTAGTTAATGACTGGCTTTTAACTCTTGGTCAGAAGGGAAATCCCTGCATGGGTTGAAGATCTAGAGCCTTCCCTTGATCTAGATTCATAGAGAGAGAAGCAAACTCCACGGAGAAAAAGGAGAATTTAAATAAAAATATATTTTTCTAAGGTGTGTGCAGAGCAGAGGTTGGGCAGGGCTGGGGGCTCCAGGTCCCTGCTTCTTTGCACGGAGGTGAGTGAATAAGTTCATAGGGAGCAGCTGCCCTGTTTTTAACTCTTCCCTTGGCAGAGAAAGGGCTGGAGGTGCTCCAGGAGCCAGCCTGGCTCTGGGGATGGAGCAGAGCCCAAGCTCCTCTGCTGCCCACAGGGCTGCCCACCTCGGTCTGAACAAACCCTCAGGTCAATCCAGCTATTAAAGGAGAAATTTTGATGCTATTCCTGCCTTCCCGTGTGTTTGTGGGGCCACCTGAGCATCCCAGCACCCCCTCCCAGCAGCTGGGTTCCCCCAGGGCTGGGGAGCCATGGGTGGGCAGCTCCTCTCCCCCTGCCTTTCATCCCCTGCAGGTAATTCCAGTATCTAAACCACTGGCAGCACAACCAAAGCGGCTCCTTCCCGGGAGTTTTATGCCCTTTATCATGTACTTAAAGGCAGATTCAGGTGAGTGGGGGGAGATTCACTCCCAGCTTTATTCCCATTGCCTCTCATCCTTCCTTGGCTCTGAAGAAAGAGCAGGATCAGTGGGATTTATTCCATTTCACTTGGCTGATCACCTGCTTATCAGGAGTTGGTGAAATGCCTTTTTCATATATATAGATATATATTTATATAGTGTTGAGTTTACAGGAGTCAAGATCCACACCAGGTGGGACTCGTTCTGGCAGGCAAGGTTCCCTTCTGTGCCTTGCAAGTAATTAAAACCCCAAAAAGCCAATTAACCTCCAAGATAAAACAATTAAGAGATGACAATGCATGTGGCCAGTGTGCCTGGGCTGTGGCCTGTAAAGGGAGGTGTGAGGAGGGGGCTTTCCCTGGCCTGGGGACCCCCCACATCCTGGGGACATTGTCACCTCCACCACACCCCTGCTGAGCCCACAGCCACAGGACAGAGGAAACTCCAGCACCATCAGCTTATCTGTATTTTTTTAAGTGTATTTTTCTCTCTCCCATGGCTGTGAGGATCACAGCAGCTTTAATGCCTTTATTTCATTGCAAGCCCTTAATGTATTTATTTATTAAATGCCAGGGTGGTTGTTTTTTGGTTTTTTTGTTTTTTTTTTAAACCCACGTGGGACTGGAGTGGAGAGAGAAGCCAACCAACCTTTCTGCATCCTTTTCACATGCAAAATTGGTGACCTTTCCCAGCTGCCCTGCTCAGCTGGCTTTGTGATGCCATCAGTCTGGCTGGGTGGGGAGTTGGCAGGATTTATTTTTATTAAAAAAAAACCAAAACCAAAACAGCAGCAAATCTTTCCACATGACTCAGCCCTGAGCATCCCTGGGCTGGAGCAGCTGCCTCGTACAGCCCAGGCTTGGGGCTGCTGGGGGGACCCTCACCCCCCCTTCCCTGCCTTTCCTCTCTCCCATGGCTGTGAGGATCACAGCAGCTTTAATGCCTTTATTTCATTGCAAGCCCTTTATGTATTTATTTATTAAATGCCAGGGTGGTTGTTTTTTGGTTTTTTTGTTTTTTTTTAAACCCACGTGGGACTGGAGTGGAGAGAGAAGCCAACCAACCTTTCTGCATCCTTTTCACATGCAAAATTGGTGACCTTTCCCAGCTGCCCTGCTCAGCTGGCTTTGTGATGCCATCAGTCTGGCTGGGTGGGGAGTTGGCAGGATTTATTTTTATTTAAAAAAAACCCAAAACCAAACCAGCAGCAAATCTTTCCACATGACTCAGCCCTGAGCATCCCTGGGCTGGAGCAGCTGCCTCGTACAGCCCAGGCTTGGGGCTGCTGGGGGGACCCTCACCCCCCCTTCCCTGCCTTTCTGTGCTAAAACTAACCTATTTTCTGTCCTCTCTCCTCCCCAGCAACATTTTCCTGCCTCCCTGGGTGAGGCTGCAGCCTCCTGGGCTGCCTGGGGGCCTGAGCTGTTGCTATAGCAACAGCATCTGCACCAAAACTCCCTGAATCTCCCCCAAAGCCCTGTGGGTTTTGCACTCAGTGGGTCAGTCCCTGCCATGGAGGAGATGCTGCTGCTGCTGAAGGAGATGATGCCAGGGAGGGTTCTGAGCAATGAGCCCAGGGATGGAAACAATGGGGGGGGGGAAAGGGGGGCACCCAGAGCAGCTCAGAGGGAAGGGGCTCCCCTTCCTCCCTCATTAAAATCCCACACAAAATTCCTGCCGCTGGTTCAATGACAGGGCAAGAACCAACCTGATAACACAGAAGCTGTGACAGCACTTTCACAAAGGCTGAATAATGTGGAGGAGACGGGAGCTCTAAATCTGAGCTGCAATAATATTCATCCCTGACAAAAGAACCATGTTTATTTATCAGCTTTACTGTTTTCCATAAAATTTACAGCTGATGATCTGCCTGAATGCAGCAGAGATAATTTAACCATGGCTCCAACCCACCTGGCATTGAGGAAAGGGGAATATGTTTATTCTTCTCTTTTTTTTCCCCTGTCTTCTTAATTCCAGGTCTAGATAAAGGGATGGATTGATGGGGGAGGAAGAGCAGCTTTATTTCAGGGCCAGGACAGCTAATTGGAAAAGAACAGTCGTTAAGGATGGGAGCGTGTTCCACAGAAATGGTTTTTGGTGGATTCTGGAGTAATTTCCCAGCTGTTGGTGTGAAATGAGACCCAGGCTCAAGCTTTGGGGCCTTGTCACCTGTGGGTAATTCTGGGGAGGCAGCAGTGGGGAGGGGGCAGGTCTGGCACATCACCAGGATGCATCAGGTGAGGACATGTCCTGCACTAGGGGGGCTGGGGGTGCTGAGCCCCCCCAGCACCTGGGCTGTGTGGGACCCCAAGGGGTAGGGCAAGAAGAGAGGGCTGAGGCAGGGAAATGGGGTCTTTGTGTTGTGGGGTGGACAGGGTGGAGTCCTGGGTTCAGGATCAGGGTCCCAGGGCTTGACATGGGGGTCCTGGCCTGGGGGTCATGGTCTCAGGGCTGGATATGTGGGGTCTTGGTGCTGACTGGCTGTGTAACCTGGCCCTGCAGCTGCAGCTCCCACTGAGCCTCATCTCTGGACACTAATTACAATTTTCACACATCAGCCTCGAGGTGGCCATGGTGTCATTAACCTCCTGCCAGCATTAATCAAGAGGACACATTAATTGCCAGCACAGGCCTTAGCCAGCAGAGCAGTGAGTCTGTCATCCCCTGGGGGAACAGGACCAGGGTCACTGAGACATCTCCAAGGACCCACAATTTAATATATTGGATCCTCCCATCACCACAGGGACCGTGGCCAAGCCCAGGGCCAACACAACCTCCAGCACTGAAAAATAAGCTGGAGAGCTGGAGGGATGCATTTTGGGAATACCAGAGGAACAGGGATGGTATTGAGTGGGATCTCTGTGCCGTGCTGCTGGGAGGGGAGGAAAAATCTGGCTGGTGCACATGGAGCTGAGGGTTTGTGAGGAGTATTTCTGCCCTGCTTCTCTTTTGTAGAGATGCATTTTTAATGGGCTCTGTTTGATCTCTTTGTCAGCCCTGATGTGGGAACAGGAATCTCTGAAATTCCAAGGGAGGTTCACTCAACACCTGGTGGGTTAGAGGCATTGACAGGTGAAGCCCCAGGGATTTCTTCCCTTCTTGTCCCCACCCTCCTCCCAAGCCCTGCTGGGATGGAGGGGATGAAGCAGCAACGCTCTGCTGATCCTGGGGTGTCTGAAGGGATGTGGGGGAGACCTTCAGAAGATCTTACCTGCAAGCCCAGGGATCAGGACTACAAACTGGATGATTTTTAAGGTTCCTTCCAACCCAACTATTCCTTGATTCTATAACCAAGTGATCCCACCAAGGAGCAGACAACTATGGAGCCATTCACCAAGTCCACTCAGTTCTGGAGGGGACAGCAGGTCCTCCCTGGGACCACCCTTCCCAGCCTATGGACCTGCTCCCCAGCACTTTGCATGAACGACTCACAGTCCCAAGCATCAAACCACTCTACAAAACGTACCACATGAAACAGGCCCATCACAGCAGGGATTGCTCAAAAGACACTTTAAATGAACCTCTTTCTTTTTTCCTCCAAGTTTTCAACATCAGTGACCCCATGCCCAGGCCTAGTCCCTATCCTGGCAGGTCTGGGTCACTTAGAAGACATGAAGATGTCCTGGTCCATCAAGGTTGGGATATTCCAACCCCTTTTACAAAGGCACTTATCTGGCCCGCTCTGGGTGCAAAGTGCCCAAAACACAGTTAAAACCACATTGCACCAGTACCAATATACTTGAGGACGTTACCATGAGTAGCTACATAGAGGACATGGAAAGAGCATCACCCGTTTTGCTGCACCAGGTATCATTGGTGGCCACCATCATGGTGGTACGTATGGGCGACAGCAGAGGACTGTGTCCCTCCTGAAGGCATCCAGAGCCTAGAGGACTGTCATCTCCTTCTCAGTCATTGAAGACACCTTGGAGAAGCTCCTGTGAACGATGCTGGAGTGGCCTGTCTCCTCGCTGAGGGCGTTCACCAGTCTGGACAGGATGGTGACCTTAAACTTCTTGAAGTCCTGGCCCATGAAGACATAGAGGACAGGGTTCATGCAGCTGTTGGAGGCAGCGAGCGCCGTGGTTATGGGGATGCTGATCTCAAACACGGAGTGTGGGATCACATCAGGCTTTATTTCCAGG
>NW_009953068.1:280984-285473 GCF_000747805.2 Chaetura pelagica
TTCAGCAGGTGGTAGGGACTCCAGCAAAGGAAGAAAGTGACTATAATGCTGACGATGATCTTGAAGGGCTTTTTGGACTTGGCAAGGCGGTTCCGGCGCAAGTTGAAGACGATGGCGACGTAGCAGAAGGTGATGATGGTTATGGGCAGGATGTACCCGGCCAGGAACCTGGTGATGTTCACCGTTTGGTGCCTCATTAGTGCCAGGGCTTGGTAAGATTTATTCCTGGAGAGGGAGAAGTTGCTGAAACAGATGACGGAGTCGCGGGTTTGTGCCGTGTCTCGGAAGACAAGAGAAGGGCAGCTCATGATGATGCCAATGGTCCAGATAATGGAGCAAACCAGGTAGGCAAGGTTGGTGGAACGATGGTTTTGAGACCAGACTGGAAAAACCACAGACACGTAGCGATCGAAGCTGATGGTGGTGAGCAACAGGACACTGGTGTACATGTTGAGGATGAGGAGGAAGGAGTTCAGCTTGCACATGACTGTACCAAAGATCCAGTTGTACCTCATGGCCGTGTAAGTAATGTTGATGGGCAGGAAGATGTTGAAGAGGAAGTCAGCCACGGCCAGGTTGAGGAACCAGACGGCATTGACCGACTTCTTCATCTTCAGAGTGATGATGGCGATGACGAGGCCATTCCCCAGGATGCCCAGCACGCAGGACACGCTGTAGATGACAACAGAGAGGATCCTTGCAATGTCCTTTGGGTCATGGGATGGGTCTGTCCACACGCTGCTGGTGTCCTCGTAGGTGTAATCTGCGTAGTCGCTGTAGTTATCAACATCGTCCGAGTAACTGGACAAATTGGAAAGTGCCATGATCTGCAAACAAGCAACAACCTGGTTGGTCCTGGGCTGGTGATGTTTCTCTGCATGTTTCTGTTGAGCAAACCCATGGTGGTAACCACCAGAAGACCAGCCAGGGGGATAGACCCCAGCCCTCCAGCACCCACAGGGACGAGGGGCCATGGGGAGAGGGGATGGGACACACATGTCCTGGGATCTGTGGGGACCCTGCCCTTGGAGGAAGATGCTCCCATGGCTCCTCACTGGGTTTCCACCCAACCAAGAGCCACCAGCCACAGGATGTGATTCAATCCCTCATCTCCACCAGGATGTGGCTGTAGCCTCATCCTGTAAAAATGATGCCTATTACCCACCAGCTTCTGGGGGAAAACTAGAGTGATGCTCATTAACAGCTCGTTAACAGCCTGGGGACCTTCCAATCTGCAAAATATGATGGCTTTTCTTTTATTTACTTTTGTTTTTCTCCTGAGCACCCAGCAAATCAGACTGCAACTCCAGTGTGTGGCTCACCAGGTACCCAAGTGACACCAAGGACCTGGTGTGATGACCCCACTGCTGGACCCTCTTACCTCGCTTGGCTCCACAGCTGGATGCCCGGTGGGATGCAGGAGAGGTGAGATGGGTCAGTGTCCCACAGCACAGTGACAGGTCCCTCTGCTCTGGTCTAGGGATGGAGCTGAAATATTGAAGCTGAGCTCAAACAAAAGGGAGGAAACTGACACTTGGCCACCACAATTTCACCCTGTGCAGCCTCCCCAGGAGGTTGTACTGACCTGGGCACCCCCACCACAGAGTGGGTGAAGCTGGGGTCCTGTCGTGATCCCAGCAGCTTTTGGGATAACCCCACACAGAAATCCTGGCCCCCACACTGGATGCAAGCATCCAACAGGACACACCAGTCGGTGAGTGGGTCCAGCACCAGCAGGTACCTGGGAAGGACTCCACCATCAAGCCTTAATACCTTAAACACGTGCGAGGTGCCTGGACTCTCATAGGGTTATTTCTCTGATTAAATCATATTTGATAAAAGCTAATTGTGATAATGAGGAGAGCTGGCTGCAATCCCAGGGCACCTCAGCCAGTGTGTCCCCATGGGAGGGACTTGCCTCTGTCTATCCAGGCTAGACCCCCTTGTTCTCAGGGAGTTTCATTGCCCTCCCAGCTCAGAGCTGGGCTGGGTTTATGTTATGACCTATTGTTTCTCCCTGGGCTTTTCCTCCTGTTCCTTCCTGCAATTCTTGCTGCTCCCATCACTGCAAAGTCCCTGGCTGGGGGCTTAAATCCCAGCCCCATCACCTCCCCCTTGCTGAGCTCTGGGAGGTGAAGAGCAGCTGCAATAAATAAGAACTTAGGGCAAAGCTTGGGAATTAGAGCTGGAAGGAAGCCTTGCCCTGAAGAAGCCTTGATGGCCAAAAGGATGAATTAAAGCTGATGAGCAGGTGGAAGGAGCAGGCTCAGCAGGGCTGGCTGTAACTGTGCTGACTGATCATGTTCCTGGGCAATGAGCTATCCTGGCCACGGTCACCACAGCCCAGTGGTTTGCATGTCATCACCCTCCCAAAGGCAAAGCTGCAGAAAGGTGGAGGAGACCACAGCTCCATCTCCATTCCACCACATCCCATTGCATCTGATGGCAGCCCACCCCACCCAAATACATCCCACCCCATTACATCCCACTCCACCCAACCTCATCAACCCTGTTGCAGCCTCTCCCACTGCATCACATCCCACCCCATCTCATTGCATCCCACCCCACTCCATTACAGCCCACCCCACTCCATTACAGCCCACCCTACTCCATTACAGCCCATCCCACTCCACTGCATCCCACCCCCTTGCCACCCATCCCATCTCCTTACATCCCACCCCATTGCAGCACAGCCAACTCCACCCTTTTTACTGGGTTTTAACATTTGCCTGTCACAATGCAGATGGGACAGTGCAGGTGGGGGAAAAGAATCCACCCCCCCCATGACCTCTGCCAGGTTGGGTGGGATGGGATGAGCAATCCCAGGTTCCCCACTCAGGACTAGGAGCTGACAATGGCTGGAGAGCAATGGGAACAGCAGGGCTCCACTTCCCCCTGGGATCTGGCAGGTGATGGGGTCGTTTCCCGAGGGGCAGCTGCGTGAAACCTCCCTATTTCTTGCTCAAAAAAAACAACACCCAAACCCAACAACCCAACACTTGCAAAAAAAAAATAAATAAGATCCAGCTCCTCCCAGCCTGTCTCAGTGCTCCCCTGCCCAGCCCAAGCCAAAACCACCCTGCTCCTCAGCCTGGCCAGCCCTGTCCTCCCACCTCCACAAACCCGAGCGCAGGATCTACCCAAAACCTCCTCTCAGCCCCGTCATTGCCACAGCTGTGCTTGTTCTGGTACCTGGGAAGGCTGAGTCCGGCCCGTGGGATCCGGGCTGGGGATCCGGGCTGGGATCCCTGGGATCCGGGCTGGGATTCCCGCCGGGCGGATCACACACCCGCGTCCCGGCGCGCGCCGGGGGAGGATGAGGTCAGGGATGTTGTTCTTGGGAAGGCAACAGGAAACGGAGAGAACTGCAGAAAACGTTCAAATCCAGCTTTTCTGGGCAAAAGCTCTTCTGTGGCTGGCCCAGACAGGCTGGGGGAGAGGGATGTGAGTGGGGAAGGGGGGAGCTGGGCTGGATCCACAGGCCAGGGATGCGGCCGTGCCCGGGAGGGCAGGGGATGCTCAGGGCACTGCCGGGCACGGGTACTGCCCGAGCAGGCAGGGGACTGGACCAGGAAATTCCAGAGCGACCCAGCACTGCCTTCTGCCTCCCCCAGTGCCCACAGGCAGGAGGTACTGAAGGTACTGGTACAGCCTGGGAGAGGAGGGAATCAAATCAAACCAAAGAAACCCCAAGAAATGTAAAGAAACCCTATGAGACCCAAAGAGACCCAAATAAAACCAAAGCCAAGCAGCAGACCAGCCTCTGAGCACACCAGATCCTTCCTGTGCTGTCAAAGTACATGGAGGCTTCTGCCTCCACGATCCTGCAGAACCTTGTGCCAGGGTGGGCACAAGCACACAAACCCCCCGCCCCAGCCCCGGGGAAACTGGGGGTGCCCTGAGCTGAATGCTTGTCCTCCCCCTCAAAGCACCCAGGGGGTGCTAAGGGTGCAAGGGACGCTGAGGGCCGGGACGGACAGACTCCCACGGGAAGCAGGTGGGTGAGCAGGGTGGGCTGTGCTGGTCGCTGCCTCCCCCAAGCACGTCGAGCATTTCCCCTCCCTCCCGGCAGCGGTTTCCGAGGTCCCGGGGCACCCCGAAGCCACTTCCCGGGGGGCAGGGCGGGGGGTGTCCCCCCAGCCCCGGCACAGCCCCCTTCCCGGGGATGGGAATTGCCGGCAGATGTTTGGGGAAAGGCGCGGTGGCTTCTCTGAGGAGCTTTGGGGAGCACAGGGCAGGGCAGCAGCCCCTCGCTGCCCCCCCGGACCAGCCAGAGCCCGGGATTTCTCTCTCACGGCAGAAATCCCAGCTCCAAGGGGGTTTATCCCTCCTGTCCCAGACCACGGGCTGGATCCTGAGGGGGAGTATGTCCTAGGGAACCCACCCCAAGCCAAAGCCACCCCGTTCCTCCAACACCCACACTTTTCCAGCCCGGGGTTACACGGGAGAGATGTCACCACTGGGGTCCAGTCCCACACCAGGGCTTGTC
>NW_009953068.1:286549-286791 GCF_000747805.2 Chaetura pelagica
CTGGGTACCCCTCCAGTTCCCCCTCATTTGAGCCACCAATCGCCATGGCAACAGCCAGCACAGGGAGAGATGCTGAGCAGCACCCGGGTCATGGCAGGATGCCTGGGATGGAGCCTCAGGCCCTGGTATGAACCCCCCACCCAAAACATGCCCAGCAAAGGGCAGCTCAGCCTGGTCCCCAAGCCCTGGCTTGTCCCAGTGCTGCTCCTGGCTGTGGTCCCAGTCCTGCCACCCCTCCCCCA
>NW_009953068.1:286928-289748 GCF_000747805.2 Chaetura pelagica
AAGTGAGGCACAGGGCTCTACGGGGTGGCAGGGAAGCACAAGACCTACCTGTATCCATGGCACTTGGACACACCCATGCTTCACTCCCATGGAGCATCCCTGGTTAAGGCTTCATTCCCCCGGCCCCGGGTGAAAAGGGGGAAAAAATTAAAAAGGACTGGCTGGAAAAGGCAGCCCTAAAACAGCTGCCATGCCCAGGGTGGGACGGAGTAACAGCATGAGTCAGTGTTTATCTGGGCAGAGCCAGCCAGGCAGGACGGGCCAGGTCGGGGCTCCACGAGCTGCCCACTGTCTGGGGTCATCCCAATGGAGAGGGCACCCCAATCCAGCTGGGAACTGCTGGGGAACCTCAAAACACAGGTCATGCTCTTCCCAGGATTCAGCTCCTGCAAGAGCTGGGCAAAGGAACTCAGCCTTCCCTGGCACAAAGTGCCCAGGTCTGAGTACAAGCCTGGGTGAAGCTGACCCCTCCCCCTGCTCCCTGTCCTCTCTGTTCTTTGAAGGGTTGAGTAGTAAAAGGGAAAATCTTGGGCGTTTGTACCTCCACGGGCAAAGATTTTCTTTAAAAAGGGCAGTTTGTGTTTCTGTGCTGCTTAAAATGACACAACCCACTTCCAAGATCATAAAAGTTCTTTCATCTCCTCTCTTTTTTTAAAATATATATATAGGTTGCCATGAATCTGAGGCTCTCCTGGCACTTTGCAGGCAATAAAAAGACTAAGAAAACTCCCTTTTTTTTTCTGAGCATCCTCCCCACTGCATCACCCCAGCCCAGGTGGGTGGGACAGGGCACAAACTGCTGCAATCCCGGGAAATTTCCATCCCTTTTAGGGACCTGCCTCAGCGCTGTGGGGATGTCCCTAACCTTGGCCTGGGCTTTATCACAGCTGGTTGGGGACAAAGGGGGGAGGCAAGAGGGAGAGGCTCGCGTGCCACCTGCGAGGCTGCTCTCAACTGCTGGAGGTTTTGAGGGTACAAAGAGGAAGGAAACCAAGAAGAAAGAGATAAGTCCTGTCCCTCCTGCTGCCAGAGGGACAGACGTGACTGTGGTCAGGGATGGGAGACAGTGTGTGTCCCCCCCCAACCACCATCAAGTGGGAAAGTCACCCCCGGATCCCCAGGAGCATCCCCCAGCTGCAGCTGCATGCCACGTTCCCTGCATCTTGATCAGGATGGCAAAGAAAAGCTCCCTGTTCTGAGGTGACACTGGCATGCTCTAAGGACATCTCCCCCCACACACTCCCTCTTCCCTCCAAATTCACACCCAGTTCCTCTCTCTGCAGCTTTCCCACCTGCAAAACCACCACGGGGGCTCCCGTCACCACAGACTGCAAAGCCCAGATCCAAAAATTTGGGGATTTTATGGACAATCTGAAGAAAAAAGTGGGTCTTGGGCTGGTGGTGACCTCTGGGAGGCCACAACCACCCCCCACACCAAACCCTAAACTCACTTTATAATAACAGAGGAGCCAAAAACCTCGACTAGATGCAAATCCCTTGAGCCAAGCAATGATTTTCACCTGGTCACAGCAACCCCCTCCCTCCCAAATACATGAAAAAAATATAAATATTCATATATTGCTATAAAAACCCAGAAGTATTTACCTGAGCTTGATAAATCCCCCAAGGCTTCTGAGTGCACAGAGGCTGGATTAAATGTCCCTGGGCTTGCACAAAACCAACCCTGGGGTTAAATTCATCCTGGGAAGGACACACACCTCTTGCTGATGGGAGGATGAAGGGGAAAAAATAGTAATAAATGCACAAAGCAACTGCTGGGCTGGGAGCTGAGACGGGCAGAGCATGAGAAGAGGGAAGCAATGCTCAGCAGCAGGATGTGGGGACGCAGGACCTTGGTAGAGGCGGTTCAGCTGGACACAAAGAGGGGTCAGGGCAGCTGGCTGCCCTCAGTGCTGGGTCCTGGATCAGGATTCCCATGGGATCCCTCAGGCAGGGTTTGAGCATCCCTCACTGGTGCAAAAAGCTGTGGTCTTCTTGATCCCAGCGAGGGGGGAGAGCAGCTGAAGGGCCTGATGGAATCTGGGGTGTCCCATGTCCCAGCTCCCAAACTGCCACATCCCTGCTCCCCAAGACCCCCATGTCCCTGCCCCACTGCCTGGGATGCTCCTGCTCTCACAGATGCAGGTCCCCAAAGCCCTCCCTGGGGTGCATGGCAGGAGGGGAGCAGGTCCCCCCCCACACTGTGCCGCCCCCTCCAGCACTGCTTGCCAGATCCTGCTTCTTCCCAGCTGTTCATCCAGCTGGGGCCCACGTGCCGAGGTGGGTCTGGATCCAGCAGTGAGTTCCAGAGATGGATCAGCCTGTCCTGGTTCTCAGAAGGACCCCAGGCAGAGGGGTGGCAGTCTGTGGTGGGCACAGGGCATCCGGTGATCCAGCACGGATGGTCACAAACCTCCATCCCGAGCCAGGGAAGCTCATCCCAAGGGAAATACACTTAAAATTCACGCACATGCAGTGACTGGACCAAAACTCAGCACCACACACCCGCCCTGGGAGCAGCCTGTTCCAGCAGAGCCAGCAGTGAGCCTGGCAGAACCCCTGCCACCCACCAGCACCAACACCCAACGTTCTGGCTCTCCCACAAGGGAGAAAATCCGAGTTCCCCAGAGCCCATGGCACCATGAAAGGAAACCTGTCACCAAACGCATGACCCAGGGAACTTCGGGTGATGCCCCTGGGGAGGTGGGGACACTAATCCCCCCAGCACGAGGGGGGGAGGTACCACAGGAGCTGCAGAAGAGGAACCAGCAGTGGGGTCGATGCCGCCTTTGCACAACTCCGTGTTGCAACACCCCCCCC
>NW_009953068.1:289761-295788 GCF_000747805.2 Chaetura pelagica
AGGAGGAGACCTGCGGATGCGCCCAGTTCGGCTGCTCTGGGAAAGGAGAAGGGACCCGAAAAAGTCCAGATGTCTGCACCAAGCAGGGATGTGCCAACCCGGGTGGCTCGTGACCAGCATGTTGGTGTCCCCACTCCCAGGGTTTTGCAGGACCCCCGGGATGTGGTGGCAGCTCCGTGGGTGCCGGTGCCAGCAGCAGAGCAGGTCACGCCACGTTTGTGGCACCTGTGGCACGTGGCAGGTCCCCAGTGGGACACCAACCCCCTGCACCCCAATGCACCTGGGTGAAGCTGTCCCCCCTCTTGGCAGCAGGACATGCAGGTCGCTCCCAAATGTACTAAAAATCCATGGGAAACAGGATCCTGGTGGCATGGGCAGCGTGGGCTGGTTCTGCCCCATCACTCCATCCCATCACCAGCCACAGTAACACCTCCCAGTACCCCCAGTATCCCCATCTCCATCTTTCCAGCGACCTTCCCAAATACCTGGTGCAGGGCCACGTTCCCTGTGCCAGCGAGGCCAAGGTGACACGGCTGCCCGTGCCCGGCGAGGATGAGGAGTGGCTCAGCCCAGCGCCGGCGCCGAAGGCTCCCCAGGAAGAAGCGGGCTCGCATCCCTGGGCTGCTCCCGGTGCGGCGGGGCCAGGAGCAGGCACAGAGCCGCTCCCCGCCGGATTTAAGGGCGAGGGGAGGGGGAAGGAGCAGCGGCCACATCCATCACCAGGGCTTTCTTGGCAGCACGATGCTCCGCCGGCAACAGCTGGGAGAGGGTGTGACGCCGGGAGCTGGGAACGCTGGCCCAGATCCTGCCGCGACCCAGCATGAGGAAGCAACAAGCCGCTTCCCGAGGGGCCTCCTTCCCTGTCTCAGCCCCCCCAGCCAGGAACAAGCCGCCCTAACGAGGGCTAATGAAGCACAGAGCGCTCCGGAGCGGTGCGGGCCCCGAGGGGAGGCAGGTGGCTGGCAGCCACCTCGCCGGGTTGTCCCCACCACGGGTCACCCGCTGTCCTCAGCCACCCACACCCCTCACAGCTCCCTTCGCCCCCCTCCCCTCAACTCCTTCCAAGACGTTGAGTCACTTCCCTTCGTCAAATCTGGCTCCCAAAAGCCGCGGGGCTGGTTCCCCCGATGGATTTCATTACCGCCAGGATGCGGTGACAGCTCTGTTACCTCCCACCCCCCCCAGCCCCGTTAACATGGGCTCGTGGTGGGGCACGGTGGGCTGGAGGAGGCTGGATGCAGGGATGGGGCTCAGGGGGCTGCAGGGAGGAGAGCGGGAGGTTTTCCGGGCCAGCCCCCGGGTTGGGAGTGCGGAGCAGCGCAGCCCCCACCCACGCGGAGCAGGAGGTTGGGAGAACTCCCAGTGCTTGATGTGGCACCGTGTCCCTCCCTGCGCTTCCCCCGGGCCCGCCCTTAGACCCACTGCAGGGTTTGGCTCCCAGGACATCGCCTGGGAAGCAGGAGGTGGGTGCGGGGGCGATGTCCCCATGTTAGAGCCCTCCTGCCAGCAGGATGCAGCCAGGCAAGGAGCAGAATCCATCCCTGCAGGACACACCAGCGCAGGGTTCCCCGCCAGCCGGGTCACCCGCTTCCCCAGCAGAAAGGCTGGTCATATATGAAGAGTACTTCATTATCCTTGGCTGTAAAGACAGCCCGAAAAACATCTCCAAAAACCACCCCGGGGCACGGGGGTGCTCAGCCACGGATGCTCCTCAGAGCCCAGCACCGCAGGGGTGCTGTGTTGTGGTGACAGCCAGCCTGGCAGCACCAGGGGTCCTGAGCCTCAGCTTCCCAGCAGCCTCCCAGGCACTGGGGTGGGAGCTGAGCCTTGTGCCTGGGCAGGATCAGTCCATCCCTTTGTCTCTGAGTCCTTTCCCAGGCACCTGCCACTCCCACCGGGCCGGGCAGGACGCAGGATGTGGCCCATGGGCACTTGTCCCTGCGCTCAGCAAGACAATGGAGTTAAAAACACGCTGACAGGGGGTAAAATGTCACGTCCTGGGTGTTTGCCTGCACGGTGGTTTGGGGTTTCCCTCCAAGGAGCTCAGCACTGCCTGCTCAGCAAAGCCTGCAGTGCGAGATGGATGGACAAGCCCCACATTCCCAGGGACCTGCTGGAGCAGCCGTGGGGAAGAGCTTGGGGAAGGGGCACGGGGCTGGCAGCTCCCACCGTGACACAGGGCACCAGTGGAGACTCTGGCATCCACCACATCCTTGGCAAACACCCCCCGTGCCACCCTCACCCAGTGCCACCCCCGCCGAGCAGAGCAATCATGGCTCTAAATTCAGCAGTTTGGGGGAAGTTATTAAGTATCTTCTGACCCCCCCCAAACACCTCCCTGCCACACTGGGGTACTGGGGGGAGCCTGGCAGATCCAGCCCAGCCAGAGCAGGTGCTCACCCTCCTCTCCTCTCCACAAGGGTGGTGGGAATCTGCCTGAGTCATCCCAAAGCAGATGTCACATTTAGTGTGGAAGAAACTGCAGCAAGATTTTCCCTCTCTGTGGGAGCTTTCTCCATCCTTCAGCAATGCTTTTCTTCACCCTGGGCTGAGCCGTGGGAAAAGAATGGCTGGGAAGGGAGTTGGGGTCAGCAGCAAGACCACAACGTGGGGGTCCCACACCATTTCCCAGCCTCAAAGCCTGCCCCACCCCAGGACCAGGGTTATCCCCATGGATAACCATTGCTCTGCCTTTCCAGGTTGTGGGAAGCTCGTTCCTCCTGCTCTTGGCTTCACGACCTGCTGCAATAACCAGCTCTGTGTCCCAGCCCTGCCTGGCCAGCCGGGTGGAAATGAAACCTCACTGCACAAATAAAAAGCCCACAGACAGGATGTCAGAGAGACTCCTCGCTTTCCCCATTTTGCTGAACTGATACAATTGCTGAAAAAAACCCAACACAACAGCCCCAACCTTGTGCAACTCCAGGCCTATAAATAGCAATGTGGCACGGGAAGGAGCCGAGGCTGCGCTTGGATGACCCTGCCCCAGTCCACAGCAGCCCTAGAGCTGGAAACAGCATCATGTCCCAATCATGTCCCACCGTGTCCCACCTCATCCCACCACCGGGATGGGCAGGATGGGGCCATTCCCACTCCAGTGGCAGGTGATGCTGAGACACCTCCAAACTCCAAAATACCCTGCTGTCCCCCAGAAAACAGTTCCCTTCATCCTGCTGATGGATCCACCACCTTGGCTGTGGCTTCACGGATGGATGCAGTGGGACCAAGAAGTGAAGCTGCTGTCTAAGGCATTAAACTGACAATGACTCCAGCTCCTCTCTGCAAGTTACGTGTCAGTCCCCATCGCCTCCGTTAATTAATTTTAATTCCCTGCAGGATCCCTTCCATGTGTTTTGTTGTACAAGATTAATGGAGAATATAAAATTACATTTTCCCCCTCGAGACATCACTACCAATCTGGAAAAAGCCTCAACAAGCCCTTCCCCAGAAACATTCAGAGACCAAGAGTAGGGCTGAATCCTTCGGGATTCACAGTCACAAACAGGATTCCCCAGGGAACGCCGTGCGGAGCAGCAAACTCCTCCATGCAGGGGATGACCCTCCTGCAAGGTGGGCTGGGAACACAAGGGCCAGGGAGTTGAATTCCCAGGCACGGATCTGCTCCTTCATTTCACGGTCTTTAGCTAATTTGAAGGATTTTTATCCCCAGCTGCTCAGCAGAAGCGGGAAGGAAAGGGGATGCTCTGCTGCTCCACACCCCCAATTTACCCCCAAATTGTTAATTTTGCCAGAACCCAGCATTTTCTCCACCCATCATGTCACCCTGGAAAACTTTTTTTTGTGGAAAAAGTGCCACTTGGCTCTTTTTCTCCAACTCTGAGAGGGTTTTTTTAACATGACATCTTTTGTGGGAACCGCTCCCAGCCAGGTCTGCTTCTCAGAAGGGAAAAAACAACCCAAACAAACCACGGGCTCTGGGGCTGGAAAACGAGAAGACTCAGGGATTTGTGAGGGTGCAAAACTCAGCTGGGACTCTGGTGGGTGTGAGGATGTGGCTGGCAGCATCCCTGCCCTCTCCTGGGGTCCCTGCACTCCTCATTTGGTGGCACAGTGGCCACCAACCCCTGGCTCCTGGGGTGGGATTTAGGATGGAGGGGGTCAAACGCAGCCCCTGCCGAGCATCCTGCTGGGGAGCAGAACGATGCTGATGGGTTTTTAACACCTCACGCTGGCTACGAAGCTGCTGAAGCTTGACACGGGCTCCCCCTCCTTGCTGCCCCCCGGCATCGCCCCGAAGAGGCGCGGGTCGAGCTGCTCCCACCGCCGCCCCCCGGCAGGGACCGCAGCGGCACAACGAGCAGATAGAGACGAGTATTCCCCACAAATCAGGGCAACCTGACAAACCCCTCGGGAAACGCCCAGTTATTTAAGGCACCAGCTGGATTTGTCTTAGTCATAGCATCCCAGAACCCCAGACTGGCTTGGGTTGGAAGGGATCTTAAAAATCATTCAGTTCCAACCCCCCTGCATGGGCAGGGACACCTCCCACCAGCCCAGGCTGCTCCAAGCCCCATCCAACCTGCCCTTCAACACTGCCAGGGATGGGGCAGCCACAGCTTCTCTGGGCAGCCTGGGCCAGGCTCTCACCACCTCCAAAGTTTCAACTTCCCAAACCTCAGTAACAAAACCTTCTTTATGATCTATTATGATTATTATTTTTAATATATAAAACCTTGCCATTGATTTCTGGGCAATCACTGCTCCACAGAGCAAGGCTTTGCAGACATGAGTGTCTGGGGCTCTCTGACTTTACCAGTGGCCTCACCCCACTTCTCACCACCAACTGCTGTGGGGCTTCATGCAGGGAAGTGGCACAGGCTTAGCATCTCTGCTTAGCATCCCAGCCACTCTGCCTGCTGGCTCCCAGCTAGTGATGCCATTTTCAGCCTGGTTTCAGCCGGGGGAGGGGGTGGCCTTGGTGCAGGTCCCTGGGGCTCTGCTGCCCCCATCCCGTTAAAAATAACAGCAAAATATGTTTTATTCCTGAGCCCATGCCAGCAGTGGGACTATTTCTGGAGTGATGAGAGAGTTGCCAGGACACCTATGCCCTCGCCAGGGTCCCTCCCTGATTCCTCCCACAGCCAGATGTGGATTTGGACATCCTGATATCCAGAGCTCATCCCTGTGCTGGAGGGGCTGGCACCACCCACCAAGCCCTGCTCCCAAAATGACAATGATTTTTAAAAAAATAATAATAAATATATGTTGGGAATATATTGAAAAGGATTAATTAGTGCTGTTGATGGAAACCAGCTCCTGAATTTGCTTTGGAAAGACAACAAACTAGAGCCCAGCAGGAGCCCGGGGAGGCAGAGCCACATGCAAATGCCCCGTGTCACATTCTAGAGAATTCCCACCGCGGCTTCTCTGTGCAGATGAAAAGGCTTTAACCTAAAGAATCAATTAAGCTTCCTCACAGACAGGTTAATCTAACCCTGGGGGAGGGCCGGGGGGAGGGCAGCCCCTTGTATCTCTCAATGGCAGCCATAAACCTCTGCCCTGTCACAGCTCTGCTCCTCAAAGCCCCCGGAGCCACGTGCCACAGCTCCAGGGGTTTGTCACCTCCAGCCAGGGGGAACACACAGCCCAGAAACCAAATCCAGCTCCTGTCACCAAGGGGGGTGGGGGGAAGAAGAGGAAACTCGTGGTCACCATCACTGCTGCTGGCTCTGACTGAACTTGGCCTTTTCCAGCTGGAGCACTTGGCATTCCCCGTCCCACTGTCCAGAAAACCTTCTCCATCCCTCTGGACCACTCTGACCCCACTCGGGCTCACCCATCTGGCTGTGCATCCAATGCTGCCTGTCTTGGCCATCCATCCATCCGTCCCAGCAGCTCCAAGCCTGATCCAACACCTCCCATCCATCCGTCTGTCTGGACTGGACCACACAAGCAGTTCTGGATCTCCCTTCCCTGCAGCCCACAGGCTCCTGTGCCCATTTGCAGCCCGGCTGGAACACACAGCTTTTCCCCCGCTGGCTCAGGGTCGTGGGCTGGGACATTCCT
>NW_009953068.1:295851-311258 GCF_000747805.2 Chaetura pelagica
TGCCCGTATCTCTGGTGCAGTGATAGGAGCAGAACAGGGTGACCCCTGCCTCAGGGTCACCCACCCACGGCAGCTCCCAGGGACATGGAGGCACTGGACATGGCCTGGCTGGCTCTGTCCACACATGTGATGAGTTCAGGAGGTCTCAGCTCAGACCCACGAGTCTTGCAGAGCGTGGCAGCAAGACAGGGACACTCCCGTGTCCCAGCACTGATGCTCCTTCAAAACAACTTTGCCAGCCCCTTTCCCAGGCCAGGATGGGGTTGTGTGATCTGAGTCACCATCCTTGGAGGTATTAAAGAAACATGTAGATGTGGCACTTCAGGGCATGTTCTGGTGGCTGAGGTTGTGGGGGGGTTTGTGGGTGTTTTTTGGTGGAGTGTGTGTGGTTGGTTGTGTTTGGTTCTTTGGGTTTTTTTTTTTGCTGATGGTTGGACTCAATGATCTCAGCTCCCCCACCCCTTACTTCTCCATAATTGCTCCATCTGCCAGAAGCATCACGCTCCCTTCTGCCCCAGCTTCCCCATAGCTGGGCTGGGCTCCTTCCCCACAGCTCTGGGCACCTTGGCTCCAGCTTTGGTGGGAGAAGAGCTGAGCTGAGTGATTCAGATCCCTTGCAAAGCTAGAGGGAACAACCACCTCCCCACAGGCTTTGCCAGAAGGGCCAGCGATTTAATTATCTGTAATTTAATTAGGTTTGTCTCTGCTTTATATCTTGTAATATAGAGACATAATGAAATTTTGAAAATGCAGTCATTTTACACCAAAAGGTTATTAATACCCCAGCCCTCGCTAGGAGGAGAAAGCGAAATGATCAGGCATGGGCTGCTCTGGTTTTGGGTCGATTTCAGAGCTTTTTGGGCTGCTGACCCACTGTGGCTTCCCCAGCCAGCAGATCCTGTCCAAGAGCCTCAAGGCAGCAGGGGACAGCAGTGAGGAAAGGCCAGCTGCTGCTGTCCATGTATTTTTTAAGTCTCCAGCTCCCTCAGCAACCACCCAACCATGCATACACAATAAAAGAAAAAGAAAATGTAATGAGATTTCAAAGTGCCTTCTCCTGAATTCTAACTGCTTCATACATCATGTTAATGGTAACTCAAACACTTCCCATTTTCCTCCAGTCTTTTCTTCATCTAAGGCAAGTTTTTGTGCTAATGAATTCCTGTTCTTTATTCACTGAATGGTGCAGAGGAGATCCTCATCACTGGTGGCTCTGGAGCAGACACAGAAGGTCCCCAGCACGGGGCCTGGCCTGATGGGGTATGAAGCTCACGTACAGCTGCTCCACACACTGCCACCAAGGAGGCTCCAGTAATTGAAAAGACCTTATAAATCAATAGAGCTAAATTGAAAACTCAGGCAGGACTTACATAATTCACCTACTCCCCTGTTGAGACTTCTCTAGGATTTCTGGGAAAAGGAAAAAAAAACCAAAACAGGTTGGTAAAGGGGAATGTGAGGTACCCCAGGCTTGATGCTGCTTCCCTGGAACATCTGGTAGGGGAGGTCACAGGAACAATTAATCCCAGCTGGAGATCACCCAAATGTCAGGAGATCTCCAGTTTATTCCCTTGCCCTTCCAAGTGGAGGAAGTGATGGGATGAGTGGTAGGGGACGAGTGGTGGCCCCAAGCCCAGCCTGCTCAGTGCTGGCACCTCCCTCATCCCCTGTTACTGATCCTGGAAACCAAGAAGGGTTTAAACGAGCCATTTATCAATTAAATGTGCTATTTTGCCAGGCAAATTAAAATCTATCCTCTTGTTTAATTAATAGGGCAGCTTTATATTCGACAAATTAGGGAGAGTCTTGATGAGTTAATTTGTTAATTAATGAAAGCCTGGAGGCTCTTGTTTCATTAGATGCTGGCAAATCCTTTAATCTGAAGTGTTGCTTCTCCCTCATGACCCCCCTCTCTCCCTCACACCCAGACCCCAAAACAGCCCCAGCATTGACACCCACCCTGGGAGAGCTCCTGGCTTCCCCACACCAGGGTCTGCAGCTGTGGCTCAGCATCCATGCATTGCTCCTTCCCCTTCCTTCAGGAGGATTTCTGTCCACTGTTGAGGCAGTGTGTGAGGTGCTGGGGCTGAGCTGGAAGCCCAAACTTCTCTCCAGGAAGAAAAGAGAGGAAAAAAAAAACCCAAACAACAAACATTTTTAAAAAGGAAATAAAATATTTGACCCAGAGCAACACCCAGATGGCTGCCACAGGAGCCTCCAGGGTGAAGAAATCCTCCAGGTACATCTAAGCTCCTTGGGCCACCATAAAGGTGGCAATAGGCAAAGCCACCCCCAGCAACCCTGTCCCACTGCTTCCAGTACAAACCAGTAGGATGGTGCTGAGGCTGCATGGGCACCACTGACCTGTTCTAAGCAATACCATGGCAAGAAATGCACAAACCCCAGGGCAAGGAGCCCCAAACAAGGAACCAAAACCTCACCAAGAGCAACACCAGTAACACCAGGACACAAACCCATGCTGACCCATGTGGAAAAACCCACCCTGTGCCTTGTGCTAAACATCCCAGTAGGGCTGCTCTCCAGTCCTCCAGCACAGCACTGCAAATCCTCCTTTGCCTTCAAAACCCAGCCGTGTGATTTCCCGAGCTGGTGCTGTGAACCATTTCCCCCCACACCTGATTAACCCAGAGCCCCACAGACCAGCTCCCCGGTTTATTTTTAGCTGGCAGTGCCTGCTGCCCTCCCCACCTTATCAAGCCCGTGTGGGAAGCCAGACGCCGCCAGCAGAGAGGCACCCAGAGACTCTCTTATCTTTGTTTTTAATGGACTGTCCCTTCCTGAGCTGTATTTGCTTTCAGCCTTTAAAAAGAAACACCAGATTCACTTGATACCACAGGAGTTTGCCAAGTTTCCAGCTTTCCCTGAGACTTGTTTCTCCAGAGCAGGCCTGCAGGAGGGCAGAGAGCACCCAGAGAGAGGACACAGGTCGCCCCGACCGAGAGAGCAGCAGGCAGGAAGGAAATGGCAAAAGCCTGTTGCAGTTCCCACCAATACTTGGCAACAAAAATAAAGGTTGTTGTTCAAGCTGACCCTGTTTGGGTGCCTTTTGTACAAGGGCACTCACTGGTGGTTTGCACTTGGGTGCTCCACCACCAGCTCCTGCCCTGGTCAACAAGGACAGACAAGCTGGAGCTCCAGCTGGGTAAAATGCCTGCTTGTATCTGGAGCTATTTTCATTAATCACTGATGAACTGAGGTTGGAAGGGACCTTGGAGATGATCTGGCTCAAGCCCCAGCTCAAAAGCACAGCCAGTCTCTCAGTACATCAGGCAGCTCAGGACCTTCTCCAAGGGAGGTCTGAGCATCTTCAGATACCAGCACCACTCTGGCCCCTGTCCCAGGGACAATCCTCCCCCACCACAAAGGGTTTTTTCCTTCTTCCCAGTGGAGCATCCCCTCCTTCACTCTGTGCTTCCAAGAAGAGCCTGGCTCCACCTCCTCAATCACCCACCTCCCTCAGACAACAGCATCTTCAGGAGGGAGACTGATCACTGAGGGAAAATCCTGCAGCGTCCCGCTCTTCCCCTGGGCCATCCGAGGCTGGCCAAACCAGGGAAATCCCTTCAGCTTTTCCACCTTCCCTGACAGGTCCTTGGGAGCCCTGAGCCTGGCAGCTCTGCCTCTCCCTGCAGCTCCACAAACCAAAGGGGTGCCAGAAAACTGCTGCTCAATCCCCTTGTTTATTCCTAAAGAATCGTGTGTGTCTGGGGACAAAGCTGTCAGTTATTCTTCCCCTCTATTTTCTAACACTGCAGCCTCAGATCAATAAATTAATTCAAAATCATCTAACAAGCACTCAGCCTGTAATTTATTTTTCATAAGTGTTAATCCAATTCCTTCCAAATGTTATGCCTTTGGGACCCTCACAAATTAGGAAGCTATTCAAGACACTTCCCCGACATTACTTAGGCAGAAAACAACATTAGACTG
The DNA here is from genome assembly GCF_000747805.2 of Chaetura pelagica. Taxonomy (NCBI): domain Eukaryota; kingdom Metazoa; phylum Chordata; class Aves; order Apodiformes; family Apodidae; genus Chaetura; species Chaetura pelagica. The sequence goes on from NW_009953068.1 coordinate 299,803, forward strand.
AAAATAATAATAATGCCAAGCACTTTCTAAAGATGGTTTTCAGAGCCCCCAAACATGTTTCATTTTATTTGATCCTCTGCTTTCTCTATTTACTGAGGTGCCCTGGGGCCCATCCCCACGCAGCTCACTTCAGCCTTTAATAACCACCATAAAATGAGTCTCACCAAAAGCCTTGATCTGATGTGGCTTTTATTGTGATCCAAAATAATGTGCATCGGGGGAGAAGCTGCTGCATTAGCTGTCACAGGCCTATAAAATATACAGAGACTGCAATTCAGAGCCTCAATAGCTTGTCATTCCTGCCTGCATCTTGTCATTCCTGCCTGCATCACAGGAACTCTCCCTACATTCAGAAAGCAAAGCAGACTCCAAGAAACATGAGGAACTGATTCCAGGCTATTTTAAGCTTAAAAACAAGAAATACCAAAGCTTCTCCAATGACTCCAGAAGCCAAGAGCTGCCTAAAGGCAAAGCTTGGTCAGGAAAATCAGGGGGTTGGTCTAGATGGCCTTTAAGGTCCCTTCCAACCTAAACCAGTCTGGGATTCTATAAAATTGCAGTTCTCCATCCTTGGTCTCCAGGCACAGCCCAGCCCTGCTGAGCCTGTCCCTGCCAAGCACATTTTAAGCAGGTCCTCAGTGAAACCCCCACTCTGGAGCAGCAGTGAGGGGTAGGCAGCAGCACCCAGGGGACCCCAGCTCTCCTCTCCAAGACTGTCAGGCACAGGGAACTGAGCTGACACAGGAACATCTCCCTCATTCCTCCCATTTGGTGTGACCACCAAACACTTTGACTGGCAGATCTTCTGGGGAATTTCAGCCCAGTCCTGCCTCGTGCACCCAGTGACCATCCCCTCACAGAGGGTGCTTTCCCCCCTCTCTGCCATGGTTCCCCACACGTTTCATGCCCCAGCTGCATGTGCCTTCAGAGAAACTTTTATACCAACACTTTAAAGTATCTCTTGTTCTTACCTAACAAGATGAGGCACCTTCCCAAGCTGTGCCTTTGTTCCACGTCAGCAGCAGGTTGTGCTGTGGAGTGGGAGAGAAGGAAACAGATGCTCTTCCCTCCTGGTTTGCATAATGCATTTCTCCTTCCACTTACTGTCTAACACGGTGTGCTCGGCCTAAAAAGAGGGGGAAAAAAAATTGCAGGAATATTTACAAGCTAATTAGGCAGAGGACTGAGTTGAACATCACTGGGATACCAGAAAAAAGCCAGCTGGGCTGCGTGGGGCTTTTCCTGAGTTGCCTTGGAAATGAAAACTGCAGCTGGCTACAGCAGGGAGCTGGAGCTGTCCCTGGGACCTGAGCACAGCCCTGCTCCCAACCTGCCCCCCTAGGACCAGGCTGGACCCACTCACTTTACCTCCAGTTTATAAAATGACTGCTGAAAGAGGCAGGGAAAACAGCATCTGCTCTGCCCATAAAAGAACAGGGTCTGAATTTCTGTGCCAGGAGATTAGAGAAAAATTAAAGCTACGCTTGAAAGAAAGAACAATTGCCTTTTCTTTATTGGCAGCAGCACTCCCTGGTGCAAACCCCAGCCAAAACACCCCTTCCAAGAACACAACCAGGGTTACATCACATCAAACTCTGTGCGCTAAGGGGGCAAAAAGGCCAAGACTGAATGGCTTGTCCCTTCCAAGCATCACTTCCACCACAGCTATTTCCCACCTTGCCAGACCTCAGCCCTGCCCCTCCCTGGCTCAACAAGCTGTGTAGGGGCCCAGCAGCTGGGGCTGGAGGCAGCTGGGCAGCCCTGAGGAGGTTTCTGCCTCTGCTGACGTCCCCATGATCCCTCAGCCAGCAGCTCGTGTTCCCAGCGCTGCTCCTGTCACTCAGATGAAGCCAGCACAGTCGAGGGGAAATAGTTGTTTGCTGCTCAGCCTTCTGAAATTCAAGGAGAAAAAGAGATTTTGCTCGCTTGCTTTTAGATCATGGTTTGTTCCGTGGTTTGTTTTGTTGGTTTTTTTTCCCCTGCTTATTTCAAAGTTCCCATTCCTCCCATTCGGCTGGCAGACAAGTGCAGGGAGCTACTGGCTACATCCCCACAAGCATCCTGGGATCCAGGGAGAAGCCCATGGGGTGGCTGCTGGCACAGCTTGGCACCCAGGGAGGCTTTGATGAGCCCAAGAGGGAAATTTCAAGCCCATTTTGGACCAAAACTTGGAGCTGGTGCCCACAGAGAGGTGGATTTGCAAAGCCTCATGACCTCAAACCCGGATTTAAATAGCGCCTGGACAAGAAGCACATTCCAGACAAACAGAGATGTTCCACTGGATACATTTAATCTCATTAACCCGGAGCTGTGTGTGGTTTTGCTCCATCCTGGCAGAGCAGGAAGGCAGCCACAGCAGCAGCTCCATGCAGAAGCCAGCAGGGAACCTGCACTCACACCAGCCTATCTGCTTTAACTGCCCCTCGAGCAGCAAAAGCACCACAAAATAAATTCCCTCTGGTAAATGTTTCTTTGGAATGAGGCAAGGAGCTCCCAGAAGGGCTGACTCCTCAGGCAGGTGATACTTCTGTGGGTCACAGCATTTCCCACACTGGGAGCCCCTGCAAAGCACAGCAACCATTTCTCCCTCCACTTCCCTGCTCTGCAGTTCTAGCCCTGCCAGCCTCCTTCTCATGAAGAGAGGCAGAAGCAAGGGCAGGGGAAGGACTTGAAAAAGGGGTTTGATTTCAGAAATGGGGGAGACAGAAAGCACAGGGACAGCCCCAGGGCTGCAGAAGGCAGGATTTACAGCCCTCTGCCACAGCCTTTCCCACCTATGCTGCACCTCCACCCAGTCCAGTTTAAAGGAATTAATTTCTCTGCATGAGCAGCCACATGACCCAAGAGCCTTATTTACACCAGGACCTTCCCAGTGACAGCACTAATAAATGCCAGCACAGAGGAGATGCATGACCCCACTGCAGCCTGGGTGAGACAGAGGCACAAACCATCTCTGCTAAAACTCACTCTCCTTCCACAAACAAGATTTACCATCCTCAGACTCCACAGGTTCCCTGCTGATGCCAACATGCAGCCCCACCACATCCCTTTGGCCCTGCCCAGATGCAGATACCAGGGCTCAGACCCCAGGTCAGTTGGGAGCACCAAGCAATGGAGACTTCAAACCCAGCTCTGGCTGCTGGGTCAGCAAAAGGCAAACCTGGGTGTTTGGTGACATCCTTCAAGGGCTGAGCACAGCAGGGACAGGACAGAGCTCCCTCTGGATCCTGCTGAGGCTGGAGAACAGGCCAGAGCCCTTTGACTCCTCTCCTGGCTGTGGTGGAGAGACTAAAGCAAGAGGCTGATAAGCAGCATCACAGCCTTTGCAAATGGTTTCTGTGCACAAGGAGCAGGCCTGCTGCTTTTCCTGCCCCTGCCTGATTCCTCACTCAGTTTCTAGCTGTGTTCCCTGCTACATAAAAGACACTTTAAAGCAAAAAAAAAAAAACAACAAAAAAACCCACCCAACCTCAAACTCCATTCCAGATGGTCTGGAGGAAAACTTGAATCATTTGCCAAAAAGCCTGGATTTTGCTTTCTCAGTCCTGAATTTCAAGCTCTGAAAGGTCAGACCTCCCGTAGAGACAACTGCAGTGCACTCTGCACTCTGCTCTTTTCTCATCACTAGATTCCCCAAGGTTTGTAATTCCAGCTCATTACACCAACCCCAGACTACTGAGCTCTTGTCAAATCCACTCCCTCCTTCTGCCTCCTGACTCTTTTCCAGCAGCCAGCAGGTCCCCGTGCTCCATTCTGACCCAGCCTCATGGCTGTATGACTGGAGTGTGCCCTCTTACCACCCCAGGCTTCACCAGAAGAGGCAGGAGGAGACACATACCAGGGTGTTGGTCTGAATGACACCAAGATCTTTGGTGCAGAACACGAGAACAGAGCAAGTCAGGCACCCTCTGAGCCCCAGCGCTCCCGAACGGCGGTCGTGTAGCAGGAGGCCCCTGGGACATGGTTTGGCCAGCACAGCCCAGTCCCACCCATCTTCTTCCAGCAGCTCTGCCCCAGCAACCCCCTTCTCTGCTGTCTGGACCTGAATTCCCCCTTGGCACATGAACCACGTCAGTCTGTGTACGAGTCACCCCAGGCAGGAGCTCTGCCTGGGGCTGCAGCAGGACAGGTGTCCCCTCAGCGCTCGCTGCCTCAGATCCAGACTATTTCACTTCTCTCCCAAATGGAAATATTCAAGAAGCTCCTGTGAGGTGCTCCATCTGCATTCCTGGATCCTCAAAATGCTACTGGAGTGGAGACCTGAATCATAAAACGACATTTCACCACCATCAGATGCTCCTGTTGTCATCTTCTCCTGAAGCGGGCACCAGCAGCACAGCTCAGTGCAAGGCCAGCCCAGCACCTCATCTACATCAAAGGAAGCAGCTCCTACAAAGCATTTAATACCACCCATCCAGAATTTTCTCCACTCTTAGAACACCAGTAAGCATTCCTGTGAGATATGAGAGATGTGACTGGTTTGGCTTTAGCAGCTGCTGTGTTACTCTGAGCTCTCCTCCATCACTCCAACCTGCTGCCTCATCCCTCAGCCTCAAAGCAGCCCCAACAGGGCACACTCTGATCTTGGGGACACTGGGAGCTGCAGGACCTGCTGCTCCAGGGCTCCCTGCACCTAAGAAAGGGTGTCTGTTTCCCTGAGAACAAAGTTGAAGAGCAGTTCCCCTGCCCTACCCCAGGCTGGGCACAGCTGGTGTCCCCTCTCAGCACTTTGCACAAGAGGTGAATGAGACTGAAGAGAAACTGGAACAAATAGCACAGCCCAGCTCTGGAGCTGCCTGGAGGTCCAGGCTTAGGAGTAACTTTTGTATATCTGAGGGTTCAAAAGGAGCAGGGGGAAGGAGCCTGTGCAGCTGCCTGCCTGTGGCAGCTTGGGCAAGGGGAGCTTCTCCCAGCAGAAAGGGACAGGAGAGACACAAGGGATGCTCTCAGCAGCAAGGCACAACACTTGCTGCACACCCTGGAGGATCCTGAGCTCTGGTGTTAAAAGTGTTTAGAAGAGATGGCAAAGATCTGCTCTAATTGTTCATCCTGGTGAAATACAGGGAAAAGGAACTTTTAGAAATCAAAGGCTAATGCACAAAGCAGATGTGCCAGCAGTGATAAGGCAAAGAAAGGCTTTTAGAAACCAAATTTCAGCTTTGCGCAGATTAGACATTAAAATGAACTCACTTAATTTCATGCCACATGCAAATCTTTACCAGCTGTCAGCTTTGTAGTCCCTAGAGACTAAATGTAATAACCAAACAGGGACAAAACCACAGCGAAGCCTGGGTTCTGCAGCAGCCTGGTTCATCAGCAGGTTCATGCTCTGGAAGTGGGGACACCTGCCCAGCCTGCTGGTGAGGCACAGAACCCAAGGGTCAGCAGGAGCCTCCATCAAATGTCTGCAAAGAAAGTAATGATAAAAGATGAGGCTACTCCTTCCTCCCCACATTAGAGGGTTCCCAGGCAAGCTGCTGCTGCTTTCTGCACAATTTGTCACTAATTTGGTAGCTGGACTAATTAGTGACCCACCCCTGGCAGAGCAGGGACCAGGTAATCACCAGGCATCTTCCCAGACCACAGCTTGATGGGACAGCAAAGGGCCACCTCCATCCTCAGGCTTTTCCCTTCCTTGGTAGCCCTGGATACGTGCTACAGATGTGCCATCAGCCTGAAGTCCATAAATCCAGAACAAGGAGAAACAAGGAGAAACATCTAGAGCAAATAAGCCCTTGAACACTGATCACCACCCAAGGCATCATCCTGGCTGGCACTGGGGCTGAGCACACAGCTCTGTGGGGCAGCTCCATCCCTGGAGGAGCTGCACTGAATTCTGACCCAGCACTGGCCATGCCCTGAAACATTCAGCAAATCTCAGCTCCACTGGAGTCATTCCACAGAGCCCTTAGCTCCTGCCTGGAGCCATTTGCCATGTCTGGGAGAAAAGGCAAGCTTAGAATTGGTTCTGAGCTGGGCAGATGTGAGCCAAGGGAGGCAGCTCGTTGCTGTGTGCCAGGGCAAGGGGCTGGCCCAGCCAGCAGAGGCAGCAGATGTGCCACAGCTTGGAGGACCTGAGCTGCATCCAGCTGCCAGCCCTGCTGGAGCAGGAGCTGATGGAGCTGCCACCAGCCCGGGGCTGCGGGACGGGCAGGAAGAACAGGCAGGGCTAGAGAGCGGCCTGAGCATCCCCAGCGCCGGGGGCGCTGCAGGAAGTGAGGTGTGAGCGGGTAAAGGAGGTAACGACCTGGCTACGAGGAGAGAAACAACAAAAGGGCTTCCTAAGAAAGGCTCCCTCCCTCCCCGCCCTTAGACAAAGCACCTGAGCCGACAGACAAGGCAGGAGCCCCTGTGTGCCTGCATTCCTGGGGAGATGCTGCTCCACCCACACGCTGTGCCCACCGCCTCCTGCAGGACGAGGCTGGGACAGAGCCAGCCCAGCAGCACCAGCACATCGTGCCCAGCTTCTCCCATCCCTCACCCGGCAAGGAGCTGCCACACGACACCGAGAGCAGCCCCTGGTGCTCGCCCTGCGCACCAGCACAGAGAGATTGACACACGCAGCTCCTGTTCCAGCTCAGCCTCTCCCTGCTGAAAGCCAGAAAGCCCAACAGATTTAATATTCCATCTCCAAAGTCATTCAATCCAGCCATATAAAGTGGAATGTTTAACAGCTCCAAGCCTGGCAGAATGCTGGAGGAACCTGATAAAGATGGAGTTGCACTGCTGGTAATAAAAGGGGCTGTTCTCTGCACTGTTACTGGCAGGGGGGAGAGAAGAGCCTGAGTTCTAATTTGGAGGAATGTCAGAGGAGACATTTTGCTCAGCAGCATGCAGGAAAATGAACAGGCAGCTGTGGAAAGCTGTGAACTACACACGTTCCTTCTCCGTATTTCCAACAGGGCTCTCGAGACAGCATCTGAGCTCTGCTGAGAACAACACAGATTGCTCTGCAAGACCATTTCTTCCAGCTCCTGCCTCGCCTGTTTCCAAGTGCAGGTGCTGAGAAACCAGTTGAGCAGAGTTCCTGAGGTCAGATCTCCAGGCCAATGTTCACTACCACAGAGATGCTTTATGATTTATACAGGCTTGCCCACCTGCTTTGCTTTGTATTTGTAACAATCAGCATCAACAAGGAGCCATTTGAATATCCCAGGCTCCAGGAGACTTTGATTCATGGAGAAGCAAAGACAGAGTGGGCAGCAGCTCCTGAGGCTTCTGCTCCAGAGCCCCTGCCTCCCTTCCTGGGATTTAGGAGCTGAAGTAGCTCTTAGAGGCTGCACTCGGGGAGCATCCTCGTTATTAAGCAGTGCTCAGGGCAGCCAGCTCTGAGCAGAGACCCTGGCAGGCTCTGCTCCCATCAAATGACTGAAATGTTGGAAGTGAGCCTGGGACCAGGACACACTGGCCTCTGGGACCAGGACACACTGGCCTCCAGCCCCCACCCTGGGCTCACTTACAGTCCCTGGCATCCCAGGACACCTCTGCCTCCCCAGCATCCCTGTGCTGGCTGCTGTTCTCATGGTGACCCAACATTGTCCCTTCTCCTGGCACCTTTAAGGAAGAGTGTCCCCCTGCTCAGCAGCCACCTGTGTCCCCACACTGCTCACAGATTCCTCCTCTCCCCCAACCACATCCTGCACCCAGAGCTCTGGCAGGCAGCACAAGGACCTCCTGGTCCCCCAGGCTAAAGCAGGCAGGACAGGGACAGATGCACGTGAGGAAGCACCTCTGGCTGGACAACACCACTAGCTCCATCCTCAGATGCCAAGAGCCTCCTGCAGCTGAACATCACCCAGGACAAAAAAAAATATGAAGGCAAGAGTAATGAGGATGAAGGCAAGAATAATGAGGATGGAGTCATTCCCAGATCTGAACAGGCTGAGTCTTTGAAGTGAAGTCCAAGAAGGCAAGAGCTTGAGGGCATCCAAGACTAGAAAAGGATCCCTGAGCACAGAGAGCCCAAGCATGGTGCCCGTGGCCACCAGGGCCACCACTGCCTCTGGCCCTGCTACAGCTGATGGCAGAGCCTTCTCCCTGAGCACTCCTTGTCCTAGATTATAAGCCCTGGAGACTGGCAGGGTACAGAGTTGTAACTATTAGCTGATGCCCCCACTAAGCTGCCTGCTGGAAGAGATCTCTGCTGCAGCACAGGCAGCTCTCCCCCCTTCCCTGCCAGGCTGCAGCGTGAGCACTGCCCTGATCCTTCTGCTCCTTTGGCACCTGGAAAGGATCAGGAGGTTGTTTTCCCCCCTGGGTGGCTCCTGGGGAGCTGCTCATCCTTGTGCAGTGATCCAAGCAGGTTTCCATGCTCTCTGATAGTCAGAGACCAATTCAGCTCGGTGCCCCATGGCAGAGGGATGGGCAGCAGGGACATGCACCTATGTAGACTTGGATGCTAAACCCCTCTTAAGGAGTGTTGCTGTTGTGCATTTTTAGCTGAAACCCCCTCCTCACTCTGCCAGAGGAGCAAGAGATGAGATGAGCTACACCAGAAGGCCTCATAATCTCAGGTGGTCCCCACTGCCTCCTGTAATGAATGACATGGGCTGGAGCTGGGATACCTGCACTTCACAGGATCAAAACCCAGAGCACAGCCTGTGGCAGGCAATTTCCCTTCTGCTATTGACATGCAAATCATTGCTGCAGTAGCTCATGGTTTTAATATATTTCCAGACTGCCTGGTGTGGAGTCACATCAGTCAAGTCTATGTGGCAGTTGGGCCAAAATGACTCTTATTACAGAGTGAGCATTTTCACCTCAGCTTCAAGGACAGGCTGGAGAGGAGTCTGCAGCCACTTGGCTTCCTCCTCCCCCTGCCCCTCCAAGGCAGGGAGTGCCACGGGCCCTGGGGACTGAGACCAAGAGGCCAAGAAGTCCCTACTGAGGCTGGCTGGTAGACACAGACTGAAGTCCCCAAGAAATGTCCTCTCCAAACTTGTGGTTTTGTGTGACTGCAGCTTCCTACAGCCCTCAACTTCCGTAAAGCTGCTGGTTTGTGCTCCAGGCAGCAAGAACAGGAACTGACACCAGAAACAATGTTTTCTCACACACGATATGCTGGGGTTTTCCTCAATAGGTTTCATATTTGCTCTCTGTTCTCCACAGCTCCCAGCACCATGACTGAAAGCTGGAGCACCATGACAAGTGCTGGAGTGTGGAGGCATCCGTGTCCACCTCCATCCCTGCCTGGGGACAGTGCAGGCCCAGAAGCCACCACTGGCTTGGGATGGTTGGTTCTGTGCCCAAAGCCTTCCAGACCTTCCCACCAGCAGCAATTCACAGCTGACAGAAACTCTGCTGATCACCAGTGCAATAACGAGAGAGCTTTTCTTCCACACGGGTGGGACCCTTATTCCCTTCTCCCCTCTAAACTGCATTCCTCATTATACCCAGAGCTGCAGAGTGGCTTTGCTGGGGACCTGCTGCTTGAAACAGGCTTATTGGGCTGATGTCAGAACAGCTCTGTCCCAGCTTAGCTGAAATAACACCCTGCTCAGCTTCACTATTGCTTTCAAAGTTTTCCTTTTGTCCATTTATTCCCAGTACCGCAAACCAATCTGTCTGAGAAGCTCATTCCTCATTATTTGTTGAGAGATCCAACAAAGCCCTCTGTTCCTGCTGCCTCTCAGAGCTTTGTTTTCAGCTATATTCAGTCTTCTGTTTGTGCTTCTCAATGTTTGCTCTAAGAGCTTTAAATTGCTCACTTAGCCTTGAACCCTTTCACTGACTTTGGTTTGCAGCTAGAAGAAGTAATCACCACGGTGCAATCTAGCTCTTGCTTTTTGCTTACTCCTCTGTTTTCTCTTTAATTAAGCAATCCCTGTGGCCCTTGCACTGGGTTCCAGGACGTGGTTTCCACTTGCCCTTCAAACAGTGCAGCAGAGAATGGCAAAACTGTTTGTCACAACAACCTTGCTGTGACCGGGGTGACAGCTTTACCACCAGGCGTTTGATCTCTTACTTGCCCATCTGTTCGTTGATTAAAATCCCACACTTCAATATGCAATCCTGCCTCCCCCTCCAGGAGCTTCTCCTGACAACGAGACCCTCATACAAGCCAAGGAGCCTTCCCCATGTGTTGCTGCTCCTCAAGGCCACCACCACCTCCACATTGCCTGACCCAAGGGCAACCAGCGGCAAACAAGCCTCAAGGACACTGCCCAGGAAAGAAAAGAGATGAAACCCAGGATGGAGGGGGACAGAAAGGGGCCACCATCATGGCAAGGCTGGTGGGGGATGCTGGGGCTGCAGGACTTCACCTCCAGCCACTCACCCGGCTCAGGGCTGGAAGGGGAGAGCAGAGAAATCCTTCCTTTGGCAAAGATTATTCACACACACACCCTTCCATTAACATGTGGCCCAGGAAAGCCAGAGAGAAACAACAGGAACGTTTCTGCCTTATCACATCTTCCAAAGGCACATCAGGTGAGATTGTCACCAGGACCAGCCCAGCTCTGGGTGAGCTTCAGGGAAGCTGGAGGGCTGTGCCTCCAGCCACCCTCCCACCTCCTCAGCAACACAGCCCAAAAAGGAGATGTGTATCCCAGTACAAAGCGTTCCAGAAGGAAACCAGAGCCTTAAGAGATGCTTTTCACGATCTCTGCCGCTAAAAGCAGGTTTAAAGGTCCAGGAGGGGCTGCATCTCGCTGGAGGGGTCTCCGGAGCAGCGAGATGAGCCAGTGCCACCTGCCGGCTGCAGGGACTGCCACTGCCACCCCTTCCACCTGCCACTGAGGAACAAGAAGCAGCTTCGTCTCCCATCACACGACAGAGATGCTTCCTGCATCCCCCTGCCACGCTGTGTCCAAGTGCACGGCCCGTGGCTGAGGCTGCAGGTGGGACCCCCTTGGCACAGCCCTGGCTCCAGCCGTGCCCAGCCATGCCAGGAGCTGCCAGGGAGCCCCGGTGGGACAAACCCGGGGCTGCAGCTCCAGCCTCTCACAGCCCTGCTCCCTCCCACCATCCCCGCTAGCATCTCCCTTCACTATCCCCAGCAAAACCAGAACTAGCCGGGATGTGGGATGCACTGGCAGCCCTGGCCAGGACCCACGCTGAGGAAGAGCTGCAGAAATGCCAGGTCTCAGCAGAGCTCCAGGCAGCCCAGGGGCAGCTCGGCTGCCTCAGCTCCCAGGCACCAGCAAGGAGCACACCGAGGCTGCTGAGGAGCTGGGCTGAGATGCCAGCTACTCCTGGCTATCTCCTCCCTGGGATCAGATGTAATGGGTGAACAGGTTCTTAAATGTGCTCCTCACCATTTTTCAATGGAAAACACCTCCCGACTCCCTCATCCTTCTGCAACGAGGCTCAGGCACCGTGTCACTGGCACTCAGGGAAACACACATCTCTGTCCAGGCTTCCTCTTGGAGGGCAGAGAGATTTGCTCAACCTTCAAATGCTCATTATCCCTCAAGCTTAACAGGCTGTGACGGGCTCCGAACGGCTGGAGGGCAATT
>NW_009953068.1:312132-314586 GCF_000747805.2 Chaetura pelagica
TTGGGGTGACCCCACCCGCTGTGACAGAAATCAAGGAGCACAAATGCCACTCACCAGCTCCGTGCCGCAGAGCTCCGGTTAACTCTGTTTCCAGGTGTGAGCAGCTGGAAGAGAGATGTTCCCCGTGCCGGTGCTGGAAGCAGGATGAACCTGGTGCCGATGGGAACAGCTCCCGCGCTGAAATGGATGAGCCTGTGGAGCCGCCTCCGCTGGGCGGCCGTGCTGGGGCTCCTGCTGGGCTCCCTGGCCGTGCTGCTGCTCCCGCTGGCTGCTGTGGAGGACCAGTGCCATGCCCTGCTCCAGGGACTCTCCTTCCTGAAAAGTAAACTGGGAGCAGGCTCCTCGGGGGTCACCAGATACACAGGACAAACCACCGGCCTGAGCGTGACCTCCAGGGGGCTGCAGCTGCTGGTGCTGAAAGGCAAAGCCTCCCCAGGTGAGGGGGGTCCCCAGGGGGGCACAGGGGAACAGCTGAGCCCCTGCATAGTAACCAGGGGCATCTGGGGATCTGTTCCTCCCACCTGATCATCTCCTGGGCACCATTACAGTAATGAACTCTCACTGCCCAGCTGCAAATTAACCCTGACTCACACATGCCAAGGCTAGCCCAGCTGCATTCCAGCACCCTGTGCTGGCGTTTTCTCAGAGCTGCTTTGCCTCTCAGAAGTTGTTCTTCATGCTTTCTGTTCCAGTAAATTCTGTTAAGGTGACTGGAACAAAGAGATGTTTTAATGCACACTAACTCTTAGGATGTGCAGCATCACTCCCCCAGTCCAGGCTGTCAGAAAACAGCCTTTCTGGCAGGAACAGGCTGTGGTTCTTGCCTTTATTAGCCAGAACATTAATTTGGAAAACATTCAAAGGAATCATGAGGATTCCAGCACTTCCTTTGCTTGCAGTACAGCTGTTACTGCTGGGAAAATGTTTGGTAGCTCAGTGAAAAACAGGATAGAAATGGTGTGTGCAGCTGGGGGCTGTGCTCAGAGCAAGAGAGCTGGTGTTACTGCCAAGAGCAAATATTGAAGGCTCTGTCCTCCCACGCAGCAGCTGGGTGGCCAAAGTGTGTTGTGCCAGGATGGCTACAAGCCTGCAGGCAGCTCGAGCCACGCTGCCCACAGCTCCTGCCTCACCAGGAGTGTAAACGTGGCACCAGGGCCCGGAGCCAGGCAGAGGGATAAGGGCTCCTCCTTACAGTTCTCCCAGATTAGCTTCAGTTCACGTTTGTATTGTGAACAGTGAGAGGCTGCTTTCAGTACAACTCACCCCCCTGTTATCTGACTGTTCTTGCTCCGTTTCAGAAGTGAAATTAGAAGCCAAAGCAGCTCTCAACCAAGCCCTGGAGATGAAGCGCCAGGGGAAGCGGGAGAAGGCCCACAAGCTCTTCCTGTACGCCCTCAAAATGGACCCCGACTACGTGGATGCCCTGAACGAATTTGGTATCTTTTCTGAAGAGGAGAAAGACATTCTCCAGGCTGACTATTTGTACTCCAAAGCACTGACCATCTCTCCCTGCAACGAGAAGGCCTTGATCAATCGGGACCGGACGCTGCCGTTGGTTGAAGAGATAGACCAGAGGTATTTCAGCATCATTGACAGCAAGGTTAAGAAGGTGATGGCCATCCCCAAGGGCAACTCTGCCCTGCGCCGCGTGATGGAGGAGTCCTACTACCACCACATCTACCACACGGTGGCCATCGAGGGGAACACGCTGACCCTCTCGGAGATCCGGCACATCATCGAGACCAGGTATGCTGTGCCTGGCAAGAGCCTGGTGGAGCAGAACGAGGTGATTGGCATGCACGCTGCCCTCAAGTATGTCAACACCACCCTGGTGTCCCGGATCGGCTCCGTCACCATCAGTGACATCCTGGAGATCCACCGCAGAGTGCTGGGCTACGCCGACCCGCTGGAGGCGGGGAGGTTCAGGGCCACCCAGGTGTTTGTAGGACATCACATCCCCCCGCACCCCCAGGACGTGGAGAAGCAGATGCAGGAGTTCGTGCAGTGGATGAACTCGGAAGATGCCATGAGCTTGCACCCGGTGGAGTTCGCTGCCCTAGCCCACTACAAGCTGGTTTACATCCACCCCTTCGTGGATGGCAACGGCAGGACCTCACGCCTGCTGATGAACCTCATCCTGATGCAGGCAGGCTACCCCCCCATCACCATCCGCAAGGAGCAGCGGGCCGAGTACTATCATGTCTTGGAAGTAGCCAACGAGGGGGACGTCAGGCCCTTCATACGCTTCATTGCCAAGTGCACCGAGACAACCCTGGACATGCTGCTCTTTGCCACCACCGAGCACCCCGTGGGCTTGCCTGGCGCCGACGGCAGCAAACCCACCATCCCCGTCAAGACCTGAGGGCTGGGGACATTCAGGAGCTGATGAACATGTGGGAAAACAGGGCACCAATGCCCTGGACCACAGCTCTTGGCTGCTCCACATTTGCTGCC
>NW_009953068.1:314834-325133 GCF_000747805.2 Chaetura pelagica
CCTGCTGGGAAGTAACTCGACAGGAGGGGTCACTCTAGCATTTCATTTATTTAAAGTGTCTTAAATTTGGTTAAGTTAATTTATTTATATATTTTTCGCCAAGCTGAAACGTGAACTGGTGATGTTGACTGTGCACTATAACTTGCTTGTGCTACTGGAAGGAGGTAGGGAGGTGTCACAGGGGCTCAACAAGCCCCTCTGAATTTAACTTCTCTAAAATTAAGCTTTGAGAAGCTGCTTCAATTACAGCCCTTTGCCGGGTCAGGCACCTGCATTGTCTTACCTTGCCACAGAGCTGCAAGGCAAGCTCTTAACTAAGTTGTTCTTTTTGTATTACCTCTTCCCCATGTTAAAAAATCCTCAGACACAACCATCCCTTGAAATGAATGGTCTCCCAGCTGCCATTAATCAGGCTCTTTCCCATCAGCCATCAGGTTTGACAGCAATGATCAGGAAGAACAAACTCCAGGTCAGCAAAAGTATCTCTCTCCTCTCCATTCTCTTTCCAGGAGCACTTTGCGTGTTAACTTTGTTGCCTTTTCTAGGGTAAGCTTTGTACAAGTGGGAAGTACCTGGTTTAAGGTTACAGATTGTCACTGGAACAGAATTGCTCTCAGACTGACATCACCAAGCTGCTCTTGCTGACAGAAGGGTTGGCCAGAGCTGAGGCCATGCCTCAGAGCCACCTCATCCAGCAGGATCCCTGGGAAACTGCAGCTGTCCTCACACGTTTCAGCTGGGGGTTTGGAAACTGCTGGCTTCCTTCTGCAGAGCTGTAGGCAGAAGAGGTTATGACACACAATGGTGAGACAACCTTTAGCCATTGTGCCAGTTTGGTAAGAGTGTGGATAGCGAGTGTGCCAAAAAATGAAGTTTCTTCAGTCTACACAAGGGAACTTTTCACAATTAATTATGAGGTGACATTATTGCAGTGACAAAGGTGTCACAAATCACACAAGGCCCTCTTGGTGCTGAGGGGCAGTTAGTGTAGCACCTGGAAGCTTCTGTGCAATTCAAAGCAGCTTTTCTTTGCTTTTAAAGTAAAAGCACCTGCAGCCTAACCCTGAAGAGCAGCTTCCAGCCAGCTGTGTAACTGATCCCAACACCAAGATCAGATGATTCAATCCAGTTTCAAGTGCTGTTGCACAACAGCAGAAGCTGTTCAGATTGTCCCAGCCCAGTGTTAAGTTTCTTCCCTTCTAACTGTCTTACCTGCCAGGCAGCTGGGACACATCTTACACAAGCAGACTTCAGGAGAAGAGGGGAGTTATCCAGGTACCACAGCACCACTCCGTGCTCCTGTCCCACTTCCTGCTGGCAGGGGAAGCCAACAATAAAGGAGGAAGGTTGTTCTGTCCCTACAAAGCATGCTTATTTTTGTAGTGCAAGGAGACTATAAATAAAATCTGCACTTTAGAGCTCCAGGGAAAAAAAATATGTTATTTTAGTAACAGATTAATAAACTATTTTAATATGAAAGTCTTTGTTTGGAAAGCTAAGGTGATGACCACGACAGCCGCGCTGTGGTTCCGAGCTGCGAGGCAGCCTCGTCGTTCCCAAGGAAAGCCAAGTCAAAGCAGCACGTGAGCACTGAAAATCCAGTTTATTTGCAGCAGTGCTTGTGTTGTACAAGTGAACTTGGTACCAGAGTTACCCCCCTGCTCACATTCAGCCCCCACATGTGCTGACCTGCAGAGTTAGCAGCAGTTTTAGTTGACAAGCAGAGTATTTCTACCCAAGATCACGTACCAGATTATTTTACAGTCTGAGGTGATTACTGAAGGGTTTCCAGGATATTCATTCTAGATGTAAGGAGCTACTGAAAGGTCAGTGACACCATATCTCAGTGCACCCGAGAGGTGAGGTACATCAGGATTACCCAGCTGCCAGAGGATAAGTGCAATTCCAACATCCACATTTAAACAAAAGCAACAGTATTTATAGAAAACCTTTGAGAACTTGAATTTAATAAACCAAGAAACATCAGCTTGCACTTCACATTTGTACAAAAACATAGAGAAACCACTTGCAAAAGACATATGAACTAGCTAGTAAAAACAACCAAAAAAAATTAAATGGTCCTCAGCAAGAGCATGTACAGCTTTTATGGGAAACAAAGATTACCAGAGCTAAGTATTGCCTCATAACAATTAAAAATCATAATTTGAATGTCTTTTACAAATACACAATATAAAAAACAGGTCAACTTGAACAGAACATTAACTGAATACTTATCTATGTATATACATATACACACTTAAGTATAGAAACTCTCCAAATACTAAAATAGGCCATAGTGGTGAGGTTACTAGCATCTGCTATTTAACTTGTAATGGAAGGAGATCAATGTCCCTGTGTGTGTGTTTGGGTGTAAGAGGGGTTTGTTGTCAGAACAACAGCAATCACAATTGGAACTGACCAGTGGAGCTTGACAAGGTCATCACCAGGCTGTCACCTGCATTTAATTTGTGAATGAAAGAGAAAGATTTGTAAAGTATTCATAAAACTCAATGTGGCATCCAACCTGCAGGGGAAGTATCTCCCCCTTGTAACCCTCAATATGAGGAATCATATAATGCCATTTGACCAGAACACAGTATAACTCTTTCTCTTAGAAACAGAGGAAAATCTGGATTGGTACCATCCTACACTGATGTCAATGAATGCAGCAGTCCAGAGGAGTATTTACACACGATTCTCTCCTCGCTAGGGTAAGGACACAACATGGCTTCCATAAAGGCATTTCACATTTTACCAGACCCGCTGACTGCAGACGTTTTGCTCACTTTTTCAGTAGCATCTTAGCAAAATCAGCATTGGACATCATTTTAGGCTCCTCGGGGACTTTGGAGGAAGTTGCTGGTGAATTCTGGACCATCCCATTCTCAGCCTTAGCCACAGGGTGGCTCTGGCGCTGCAAGGCCCGGGGCACCATTGAAAGCTGCGTCCTCCCCTTCCCTCGCCTGGAGAAGGAAAAGGGACAATTAAAGATATCCTAGTGCTCCTTGAACATACTCTTTTAGCTTGGGGAAACAAAAAGGGCTTCATTCGTTGCAAGGAATCCTCATTTGAGTATTACTGCTGCCATTTGTGGCAGTAATAAGCAGCACAAAGCTTTCAGGGAGTACCCTGTGGAACGGTGCGAGTCCCGGCAGCAAACCCTGCCCAGCAGGAGCTGCAGCTCTGTGGTTACCCACGGGGCACATACAACACACCCTTAATGCAACATTAAGCAGCAGGAGCACTCCTAAAAGCTGACAGAGCAACCTCAGTGCTTGCTGTGAGGAACAGCTGGTCCTCCAGAGTCAGAGGATAGGGGAATTATAAGCACTGAAGTGCTAAGATCAGATCCAACAGGAATGCTTTTATTGATCAGAGAATCAGAGTGGTTTGGGTTGGAAAGGACCTTAAAGATCATCTAGTTCCAACCCCCCTGCATGGGCAGGGACACCTCCCACCAGACCAGGTTGCTCCAAGCCCCATCCAACCTGCCCTTCAACACTTCCAGAGATGGGGCAGCCACAGCTTCCCTGGGCAACCTGCTCAGTGTCTCACCAATCTCACACTAAATAATTTCCTCCTCATGTCTAACCTAACCTCCCCTCTTCCAGCTTTAACCCATTACCTCTTGTCCTCCTGCTACATGCTCTAATAAAAAGCCTCTCCTCAGCTTTCCTGTAGCCCCTTCAGGCACCAAAAGGCCACTATGAGGTCTCCTCAGAGCCTTCTCTTCTCCAGGCTGAACAACCCCAACTCTCCCAGCCTGTCTCCATAGGAGAGGTGCTCCAAGCCCTGATCTTCACAACCTCTGATAAGAAAAACCACCCTGCTTTTCCTCATCAATCCAGCAACCCAAATGTTGATGGCTCAGCACCCTTTAGACACCCTCTAGCTAACACTCCTAACACAGCAGCACATGAAGAAGCCCAGCATTCCCAGCCAACACTCACGCTCCGTAGGGGGGCCGGGGCCCAGCGCCCGGCGCGGCCCTGCCCGCCTCAGGCCTCTCGGGGGGCCTGCGCAGGGGGGGGTTGCTGATGGCCACCTTGATGACATGTTCCTTCACTGTCATCCTGTCCATCTTCAGCACAGCCTGCGAGGCCTGAGCCTCATTTTCGTATTCCACATAGGCCAGGCCCTAAATAAGGAAAAGGGGAAACCCACATCAGCCTGAGTGCTTCCAGCTCAGCCAGGCAGCTTTGGCTAATGGTTCAACCAGCTGGTAAGAAAACTGTACAGAAAGCAGACCTAAGAGTCCCAGTATTCTTTACCTAAAAGAAGTTATCTACACAAACCTACAACCTGCATTTTTTGACTCCCATTCACAATGCCCTGGTTTGTAAAAGAGGTGTAAGCATGAACAAACAAAAAGAAACCCAAGATCCCACTAAATATAATGAAGTGCTGCATCAGTGACAAGTCTTCAGCTCTAAATGTCTACTATACAAACACCCAGGTTGAATCTGGCACTGGACAGATTTGGATTCATAGCAGAAGAAAAGGTAACTCAATCTATGGAGCTAGAACAGAAGGATCCACCCAAACTGTCCTGTGATTCTTCACTCAGCTCGTACCTAAGGCATCAAGGCCACTAACATGGGGCTATTGTGGCCACCTTGGTTTCAAGGGCAGTAAAGCCCATCTTGAGCAGCTCCAACAGGACTGACAGGCACCACCTCTGAAACAGGGACTGGTGACAAAAGAGCTCTTTGCAGGACATGAACTGGTGCTGACTTCATGAGTAACAGCTGCCAACCACACCAGTAACCAGTCCCTGCTGGTGCACCTTCCCTCTGGGCTCTTGTTTCCAGCCAACAGACCCAGGGGCTCCTGCAGCCAGGACACAGGCCGGGAGGCATCACCTCCCCCTGCCATTATTGTTATTCTTCTAAATGACATCCAAACCCTTCAGCTGTATTTTTGGATTATCCCATTTCACAGGAAACGTATCAGATTTTATATAACATTCAAAGCACATTTATTTGTGGCTTAAACAGAACCCCAGCTCAAACTCAGCTGAGAACACAGCTTGCAAGGCTTGGGGTAGGCACCAGAGCACACATGCACCAGGAACTGCACTTGAGATATTGCCAAGAGCTAGAAAAGAATACATTTTAAAAATACATGCACACCATCTCCAGGATGGCACCTGTTACAAGTGCCCAACACAGCTGAAGTATCAGGTGGAATTCTGGCAGAGCAGCAGCTGGTTTAGTGTCTCTTATTTAACAAGGACCCATTTATTCCAGGGTGGAAATAATGAGCCCTGCCAGAGAGGAGGCTCCTTTCTCACTGGCAGATGTGTGACTGCAGCAGGTGTCATGAACAACAGCCTCAGGAGACTGAGGGAAGGGAGGAACCTGTTACAGCAGGTGAGCCCTATCTAGCCAGTTACTTGAAAAATATTCTTTGCAGACTTACTAATGCCTGTTTTTACTGTACTTGATGTGCCACCAACATCTTCCCCTCCATCCCATTTATATCACACATTCTTCCTGTGCAATTTAAAAAGCATTTTGGAAAAATTCCTCTTCCCCTCCCACTTCTTACTTGCTGGCACAACAGCCCACTGGGCTATATAAATCCAAGCATTTCAAACTCAAGCATTTCTGCAAATTTTAATGCAAAGCCACACTGGCATCTTTTAAAATATAAACCCTAGTATTTGTAACCAAACTTCATGAAGAGCTTCTTTTTGAAGGATTCCTTAAAATGCAGAGAGCATTAAGGATTCCTACCTTGGGTTTTCCAGCTCTGTTGGTGACCAGCCGGATGTCTTTCACATTCCCATGTGCTTTACACAGATCTTCCAGCTCTTCCTTGGTGCAGGAATATGGCAAACCAGATATAAACAGTTTATGTTTCTCCAGTGTAGTGCTATACCTGAACACCTGAAGGGATGGAAAGGCTGTTAGATACCAAGCCAGAGTCTCCGAGGACTGCGATCAACTACAGCCCCAAAATGTTACCAAGATACTTCATACTTGTGATTCAAAGCTACCCCAGAACCAAAAGAAGTTATCTTGAAAGATACTTGCATGTACACACAGGCAAAGGGCTTGCAAACAAATGCTTCTAAACATCTGTGTCTCCTTCACAAAGAGGACAGCCACTGATAATGTCTTCTTGCTTAGTTGTCACCACCCAAACATCAAGTTTTCCTGTAACTCCATAATGCAGAAACCCACTGATGACACAGCTGACCTCTAGTACAGACCATCAGCAAGAACCCATGGGTTGTGCAACACACACTCACAGTTTTAGAGACTACACCAAAAAAGCCCTTCCCAGATTAGAGGTGCCCAAGCAGGAATCAGGGCCCTCACACCTTTAAGAAGCTGCCCAGATGAAGAAGATTCCTGCAAATCCTGAGTAAGCTCACATCAGTCCTGGTTTATGGCAAAGTAACTGAAGACTAGAACTCCCAGGAAACAGTTTGACAGCTAAGACATCACTTGACAATCCCAAACTAGCACTACAGGAATTCCCTGGATGCAAGCCCTCTGGAAGCAACACACTCAGCCAGCTTTCCTATGCAGCCCCACTCTTCAACCTATTACTGGAAAGCATAAAACCTTTACCTTGAAGTCTGGATTCTTGTTCTTGTCAACACATGGAGAAACAAACATGGGTCTCCCCTCCACAACCTTACGATCCAAGCCAAGAGCTTGGTGAGCAGATTTTTCTTCCTTGAATTCTACGTAGCAGTAGCCCCGGAAAGTCCCGTTGTTGCTGAACACTGGACGGATTTCTGCCACCTCCCCACAGCTCTCAAAGAGCTCTTTTAGTTTCACTTCTGGATCTGCCATGTTGTAGGAAAGGTTGCTGACAAAGACAGTGACGTGATCTTTACTGCTGTCATGTAGCACTTTGGGGATGTCTTTACGACTGGTTGATGCCTTTTCCTTTTGCCTTGCTGGGCCATCTGGCTTTTCAGGTCCACTTCTTCCAAACAGCCCCGTTTCTACCTCCATGTCTTCTTCCAGAAGGACAGCATCACCAGCTCCTTTGTGCCTCTTGCTGGGCTGCTCTGCTGATCAATGCAAATCAAAACACTTTCACTCACCACTGAAGTTAAGCTGCCCTCCACTACCACTATGGAGCTGGGAAATGGCACCAATACAATGACAGGTCTTAAAGACACACAAGAAAAACCTCCTTCAGGTTCTCAAGAAACAACAGATTCTTGAACCATACTAGCAAGTATTTTGATGAAAGCAACAGGGATATTTTACCCTTTTTCTGTCAGTTACAACTACTGATTCATGTTCTCTGTTTTTTTTCTCCAAAGTAAGAAACACAAAAATGTAAAAGCTCCCCAACTCCCAGGGGCTGCAATCTGTTAAAATCTTCTGTTACCACCTTCCAATAGACAGCTACAAGACTGAATAACCCAATTTAGACACACGCCTCAACACCATTTGATGAGTCAGGAAAATTTACTTTTAAACAAAGAGGGGAGGAAAAAATATCAGTACCTCTCTGAGAGAAGAAAACCCTAAAAAAACCCACCCTACAGAAGTTCTTATAAGCATAGACTTATGTTGATGAAAACCCATTTAGTCTTGCTTTGATTTCACTACCACAAAGATCTCCTAGGACAAACAGACCCTGGTAATGGCACTTCCCCATCTACCTCTGCCTGAAGGGAGGCAACCAACAGTCCTGTTGCCAGAGGGTCTGGAATTTCAGTTTTGGTTATTTACCTTCTTCTTCTTGTCCCCATTCATCATCATCATCCTCTGCTTTGCGCTTCTCTCCAATCCTGGTTTTTTTAGCCTTTTTAGAAGCTTTCTTTTCTGCCCGGGCCTGCTTCCTTTGTTCAGCTTTCTCCTCTTCCTGCTTTGCCAGAGCAGCTTCCTTCTCAGCAGCCTAAAATATACAGATTATTTCTTTTTTTTCCCCCCTCAGTGACTGCAGATTGTAGACCATTCCTATGTGCTCTTTTCCACAGTGCTGAACCTGGAGGGTTTTCTGCAAAACTCCATGAAACAGAGCTAATGGGATCATCATTTAAAGCACATCTCAACTGTTGGCTCTAATAAGCTTTCCTGGAGTGTATTTTACTCTTGTATCCACCCAAAGGTGAAAGATCAGAAGACACTGAACATAGTTTTAAAACAAAATCAATAGTTCTGAGGTTTTTAGACAATTCAGGCTTCTCTGTGGGAACCAACACTAGAAATCTGACATCCAGCCAAGCATGACCTGAATGCAGGTATTTTATAAACTGCTGAGGAAGTTCAAAATTCTGACCTTTGCTCTTTGTTCATTAACTCGAGCTAATCTGTTTTCTGTTTTTTGAACAGCTGCATCCCAGTCTTCCAATGTCCCTAAAGGATAAAAAAAAAACACACCACACAACAACCTTGTATTCAGCTTTCCCATAATTTCAAAATACAATTCTAGAAAAATAAGAGTCAATGAGTTCATGGAACTTACTCTTAACCATTACATATGAAAATACTAAATATAATAAGTAGCTTTCAAAGACAAAGAAAACACAACCAGAGCAGAAACCTCTCATTTATAATACAACACTCCAAAAAGGCATGGGAAAACCCAATCAATTTCAGCAGGCTCCAAATCAGGCCAGAAAAGAAGGAAGAAAAGAGCTGCTCACATATATGCAGTAGTGACAAGGAAATGAACCTTTGCCAGAACACAAAACACCAGATCAAAATTCACTGTGTCCTTATCTCCAGACTGGGTAAACGAGATGCTGTGCAGTTAGGTACCTTCTATCCTCTCCAGAGTGAGCAGCACCTCACAGACATGCTCTGGGTAGTCACTGGTGCACTGCACAGCTCGGTGCAAGGCCTTTCTGCAGTGCTGGGTGTCCCCATGAGCTCTGCAGGGGGAAAGCAGGACAGTGAGGAGCCAATCCCCCACAGCAGGACCACAGACAGGACAGTTAACTACATTTGATACAAATACCTTCCCTTCCTTCTCCAGTAAATGTGGAGCTATTGCTCTAATACTTCTGAAATACACTGCAGAGCTGCTGTGAGAACCTTAAAACCCCACTATAAACCCACATGAAGGAAACATGCTAAGTGTCCAAGTCTTGTCACAGAACCACAGAACCATTCTGGTTGGAGAGGGCCTTTAAAATTGAGTCCAACCATAATCCAACTCTACCAACCATTAACATAACTCTACCAAGTCCACTGCTTAAACCATATTCCTAAGCACCACATCTGTACATCTCCTAAACATCCCCAGGGATAGTGATTCCATCACCTCCCTGGGCAGCCTACTCCAGTGTTTCATTACCCTTTCAGTTACAAAATTTCTTTTAATATCTAACCTAAACCTGTCCTGGTGCAACTGGTCTCACACAGAGGAGGAAATCTAAAAGTTAATTAACATTTCCCACCAGCCAAGCTCTTACCTTTCCAGGTTATAATACTCCAGCCACATGTTGGCATATTTGGCATTCCCTTTAGTCATGATGTTGTCCCAGAGTTCTCTGGCCTTCTGCATGTTGTTACACAAGCGGGCCTGAAAAAGCACCCACAGCACTCAGCATCATCTGGGATGGTTTGGGTTGGAAGGGGCCCTAAAGATCATCTAGTTCCTTTCAATATCATCAACCCCCCCCCCCAACAAGAAAACACAGATGCTGCACCCCAACCCAGGAAGATACAGCTGCTCCTTCACTGCTCACAGTGAACACCTAAAGCAGTCCTGCTGCTGAGTAATCCCCTGCCCACCCACTACATCAATCTGGGTTGCTGGCTCCCACACACATTTCATTTTGGACATTATAAAAAATAATTAGTTGTTTCTACATTTTTCCTTTTGTCGTTATTCACTAATGTACCCAATAGAGCACTTAAACCCAGTCCTCAAAGAGAAATGCTTCAGCTGTCAGTTCCCTAAGCCTCCTCAACTGGGGGAGTAGGGGAAATGGGTTGAGACACCAGGGACTGCACCAGCACACTGACACCTGGGCTAGTCTGGAACTAGTTAGCTTAGGCAACACTAGGTATGGCAGGACTGGAGGCAGTTTAGTGTTCAGTTCCAAGGCACCATGGCTGGCCTGTGAACTGAGTTACTCCCACATCTCTGCACCACACTGCAGTCACAGCAGCATAAAGACATCCTGGCTACTGTCTCCAGGGGAATGCTGCTCCCTTCCTGGGATGTCATCCTTCAAGCCTGAAGCTCTACTATGTGCCTGACCAGCTCAGACACAGCACTACCCACTGGAGTTACCCAGACAATATGTTAAAGTGCAGGAGGGTTCAACACTCTGCTTGGAATATCAAAATGATCAATTTCCTCTTGTTCAGC
>NW_009953068.1:325442-332601 GCF_000747805.2 Chaetura pelagica
CAGCAGGTAGAAACATCACCTCAACTCGTGCCCAGTTCTGCATGATGGTGCAGGATGGATCTCCACTTTCACTGAATCCTGGGAATAAAAATAAGTACTGGTGTTGGTGAACAGCTCTTGGAAACACAAGTGTTTCCTAAACAAGTTCTACATCGTAGATGAAATGTTTATCTGCAGCTTTCTTCAAATGTCTGAGACACTTGAGGACAAGTTAAACAGTGTGGAGAGCTCATCTTCTAACAATTATTTTGAAGAAAATATATATTGGGAGATGGAACTTACGCTCTTCTACTTCTTGTTTCAAATACTCCATAGCCCGTGCAAACGCAGCGCGCAGCTCTTCTAGCTCCTTGCTTGAGTCTTCAGGAAAAAAAACCACAAAGAATTGCCTTCAAATAACAACTTAATTTTCATCTCCCATGCACCAAAACCTCTGCCCTACCACCCACAATCATTTTACTGGGGGTGGGGAGAGTAAAAAAAAAAGAAAAACAGTCAAAATGTCTTACTTCAGGTAAAACTCACTACACGCATGATAAAAAACTATGAAGTACCTAAAATAAAAGCCAGGGCATTTTTGCAACAGCACAATCCATTTTATCAGCAAGGAGCTGCTTGGAACCAGCTTGGTTTATGCATTTTTATAGACACTAACTGGCCAGAAAGTAATTTTTGTGAGACACAAAACTGCTGCTCAATTTTTTAAATAGTGACACCACTTCAGAGAGGTACACAGGAAGCAGGTTAAGGATTTATTCACACCTATATCACACACACCTTGTGTAAAATCCACCCTTCTTCTCAGGTAATCAAGGTATGCCTGCCAGATCTCTACGTAGTCTGTTGCTTGGATGAAACCTGCAGTCAGAGCTTTCTCAAACATTTCTGAAAGAAATGGGGAAAACACCACACAAACATATTTCCTTTTCAAACACTAACAAAATCAGCAAGCTACAGTGCACAGCACAAAGAACTGTCTGCAACTTTTGTCCCTGCTGCTCATTTCATAGAATCATAGGGGTTGGAAGGGACCTCTGAAGGTCATGAAGTCCAACCCCTCTGCTGCAACAGGAACACCCAGGGCAGCTCACACAGGAACGTGTCCAGATGAGTCTTGAAAGTCTCCAGAGAAGGAGACTCCACAACCTCTCTGGGCAGCCTGTCCCAGAGCTGTCACCCTCACAGTAAAGAAGTTCTTTCTCATGTTGAGGTGGTATCTTGGTGCTGTTTCCCCTCGTCCTATCACAGGCACCACTGAGAAGAGACTGGCAGTGGCTTTAGATCTCTTCAGAGGTATTTCAGAAGCTTTCAGACCCTTGCAGCACAATGACAAGTCCTACATTTGTCACACATTATTCTGAGGGCAGCACGCAGTGCTGAGCTGTGAAGAAGTCTTGCTGAGAAGGTCTTTACCAGAAATAATGCCATGATCCACTTGATGCCTCTCCATGGCCAAGAGGTACCGGATCCACAGCCCGACAGTCCAGGGGCAGTTCCGAACCGCGCGGTCGTGGGCGGCCAAGACCAACTCCTTCACCTTCAGCTGCCGGTCCTGCAATAATCAGACAGAGTGTGAAGGTCCTGCCAGCCACAGAGCCTCTCCCAGACAAATCCCAGCTTAGAAAGAGCCAACACCACAGCAGTTTCTGAGGAATTTCAAGGCAGAATTGAGCTAAAACTTTCTGGTCATTCATGTGTCAGCTACTAAGCTAAAACACCACAAAACCAGGAAGGTAAAACCACAAACATTGGATGTTTTTTTTCCTTACCAGGTACTGATTGTAGCGTGCCCAGAGATCTGGCACAAGGCAGTTCTCAGCCAGAGCCCTCTCATAGATCAACTGAATTCGAGCTGGGTCACCTGCTTTCATTTCAAAGTCGATGTAAGCCTGATATTCTGCCAGCTTTGGTGTTTCAGCACCCAGCTGTAAAACCAATAGGGATACAAATAATTAACATCTCTTAAACAACACACAATCCCAACAGCTCAGCTGTTCCTCAGAGTAGTGTCATGCCAAACTACAGACAAGGGCTTGGACTTCAAGTATCAGCAGCTTTTGATTTTCAAGTATCTCTGAATACCACCCTGGTTCTGAAGCCCTTCAGATCCTCATTTTTGCTCCCCTCAGCCCAGCATGCTCCTCAGTCCTGGAGGAGACAGTGAGCACCTCAGGGTGGCCTGGCAGCCCACAGGTACCACAGCTTCCAGTATAACCACTGGTGAGGGTCCTTCCCTCACTCTGCTCACAGCTAAAGGAGTCACCTACCAATACACAGCTGCTTTATTTCTGTGACTGGAAAAAACTATAAAACAGGGAGGGGAGTCTAAAGCACTTAGCTCTTAGTTTTAAAGGAAGGTGTGAGTAACAGCATTACCAGTGCCTCTTCGTATGGTTTACACTTCTCCAGTTGCTGAAGAGCTTTTTTGTAGTTCTTTATTATTGTTTCTGGAATTGGATCTTCTGACCACTCCTCATACTCAGCATATGAAGCTTCCATATCTATCAAAACAGACATGAAACCCCATCAATAATGAACTCATTGGACTAAATAAACAGAATTCAACCTGTATTTGGTTATAGGACATTTTTTTTCTGTTTACACTTCTGTATCTTAACCTTCACACTACTGTATGGCTGAAGGGTTCTGACACTTCCCTTTACACAGGGCACTAGAACACAAACTCAGGGCGGGTTACAGTAAAGCTGCTCATTTGGATATAGGAAACCAAAGGGGCAAGATTTTCTCAAGGCTTTAAAAAAAAGAAACCCTCAAATTCTTTCAATATGCAAATGAAGTCAAAGAACTGTACTGAACTTTCTCCTATAAGCAAAGCAGCAAGAAAAGGGACTCTTAAGAGTTTACAATGAAGCAGAGATGGCAGGATTCTAACCACCCAGGTCTCAGCATGCACTGCTCCCTACCAACCAAGGCTCCTACCTAGTAAGCATCACAGCTCCACTCCTGTTCCCCATGGTCATGTTTTGTGCTCATTACTTGTACTTCAAATACCCTCAAATTACATACTGAGGAAACATAGACCATGTTTCAACGAATACTTCTGAACAAAAGGGATCTGTGCACCAAAGGCCCTAAAGGCAGGCAGAGGTGGTTGATTTCAGAACACACAAGTGCTGCAGCTTGTGTGG
The DNA here is from genome assembly GCF_000747805.2 of Chaetura pelagica. NCBI lineage: Eukaryota > Metazoa > Chordata > Aves > Apodiformes > Apodidae > Chaetura > Chaetura pelagica. Next base: position 328,592 of record NW_009953068.1, read on the forward strand.
CTCCAGAGATAGAATAATGGTGGCTGATGCCTGGCTGGCTGTGCCACAGCTCATCCAGCCCCCCTCCAAGGACACTGGCTCTCACCTAAGAGTGGGATCCCCAGCTGGCGCCTGAACAGCGTGTGGATCTTCTCGAGCTGGCTGCAGAGCATCTGCTGCTGCTCTGGGGATGGAACACTGCCAGGAGCTGGCTGCAAGCAGAAGCACCAAGATGTGATCAGGTCCCTCCAACCAGAGCTGAGGAACAGCACGGGAGACTGTTGTGGGGCTGTACTCCAAATGACTCCATAATCCGTGAAGGACAGACACAGACAACTTGCATTTTGGGTGGCTGCTGGGAAAGCTGACACCTGGGAATTGCTAGACTCAGAAGCTGGATGAATGTGGAAAGCACTCCTCACTGAAAGTAGGGGGAAAGGATAACTTGGTTCCAGGGATCAACATCCCATCACCTCATTTTAGAGACCAACTGAGCTGCCAAACAGCTTTCCAGTAAATCCCTGGTGTGTGCACAGATGATCTACAGCTTCCAACTTCCTTTCTGTTTGTGAACAAAAGGGTATTCTCCCATTACTCCTTCATTAGAGCATTCCATAGAACAGTTTGGGTTGGAAAGGACATTTAAAGATCATCTAGTGCCAACCCCCCTTATGGGCAGGGACATCATGCACCTTTAACTTCATATTTTATATGCCATAAATGACAAGAGAAATATCCTCATTCAGGCCAGCTTTTGCAGATGTCAAACAATATGTCCCAGGGATAAAATACTGTCAAAAGTCACAAAAAGGGTGAAATAATGAATTATTTAAAAGCTGAAATAGAAAACAGCCTAGAAATCCAAACACAATTGACTATGTGTGAAAATACTTGCTGGAAAGGAACACTGCTTCATACCAAAGCTCCTCAATGTAAAGCTTTTCTTGTCAGCTCAAGTGAAAGGAGCAGAGTGAAACTGCTTCTGGGCATCAGATTTTATCCTCTTATTTAAACAAAATTCCATAACTACTTCAACCAAACACATAGCAGGCTCTTCCCAGACCAAAGGGTCAGTTCCTACGGCTGAAAAGAAACCACTGTGACATGCCAGCCTCCTGCCTCAGAGGGAATGACACAAACTGACTTCAGAAGCTGCCCACATTCCCCAGGAGAGCCCAGGGACTAGCCTTACCTGTGCTGTCTCCAGGATGGCATTCTCAAACTCCCTGTAGGCTTCCCACAGAGCTGTCCCTTTGGTCACGTGCAGCCCCACAGCAGTTAACGCTCTCTCGAAGATGGAGCGAACCTTCTCGATCCCCCCTTCCTGACCAATGCCCCCGATGGAATACTGGGCATACTCCAGCCAAATTTCAGGACCTGAACAAAGTTGTGAGAAAGAGATGAGCTAATGCCCTCAAAAAAATACTGGGGGGATCTTCTCTGCTCCTCAAACACCCACAAACAGACCAGCACGTGACAAGTTTCTTTATCGTTCCATGTAGTCAAGACAAATAAAACTGTTGTATTCTGTGCTGCTGGGTCAGTGCCAGTTGTTACCCACATGGACTGACTCCCGCATGGGACTCTGGGACACAAACTACATCAGATACATCAAGCTCCCCTTAACATCAACCTGACTTCTCTGGAGCACGTGTGCTGAGCTGGGACCACAGAGCTGTCACATCTCAGGGTTATCAGCCTGTACGGGCTGCCCAGGGCAGTGGGGGAGTCACCAGCCCTGGAGGGATTTAAACATTGGACTTAGGGATATGGTTAAGGACTTGTCAGTGTTAGGTTGATGCTTGGACTCTATGATCTTTAAAGTCTTTTCCAAACAAATTAATTCAGGTACTCAGATTAAAGTAGGTCCTTCTTCTGCTTCAGACTCCTGCACGTGCCTGCTCAGCAGCTCCTCAAGCAGCATGACTAGGGGGGAGGAGGATTTGCTGGAGCAGGGATCACTGCCTGGCACCACTCCCACCAACACCAGGCTCAGAGCAAACAAGGCTCAGGGTCCCCAGTAGAGACCACCCAACCAACACGTGTTTCAGGAAGCATTCCCTAGGTGAGAGCAACACCTGCTGCTTCTAGAGATTGAAACCTTTAAGGCCTTCAGGACTGCAACAGTACTGGGAGTCTTGCCTTTGGATGGCCTTCTACCCGACACTTCAGGAAAACTGAGCACCACTCCACACTACTGTTTTTGAGCCCATTTCTGCATTAAACAGAAGAAAAAGAAACCCACGCTCTGAATGCAGCACATTTTATAGCACATAGGAACAACTTACAGATGTAATCCTTCACAGCTCTCTCAAACAGCTCATAAACCTTCTCTCGCTCAGAGCTCTCAGAAGCCATTTTTATCTCATCCTTCAACCAGTCCAGCCAAATTTCTGAAAGGGAGAAAGTTTAGAAGACATCAAAAACGTTCAGAAAGAATAAGTTCAATCAGCTGGTTGGATTTTTCATGAGAATTTTTAGTACCAGATTTAAAACATGGGAGAGCACCACAGGCAATTTCAACCTCCACAACTACTCATAATTAATTACAAAGAAAAAAAGTTTAGGAGAGATCTTTTCAGTCTCATACTAAACAAGGGCACTGAGTGACAGCAGTGCCACCACCCCAAAGCTGGATGTCACCAGCCCCACAGCAAAGGCAGCACAAGCAAATACAGGCCCATCCCTGGGCTGCAGCAGGTCAGACAGGTAACAGACACACAGACCAGCGACTGGAGTAGCTGGGCACACACAAACCCCCCACACACCACCACAGCAGCCTCTGACAGAGGACAGGGCAGGACAGCACAGCTGGAAGCTCCAAAATCTCAGATTTTCTGCTGCAGGCTCACTACCCTGTGTGTGCCAGAGGACCAGCTCCATGCTGGCCATTACCACCAGCATGCACAGCTTAGAGAGTCCCAGATCTGTCCTTTATGTTTCTCGGGCCTGAAACAACGTTGTTGAAGCCTGGCACAACCACATTGTTTCCCTACTAAAACAACAGCATTTTACATGGATGATATTCAAGCTGCATCTGCTGCAACCTGAGCAGAAGATGCTCCCTACCTTCAGTAAGTGGGAAGAGCTCACTCATCTTCTGACGAGCCCTTCTGAGCTTGACCAGCTCTCCCTCCTGGCGCAGCAGCTTGATCAGATCCAGGTGGCAGTTATAGTCAAAAGCATTGATGGAAAGCTTTAAAAAACAAAAATTACTTTTATAAAAAGCACTGTTGAGTGATGGCCACTAAGAAATCAGAACACATTTAGCAAAAAAAAAACCCCTCATACTGTTTTGGGGCACACAAATCTCCTCATGAGGACACACAGCCAGGGCAGCCCCTGCCTTCCTGCACAGAACTGCACCAGACTGCACTGCTGTTTGCAACATGCCTTCAGGTCACAAGCAGACAGGTATAAAAACACACTCCCGAGTCTGACAGAGCTTTAAAGTTAAGCTCAGAGCTTAGCCTGTGGCTCTAAGCTCTCAAGGTTAATGCTCAGCAGTGCAAATGCCAGCGCCAGAAGTACAGCATCACCAGCTGCAAAAATACACCCGAGAGTGCAAAAACGAAAAACACCTTTTTCAACAGAACCAAACGTGCTTTAATTTCTTCAAAGACAATGAAAAGCCCCAGGCAGCTAAGCTGTGTTTTTTTCAATGAATACAACCAGTCCGTTAGGGCTCTCCTCCCCAATTTCCCTCTCAAACAAAACCCAAACCGTTTAGTTTCCACTCCAGACTCTACACATTCACGTCCCGACAGTTCCTGGGATCAAACTACTCGAGCAACCATAGATTTTTATTTCTTTTTTTTCCACGAGCGCCGCAGCCACGAAAAGGCAGAACCCACGGAGACCGAGCCTCGCCCCACGCCGAGCTTTCCACGAGGGGAGGCCTCGGTTCCCCGGGATGAGAGACGAGCGGGTCCCTCCCGAGGCCACCGGGGGGTCCCCAGCGCAGGGCCCGGCCCGTCCCGCCGCCCCCCGCGGGCCCCACCTGCTCCTCCAGCCGCTGGCTCTCCGCTTCC
>NW_009953068.1:333776-336486 GCF_000747805.2 Chaetura pelagica
TCGTGGCCGCCCTTTTCAAACCGTGCGGCTGCGGCTCGGCCATCGCCTCCAGCTCCTTGGCAACCGAGTGGGTGAAAGGGAAGACGGTAAGAACCCCCCTCCCCCGGAGGTGGCACCGCGGGGAGCCTGCAGAGCTTCCCTGCTGGGAACACCCAGGAACCGGTGGCCAAGGAATGGCAGGGCTGGCTCTGTGCAGGGCAGCCCTGTGGCTGAGGCAGCAGCCCTGTCAGGGGTCTGACTTGTGGGGCAGTAGTTGCCTTTCCCAAGGACCTCCATTAAGCTGCAGGGAAGTACTTTGTGTCTTAGGCAGTAATAGAAAAATATACATTCCCTAATTCCAGCACCTGTACCTGCCTCTGGCAGTTGAGATGTCCTTCTGTGTGGGTTGTTTTGGCTCAGGGGCATTAAAGCACTTGGTGAAATGCCTCTGTGGGCTGTGCTGTCCCTCAGGCACCCACTGCTCCCTGTGTTTCAGGTTGATGAAGCGTTGAAGATCAAGAACACAGACATTGCCAAAGAGCTCTGCCTTCCTCCTGTTAAACTGCACTGCTCCAGTAAGTACAGGGCTGAACAGGGGGGGACTTCAAACACAAGCTTGGATTTGAGGGGGAGGCTCCTGGGAATAGCACAGATGCTTTGTTTTCCCAACAGAGTTTACATGTGAGGAACAGCTGAGGTTGGCCCACAAGATAAACACACTTATGTCCAGATTCTGGGGTTGTTTTAAGAGTTTTCAGATCCCTGGATTCCATAGCTCAGCAGACTCATCCTGTTTTGATGGGATCTTATGTTCCAAACTGCTCTTTTTGTCCTTGTCTGGTTTGCAGTGTTGGCTGAAGACGCCATCAAGGCCGCCTTGGCTGATTACAAGTTGAAGCAGAATCCAAACAAAGAGGAGTCCTCAAAGCAAGCAAAGAATGCCTGAACTGCACAGCTTGTCCTCGTTCCACCTCCATTTTGCAGTGCAATTATTGTAGCTGTTAGTAGGATCCTGTGCACAACTCAATGAAGCTGTAAGATACGCACAACTTACACACAACGTGTCACTCCCCAGGTGTGTGCAGCTGCTCCTGTGCTGCCACAGCTGGGATGGGGGTGTTCCAGCAGCTGGAATCTGTAATTACTCTGTTGGAAATGTTAAGAGTGAAGGCTGCTCAATTGCAGAGAACTTGGTGGCTTCTCTTGGGAAAGGAAATCCTGCTGGTCTGGTACTGGAAGGGCTGCACTTTTAATTTTTTTGGAAGCTGTATAGTTTTGCCTAATAATTTCCAGAATTGAGTGGGAATCATTGCCTTGGTCTGTGTGAGAACTGCAGAGGGGTCTGTGTGTCAGTGCAGTACACAAAGGCAGGGCAGTGTCTGCCCACAAACTGCAGCTGTGTCTGAGGCTCATTTCAAAACCTGGGTGCCAGTTCCTCCTTCCCAAGGCTTGGGGATGCTCCAGTGGGTGCTGGGTGGCACTGAGGGGGTGCTGGGTCCTGCTCCCCTCCCTCGGCTTCTCATCATGTCCTGTCACATCCAACACTTCTTTTTAAGCTCCCCTTAGAGAAAGAATCTTCATTTTGGAGCTTGTAAGAATTCAGCCTTTGGACTGGCCAAGTCCTCTGCTAAAAGAGAAAAATACACCCTGGGGTTTAAATGCAGGTGGGGAATCATGTAGGTGGGAGAGCCAAGGGGAAGGTGCCAGTGAGCAGGGGACTCTGGGGACAATGCCTCAGCATCCCATGGGATGGAGCTTAGCTGAGCTTTGACAGAGGAGCAGAGAGAGCCTCAGGATTCCTGAGAGGTTCAGTGGTTGGTGGTGACCTTGCCTTCGACCCTGGGCCCTCGTGCTCTCTGCTGGCTGTTCTTTTCCCATGGAGCACTTCCATAGATTCCCAAAACAAGCAGAAAACACGTTTTTAAAGCTGTTCCTGCTCATAAGATTTTTAACCCCAAGAAACCTCACTCACCTCTTTTCATACCGAAGGTGTTTTTAAAACAGGATCACTCAGGTTGAAAAAGATCTGCAGGATCATCCAGTCCAACCTTTAACCTGACTCAACTAACCCAGCTCCACCAGCCCCCTGCTAAACACTGATTTCTAACCACCTCCAGGGGTGGTGATTCAGCCACCCCCCTGGGCATGGAAGGGTTTCACAGCCCGTTCTGTGGAGTTTTTCCCAACATCCAACCTAAACCTCCTGCTGTAACTTGAGGCCGTTTCCTGGTGTTCTCTATTACTAGTTCCTAGTGAGAAGGAACTGCCCCCCCTGACACAAACCCCCTCTCAGGCAGTTGAAGAGGAAGAGGAGCTCTCCCCTCAGCCTCCTTTTATCCAGACTAAACTTCCCATCAGCTGCTCCTCATAAGGTTTGTTTTCCACACCCTTCCCAGCTCCGTTGCCTTCTTTTGGACCAGCTCCAGCCCTTCCGTGTCGTTCCTGTATCGTACCCAGAGCTGACCCCAGTGCCCGATGGAAGAGGAAGAGGAGCTCTCCCCTCAGCCTCCTTTTATCCAGACTAAACTTCCCATCAGCTGCTCCTCATAAGGTTTGTTTTCCACACCCTTCCCAGCTCCCTTGCCTTCTTTTGGACCAGCTCCAGCCCCTCCGTGTCGTTCCTGTATCGTACCCAGAGCTGACCCCAGTGCCCGAGCTGCGGCCTCGCCTGCCCCCCCCCTGTGCCCCCCTTGTTCCCTCCCGTAACCCTCTCCCAGTTCCCCCAGTAACC
>NW_009953068.1:338081-338694 GCF_000747805.2 Chaetura pelagica
CTTCCTTGAGCCACCACGTACACATGGAGCAACAAACCACCACGTCCATCACATGTCCCCAGGGTGTTCCCTTGAGCTGGCAGCTCCTTGGGGCTCACATGGGACCCGATCCCTGCCCTAGATGCCAGGGGGTCCAGGGGGGCTGTCATGGGCTGCGCTGGGGGTCCCCTCGCTCTTCGTTCCGGTTGTATCTGCCACTTGCTCGGTGCCAGGATCCTGGGGAGGGGGCTCGGCGGGTTGCTCTTCCCCTAGTGTTTTGCTTCCTTCCTCTTTGTCTTCCTCGGGGGGCGGTTTCTGCTCCTCCCGGGCCCCGTTGGCCTTGGGGGGCGATTTGAGGCTCTGGGCGGCGGCGAGGATGTCTGCCTTCAGCTGCTGGTTGCAGTTCAGGGTCTCCTCAGCATCAGGGTCGGGGGCTTTTCCGGGCACCTCGGTGAAATCCTTGGGCCCCCCCACCTTGTCCTGCTGGTCCACGTACTTCTTCTTGGGGAAGGAGGAGGGGTAGTAGGCGGACGCCTTGTGCTTCTGCCGGACGATGACGGCCGTGCAGACGATGAAGAGGAGGACGAAGGCCAGCGAGCCCACCACCACCACCAGCAGCATGTACTCCTTGAAG
>NW_009953068.1:357668-359184 GCF_000747805.2 Chaetura pelagica
CAGCTGGGCTGAATTGCTCAAGCCTGGGGGGCTCTGCGGGCAGGGCAGGGGGAGCGGGGCCAGCGCCAGGCCCCGCCATCACACAACGGTCATTTGGCTGATTAGGAAATTCCTGAAAAATTGTGGTTTCCAGTGGAAACTCTGACACAGGCGACGCTGCATTTCCCAACCGCTCGTCCCGCCGCCGAGCGCTGCAAACGATTCCCAGCTCGAGGGAGGCTAAAAATAGGGTTGGCGACGGGATTTCACCCCGGAGCCTTCGCAAAGGGGCAGCCCCGGAGCTGGGGAGCAGTGAATGGGGGGACCCTGGGGGTCTCAGCACCCGGGGAGGGTCAGCTCTGTCCCCTCCCCGTGCCACGCTCCTCTGTGCGGGATGGGGCTGAATTTCCCCCGCGGGAGCATCCACATCCCGCAGGGTGTTGCGGGACACGTGATGAGTGTTCCCCTTCCTGGCACACGGCTGGAAATGCGGGGCCGGAGTGAGCCCCCCGGGGTCTGGCAGCAGGGTGGGGGATCCCCAGCACATCATGGGGTGTCCCTGGGGGTGGCAGCTCATTTTTGGTCACACCATGTAACGCCATCCAGCCAGTCCCTTCTGCACAGACCCACGGGAAGCTGGCAGCTACCAGCTCCTCACATCATGTAACCCCATCCAGCCAGTCCCTTCTGCACAGACCCACGGGAAGCTTTCACGAACCAGCTCCCCAGCTCCGTTGGCCAGGACCCTCTGGGACAATTCCTTCATCCTTGAGCACCCCAAATCCCACCCTGCACCCCTGCCCCCTGCCCCCACTCCTTTTCACCCCCAACCAAACCCAACCCAGCAGCTCTACAGACCAGAACGGGCTCCAGCAGTGGGACTTGGCTTTCAGGCTCCTTCCCAGCTGCACAGTCTGGTTTGCGTTAAACCAGAGCAAACAAATGGTGGCAGAGGTGGGAGGGAACCCCCAGACCCCCAGCCCTCCCCTCCCCGTTCAGCATCGCCCCTCCCGTGGGCTCTGGGGTCCCTGCTGTAACGCAGCACAGCCAGGACGAGGGGTTTTGGGGGGCTGGGATGAGCCCTTTCATCCACCCCCACCTCTGCTGCAGAGAGGGGAACCCCAGCTGGGAGAGGGGTCCCGGGGAAGGCAAAGGCTTCAATTCTCTGTTAGCAAGCGGAGCTGAGGAGCAGCTGTAACAACGGAGGGGCCGAGGGAATCCCAAATCCATGCCAGGAGCAGGGCCCGTTCCCACGGCCACCCCCATCCCGGCCCCCAGACCCGTAGTATGTCCCAGCTCTGACTTGGCCAGATGCAAGTGAACCCCCCTCCTCCTCCCAACCCCTCCCCAAACGCTTGGGAAAGTCACAATTTCCCGTTGTGGAGGCTCAGCATCCTCTGGAGTGTGCCCAGTCGCGTCCCTCCGTGAGGACCGTGTCCAGCCCTCACCGGGGCACCCCCGGCCAGGGGGCAGCCTGAGCCCCTCTCAGCAGTCACCCCAAAATTTGGGAGGGAGAGGGGGGGGGGCAGGTTGGCAG
>NW_009953068.1:359404-360067 GCF_000747805.2 Chaetura pelagica
AGCCCCCCCCCAGCCCAACCCCAGCCAAGGGGGGAGCCCCAGTAACTTCCATCCCCCCCCAGCAGTGCTGCTGGACAGAACCACTTTTTGGGGTGCACACGGGGAAGGGGGTCCCAAGGGAGGTTTGTTGCAGAGTTGTGGTTTTTTTTTTACCCACGAGGACAGAGGTAAAGCCTCATCCCCTGGCCACATGAATGAGCCATCATGGAGGGACACAGGGAGGTGCTGGCACCCCCAAAACAAGTGGGCATGGCCCCCACCCAGCTGCCTTTGTGTGCCTGGAGACCAGCACTGCAGCCCGGGGCCAGATCCTGCCTCGGTGCCCAGCCCTGAGAATCCAAACCCTGCTGCCACGTCAGGGTGCAGGCACGAGCTGGTGGGGCACGGCCACCAAGGCCACCAAGGCCACCAAGGCCACCAAGGCCACCCAACACCCAGGGACCAAGGGGGACAGGGAGAGTCACTGGGGGCAGGCAGCATGGCACGGGGCACACAGTGCTTGGGACCCTCCCCCGATTTCAGGAGACAATTTCCTAATTGTCCCAGCCTTGGAAACGCTCAAATACAAACCTTGGGGTGCAGGCAGCCGTGCAGAAAACCACCCCTGTGGTTCCCCAGGCCAGCGCAGCTCCCCAGGACACAGACTCTGGGTTGGGGGGCATT
>NW_009953068.1:361483-361977 GCF_000747805.2 Chaetura pelagica
GGTGAAGCCAGGGTATGGGAACGTCCCTTCACCTCCAGGAGGAGTGGCTGGAGGGGCTGGGGGTGACAGTGATCCCTCCGTGCCACCTTTCCCCAGCCTGGCCCTGACACAGGGTGCAGCTGAGCCGTGAGCTCCTGCGGCTCCCTGTGGGCACAGCGGGATGGCAGGAGATGGTGGGGACAGAGCAGGGTGGCATCACCCAGGGGTGTCCCACACGGTGCCCAGACACCACCAGCAGCCGCGGATCCCTCCTCCTGCAGTGACTCACCCGTAAACATTTACATTTGCAGTGGGAATGGGGCCAGGGAAGCTGCTCAGCCCCAGATGGAAAATATCCGAAGCACAGTGTGAATGTAAACAGGCAGAGGGGCCGGGGGGGGGCGGGGTGCAGGTAAACCCCCCGCAGGAGAGTGAGATGGACACCCCCCCCCAAAGCAGCTTTTGAGGCAATGGGGCACCCAGGGCTCCGCTCAGGGATGTGGGGATGGGGAGCT
>NW_009953068.1:365413-365880 GCF_000747805.2 Chaetura pelagica
GGGGGGCCGGGGGGGGGAGGGGTGCAGGTAAACCCCCCGCAGGAGAGTGAGATGGACACCCCCCCCCAAAGCAGCTTTTGAGGCAATGGGGCACCCAGGGCTCAGCTCAGGGATGTGGGGATGGGGACCTGGGATGAGGACTCTGAACTTAGTGGGTCAGGGATGAGGATGGAGGGATAGGGATGCTGAGCCTTGCTGGGATGGGAACATGGGGACACTGATCCTGGCAGGGCAGGGACAGTCCTGGGCCGTTTTTGCTCCCTTGGGTGGCTCCCCCAGGGAGGGGTCAGGTTGATGGCTCGAGGGGTGACTGACAAACAGGCGGAAAGTGGCACCCGGGAGCAAACCTGAGCCCCCAGGTACAGGCAAGCTGGTGGGACCCTCAGTGGGACCCTTGGTGGCAGCTCATGGCTTTGCTCTCCCCAGCCACAACCAGGCAGGGCAGCTGTGCCCGTACCACCCCACAG
>NW_009953068.1:366594-366910 GCF_000747805.2 Chaetura pelagica
GGGAGGGGGACCAGGCAGAGACCAGCATGTCCAGGTAACGCTTTAATGGGGTTGGCCTCGAGGGCTGAGCTCACTCCAGGGGAAAGCAAAGCAGTGTCACCCTCTTCCACCCCCCCATCATGCCAGTCCAAATTCACACATGACCCCGAGGGGACAGGGGGTCCCCTGCCCACCTGCTCCAGGTGTGGCAGCTCTGGGGACCTGTCACTGTCCATCCCCCCGATGCTCAGGGCGGCAGGACCCCCAGCTCAGGGCTGCTCGGGCAGGAAGCTGCTGAGAGGCAGGGTGTCCCCATCAGCCTCGGGACCACCGTCCA
>NW_009953068.1:367283-368525 GCF_000747805.2 Chaetura pelagica
TGTGCCGGTAGGCGGCAGTGGTGGGGAGGGGGCCTGGGGGGGTGGCCGAGCTGCTGTCCTTGTCACCAGTCGCCGTCCCCTCCTCGCCGAGCGATGTGAGCCAGCTGAGGGTGGTGGGGATGCTGGTTTTGGGGGGTGCCCCTGTGCCAGGCGCTGCTGGGGTTGCAGAGCCCAGCAGTGGGTCGGGATCTGGGGAATCAGTTCCATCCCAGGGCTCAGCTGTGGTGGGCACCACGAGTGCCTGGCCCAGGCTGGTGTTGGTGCCAGGAGCCGGGGGTGGCACAGAGCTCAGCAGCAGGTCGGGATCCGGGGAATCAGTCTCGTCCTGGGGACCCGCTGTGTTTGGCACTGCCAGTGCCTGGTGCAGGCTGGCTTGGGTGGGGGCTGCTGGTGATGAAAAGCTCAGCAGCAGGTCAGGATCCGGGGAATCAGTCTCATCTTGGGGACCCTCTGTGTTAGGCACTGCCTGGTGCAGGCTGGTGTTGGTGGGGGCTGGTGGTGATGAAGGGCTCAGCAGCAGGTCGGGATCCGGGGAATCAGTCTCATCCCAGGGAGCATCTCTAGTTGGCACCACGAGTGCCCGGGGCAGGCTGGTGTTGGTGCCAGGAGGTGGTGCAGATCCCAGCAACGGGTCGGGCTCAGGGGAATCATCAAAGCTGCTGGGCATCGTGGTGGCAGCGGTGACCCCGGGCTGCTGCCCCCTGCCATCCCTCCTCCTGCGGGACAGGGCGGGGGGCTCAGCCCGTGCCTGCTCTGCCGCCCCCCAGACCCACAGCTCCCTGAGGTGCTGCCCTGGCTCCTGGGGTGGCACAGCCCAGCACATCTGCAGGGCGCTCAGCACCAGCACCAGCATCTCCAGCACGGCCATGGGACCTGTGGGGGGGGGGACAGAGGGGGCAGGTGACATTGGGGTCCCGAGAGGATGCTCAGCTCCACTGTTGTGGCTGGAACTGGCCCCAGGGAGGGGTTGCACTTGAGCCAAGCATCCTCCTTCCTCCCAGAGAGGGGGGTGAGGGCTGAAGGACGCGACCACCGAGCTCCCCCAGCCGGGGCAGCAGGGCTGAGCTGCCTCCACGTGCGGGAACTCGGCCCCGCCTGGGAGGGCAGTTCTGAAAAGGAAGTTGGTGTCTGGAAATGGGGAAGGGGCCACGCTGGAGACGGCTGCTGCGGGATGGGCGGTTGCAGGATGAGTCCCTGGGCAGAAATGAAACCACAGGGACGTCGCAGACTCTTCCATCAACC
>NW_009953068.1:368573-368918 GCF_000747805.2 Chaetura pelagica
CCACCGGGCTGCCTGTGCATCTGCTCTGGAGCGGGAGGAGAGAAAAACCCACCCCAGATCTCCCCCTCCTTACACTGACAGCCCCCCAGAGGCCCTGCTGGGTGGGGACCAGCCAGGTTCCTGTGTCCCCACGCCCAGCAGCATCCAACACAGATCAACACTCTCTCCAGACCCAGCATTCCCAGGAGGTTCCCACATCCCCACCTGCCTCCTTTAAAAAGCCCAGGGACCAGCACTGCGTGGAGGGTCCCCTCAGAGACCCACGCGTGTCCCAAGGGTTGGGGGACGACTCCAAGCATTCCCTTTGCACCCGCAGGACACCCTGGATCCCGCCCCCCCCGCCAA
>NW_009953068.1:369215-370414 GCF_000747805.2 Chaetura pelagica
CCCGGGGGGGGGGGGGGGGTTGGTGGGGATGGTCGTGGTGGCACAAAATAGGAACATGAAAGTGCCCCCAACCTCGGGAACGTGCAAGACGGAGGAGGGTGAGGGGCTGGTGCCTGCAGAGCTCTCCCGGCAGGGTCTCCCTCCTGGCACCGATGTCCCCAGGCTGGTGGCAGGACCTGCCCAACCCCCGGCAGGATGCTGCAACACACACCCGCAGCTGGCAACAGCCCCGCGCCTCCGCCCGACCTCCTGCACCCCCGGAGCACCCCAGCCCTTCTCAACACCTGGCATCATCGAGTCATTAAGGTTGGAAGGGACCTGAAAGATCACCAAGCTCCAAACCCCCTGCCATGAGCAGGGAACCACCAGCCCAGGCTGCACAAAACCTCATCCAACCTGGCCTTAAAAACCTCCTGGGATGGGGCATCAACAACCTCCCTGGGCAACCCATCCCAGTTCCTCACCACCTTTAGAGCAAATAATTTCTTCCTAATATCTGACTTAAATCTCCCCTCTCTCATTTTAAAACCATCACCCTTTGTCCTATCACTGTCTTCTCTGATGAAAAGCCCCTCCCCAGCTTTCCTGGAGCCCCTCCAGGCACTGGAAGGTGCTCTAAGGTCTCCCTGGAGCCTTCTCTTCTCCAGGCTGAACACCCCAACTCTCCCAGCCTGTCTCCAGAGCAGAGCTGCTCCAGGCCTTTGTAATCTTGGTGCCCCCTCCCTGGACCCTCCCCAACAGGTCTAGATCTTTCTCGTGCTGAGGGCTCCAGAGCTGTACACTGCATTCAGTAAACGTGGCTAGTTCCTAAAAACTAACACAATCTAGAGCTAATTTCCTGGCAGCAGGACACGAAGGACATGGGGGCTGGAAGAGGGTCCCAGTTCCTGCTGGCTCTGGGTGACTTGTGGGAAAAGACACACAGAAAAAGGGGTTCGGGTCTGCAGGAGCAAAGGGATGAGGGTCCTCCAGGATGAGTGCAGGGTGTGGGTGGGTGACCAAGGAGCATTGCTGCTCCAGGAGCATCCCTGTCCCATCCCCAGGCACGGCCAGCCCTGTGGGGCTGTGCCAGGGTCAGGGTGCAGCAGGGGCAGCTGCAGGGCTGCCAGGCTGAGGGTGGTTGTGAAACAGGGTGAGAGGCAGCAGGGCTGGGGCAGGCTCTCCAGCTCAGCCAAGCTGTTTCCAGCCTGGGCTTTGCA
>NW_009953068.1:370573-373495 GCF_000747805.2 Chaetura pelagica
TGGGGCTGGGCCAGGGTCAGGGTGCAGCAGGGGCAGCTGCAGGGCTGCCAGGCTGAGGGTGGTTGTGAAACAGGGTGAGAGGCAGCAGGGCTGGGGCAGGCTCTCCAGCTCAGCCATGCGGTTTCCAGCCTGGGCTTTGCAGGGTTTCCTGCACTCTCAGAGCAGGTTTCAGCTGGGGAGGAACAGAATGAGCTCCTCCCCATCTCCACCACAGCCCCCAGCTGCTGCCATTCCTTCCTGGGACCATGGCCCCCCAGGCTCCACTACCCAAAGAGCCCCCAGCGAGGCTGTGCCATCAAGTCCCACATCCAGCCAAGCTTTTGGATTCACCTACAGGGAAATCACCACCCTGGGGAAGGAGCCAGACCCAGCAGAGGGGACCCAGGGGACAGACCCCCAGTAGCAGCACCACCACTTCATAACCTGGTTACTAATAACCTGGTGCTGAGGGGCAGCGGGTGCAGGACGCAAGAGAATCAAAAGGAGAAAGCAAACCAGAGGAAGTTTTATAATCAACGACTTTTTTTTTTTTTTATCTTTTGAAAATGGAAGCAAATATTTGGACAGGTTCTATGGCCGCTCTATAAGAGCGCAACTCTCCGGACTTGGCTGGTTCTCTTCTGGGATATCACAGCTACAAAAAGCTTCAGGCACTGACTCCGGTTGAGCCTGGCTAGGCATCAGTTCATTTAAATAAAACACAAGCAATTCACTAAAAAACCAGGGCGGGCCTTTCCTCTGCCCTCCACACACCCACCTCCTCTGGGCATTTCAAATCCAGCGTCTCTGAAAACTTATTTCCCTCCAATTAGAAAAAAAAAACACAACCCAAAACAAAACACAAAAGGTCCCCGAGCACACAACCCTGAAGTCACAGGTACAAATGGACACAGAGATCACCGTTTGGGGGAGCACGACGTTTGGCTTTGTTCTCCAAAATGAAAGAAAAAAGGAAACTACACATCAGCTCAGCCATGTACTGCAATACAACAACGGCACCAAACATCCAAATAGAACCCGGAGTGTCTGAACTGTGAATCCAGCACCAGTGCCCAGGCAGGGCAGGGGACATGCTCGTCCCTCCTGTTGTCCTCGCCACTTTAACACAACAAAAATCCACTTTTCTGAAGCTTTCATGCTCTGCAATGACATCACATCCTCTGTCTCTTGGCATCCAGTCCTCCAGTCTCTCCAGCTACGTCACCCACGCCATCCCAACACTCAGACATCCCTCCAGAACAGAGAATCCCTAACCTGTAAGTTCTGAACATGCAAACACTGGGGGGAAAAAAATAAATTGTGGATTTGAGGATTTCTAGCTAACCTAAGGGAAAGAAAATAATAAAAAAAGATCACTTCAGCCTGGATGAAGGGACAGCCACCGGGATGGCCAGGCAGGGACACTGCTCTCGAGTGGTGGCTCCCAAGCACACACACGTGCACACAGGCTGGGAATGTGGTGAGCTCTTTCTGGGATCCATCCCAGGCTGGGACAGCCATTGAGGTTCCTCAGCAGATCCCTCTCAGCACCCCAGACCCACGTCATCCCCATCCCAGGCAGCCCATCTCGCAGGGGTGACCCCACCTGAGCAGAGCTCTGCTGAGCTGGGGCATCCAAGAAATCCCAGGAGGAGCTTTCAAGCCTGGCGTGCTCATGGGGACTCTCCCTCGAGGATCTCAAAGGACCACGTGAGAAACCAGCTCTCCAAACTGGGATCAAAACCACCCTCCCCAGTCACTTCCACTCCGAAGGCCTGGGAGCACAGGGGGTCTGGGGGTCACTCATCTCTGGGAACAAAGAATTTCCTGCAAAGTTTTACAGAATGGTGGGGTGGTGAGGCAGGAATGATGGAGAGAGAGGAAAAACAATGATACAAAAAGATCAGAGGCATTTTGTTTCTGGAGACCCATCATGGTAAAGTCACCTAACTACTGCTAATGCTGTTTTGGAAGCAGTGTCTAAATTTCTACCATCAGCACTAAGGTGGGGGGGCCAGAGAGGTGCAAGGTCACAGGGTTCTGAAAGCTTCTGGAAGTCAAGGAGCTGAAGAGCGTGGTGGTGCAGTCAACAATATTTACAGCCAGGCACACAGCCCAATGGACACCACAGAGCACCTGGGGACTGCCATGTCCCATGGCTCCCCTCTCCCAGGGCACTCTTGCCACTCCACTCCAGGGGGGAAACCCAAAAATGTTTCCTGCATGAAAGAAACTTCTGCCTCAAAGGAAAAAAACCAAACCTGTCAGATAAAACATGTCCTTTTGGACATGGGCAGAGGAAGCAAAAACATGGGACTACTTTAAAAGGTCAACACAAGGCTAGTTTAAAAGTCGTGCAGGGTGTAAAAAAGAGAAGAGGCATTTTGTGGCATGAATCACCTCCCTCCACAGCTGCTTTTTTTTTTCTTAAACATGATGGGGACACGTGAGGGAGGCAGGAAAGGCAGCCTGAACCATCTCTGAGGGGTCTCAGCAGCAGCCTCGGCCACAAAGGAAACCAACCTGATTGTTCAAAATTGAAGACTGACACAAAATAGCTTCAGTTTTGTCCTCTGAACAGTACAGACACCCAGCACCCACACACACCCACACACACCCAGTGCTGTCCCTTTCAGCTGAACACACAAATACTGCAAAAGTGGCAAATAAGAAAAATAAAAAGCAACTTGTTTTGTTTTGTGGGGTTTTTTTGGCAACTTTAAAAAAAAATAAAATGGTTAAGAACAATGTGGCATTGGTCCCTACATCTTGAAAAGATATTTGGGCACAACACTGAAAGTCAGGATGGGTTTGTTTTCAAGAACTTGTAGCATCTGGGTAAAAAGAAGACTGTAAAAGTAGCACTTAATCTTTCTGACTTGGTTGACACAGTCACATAAATTCAATAAAACATCGGGGGGGGGGGGGGGCTGTTTTCACAAC
>NW_009953068.1:373523-382474 GCF_000747805.2 Chaetura pelagica
AAACAGTAACATAAATTCAATAAAACATCGGGGGGGGGGGAATCTTTCACTAAAAAGCTTGGCTTTTAATCATCAGGCTCTCGTTGATGTGGAATTCAGGAGAACAGGAAAGCTCAGTACTGGAATGCTGCAGGCTGCTGCTGGCCAAACTGGGAACTGGAATGTGCCTGGGCCGGCGGGGCCAGCGCCGCTCGCCCGCTCAGTCCGCGATCTTTGCCATCTGCTGCTCCAGCTTGGAAATGCGCTCGTCTTGGTTGGTGATCGTGTCTTTTATGGATTTCAGCTCTTTCAAAATCTCGTCCAATTTGGCTTCATTTTGCTGGAAGACAAGACAAGACACGAAGTGGTGAGGAGAGGGGATAGGACATGGGATTTCCAAGCCTGGGGGCTCCCCTGAACGGCTTCATGCGAGCTCTGCCTGCCTGGCACCGGCACCTGGGATGCTCATGACATGGACTGACATTCCCAGTGACAGCTTCAAGAACATCCTGGACCAGTATCTACTCTTTAAAAGTATTTATGGACCTACCTGACTGACAGCTGTCACTTGCACATCTCTATATTCCAGTTCAAGGCCAGGTTGGATGGGGCTTGAAGCAGCCTGGTCTGGTGGGAGGTGTCCCTGCCCATGCAGGTGGTTGGATCTACATGAGCTTTAAGGTCCCTTCCAACCCAAACCAGTCTGTGATTCTCTATTACCACATCTTAGCTGCAACTCCCGATTAGGAAGCTGTACCACCTCCTTCTGGGCCTGCATAATCTGAGGTTCTTTTGTCCCACTGTCTGCGCTGGGTTTTACACAAAAGAGAGGTGCACAGAAGCTGATCCACGCAGGTGGGTGGCTGGAACAACCAGCCAAGCTTTCCTTGGGATCACAATTCCCTGTAGCCTTCCACAGCTGCAGGAACCTCACCTGGAATGTCACAACTCAGGTACCACCTCAAGTCCAGGTCACCCAAATCCCAGCGTACTGGAATCGTACATGCCTGAGCTTTGCCATAACTGCTTCTGAAGATGCAGCCCCCTGGGTATCACATTGGGGGCCACCATCCCTAAAAGCTTGTGGATTTTACTCACAGAGTTTGAGGCATCAGCTGCTTTCTTTGGAGCATTTATGAGATCACTTTTCTTGTTCGCGGCAGGCTTGTTGTCCAGTATGTTCTTCTTGACCACCTTGAGATCCCTGTTCTTGCCTGGAATGTACCCGTGCTTCAAGGAGATGAGAAG
Source organism: Chaetura pelagica (assembly GCF_000747805.2). Taxonomy (NCBI): domain Eukaryota; kingdom Metazoa; phylum Chordata; class Aves; order Apodiformes; family Apodidae; genus Chaetura; species Chaetura pelagica. The sequence goes on from NW_009953068.1 coordinate 374,751, forward strand.
GGGATCTGCATTCTTCCCCTCAAACCACTCCTCTGCTTCCAGAGCAGCTTCTGGGCCAGCCGTATCAGGGTACAGGTCATCCTGGAAGAGGTCCGACTGCAAGCCAGAAGAGATGGATTGGTCAGGTGCTTTGGGGCTGGAAGGCAGGAGGTGGCTCCAACCCCCGCACCCAGGAGCTCGTGCTCACCTTGCGAGGAACCGTCATGATGATGGGCTCACACTTCCTCTCGTGAAGCTTGAAGAACCTTTCAAAGGAAAAGAAAAGGTGCCAGTGCCATAAACTCCAACATCCCCAGCCTGGCCCCTAGGCACTGCTGCTGAAATATTCCCACTCTCCAGGCAAGTGCAGGCCCTGCTCCCTTTCAGGGGCTCCTGCTTTGGTTAATAACCCAAGGAGCAGCACCAGGGGCAACATCCAGGATGCTCCCCACCAGCAGCGTGCCAGGGGCCCCTGCAGTGACACACACCTGCTCTCCTGAGGTACTTTCATCCTTTGCCATGTTTCCTGAACCACGGCTGCACTCTGGGCACTCTCTAAATTCCCCAAACCAGCTTCCAAGCAACTTGCCATCTACAAGCTGGACACTGATACCAGCCTTAGGCACCAAAAGTTTATCACTGCTGTGCTGACACCACAGCTGCACCCCAGCTGATGCTCCATTTCCTGCAGACAATCTATTCTGCAAGATACCACTCAACACTTCCAAAAGGCTCAGGCACAGCACATGTGGGGGTCACACCACGTTACGTTGTGCCCAGCACAAACGCCACTTCATGGCACAGAAAACACTGAGTGTGACAGAGGGTCCCACACCAGCAGCAGGACCTGGCAGCCCTGAAGGGCTGAGCTGGCAAGTGGGGGTTGTTGCTAAGGCAGCTATGAAGCCCTGCCAGCTTCTGTTCTCACCTGGCAATCTCACACTTGTTGACATCCAGGCCCCTCTTGGGCATGAAGCCCATGCCCCTCTGTGGCTCCTTGCTGCTGAAGGTGTTGAGGTAGTGAACATAGGGGGACTCGTCCGTGATCTCGAAGTAGCGGATGCTGCTGTCACCCTGCAGGACACCAGGAGGGATGACTCTGGGGGGCTGCAGAGAGCAGTGCTCCCCGTGGCCCCTTGCCTGCTCCCTGCTGGGCTGGGCAGCCACCCATCCCAACAGCCTTTCCTTCCAGGAACACCACCACAGAGCAACACAGGTCACAGCTGGTATTTTTCAGCCTAAAACCTCCCTTGCTTGCCAGCTGAGTGTCCCTCCCCTCAGGCTGCTCTCAGCAGTCACTACCAGCCAGCACACAAACCTGTTACCCATTTGGCATCAGCAGAACTCCCACAAAGCAGATTCCCCAGTAATCCCAGGACAGGAGCTGAACAGTTTTTCTAAGTGAGAAATGCTGTTCCTCACACAGTGTGACACAGTGACCCAAGCTCCTGCTTCAAGACTAAGGCTGTCATGTTTCCTCATTTCCCCTGGTGGAAAAGTTAACCTCAGTGCCACAGGCAGGCAGAAAGGCTATAAACCAGCTTCTCTTTTTGATTTCACTAACATTTCTGAACCAGCAGAAGAGGAAGCAGAGACAGAAAATCAGTTATTTCTCATTAGCTGTTTACAAAGATGGGACTCTTGAATGTACTTGTATGGATCCTCCTTTCTAATTACTTGTTCATCTTGTCTTGTCCTTGGCTCCTATTTGTAGGAATTCCCAAGCTGCAGCACTCAGAAGTGGATACTTTAGAGCACTTAATGCCTACAAATTGCTTTCAGAAAGGAGCACATGATTCTATTTTCTCTTATTTAACCCCACAAAATTACAGTGAGTGTTGCTACATGCTCCATCAACTCCAAGCACAAGGATAACATCTAAAATGTACATTCCTCCCACACATAGGGGCAATCACTCAGCTCAACACCAACAAGGGATGCTTTGATGGCAGTATCTGACTTGTTGCATGAAGAGCAGCTTTGCCTAAGCAAATCCATCTGAAAGAAACACCCAGCTGCAAGTCAGACTTCACAGGCTCTCTGTATGGCCCTGCAGAGTGAGGATCAAACCCATTTCAGAGCAGCCTGATTTGTCTGCAGCCCTGACCATTGCTGCAGCACAAACCTTTGGTTCTATCTTTCTCAACTGAGACACTTGGAAAACATTTCACAGGCATCATTCACGGAACAGGATGACTGATTCCTCTAGACAAGCCCAGTCTCACCAAAAGCTTCTCTTTACCTTGCCACACAAGTAAATAATGTTGGTGTCTGGGTCGTAGAATGGCAGCAGGACCCCATTGCTGGTGTCCATCTCATGAAGGGCTATTGGCTCCTCCATGTTTTTCTGGAAATAAAAAATGACAGTGATGTTAATGGGGAAAGAAAAAGCTCATGTTAACGCAGGATCCAAATTATTAACGGTTCTTTGCAGCAGCAAAGAAGGCTCTATGTGGTACAGTAACAAATGCTGTAAATGTTCACAAGCTCATTTGTTCCCCAAGGACATTTTAACCACAAAATGCAATAGAACAGCACCAAACAGAATTCCTAAAGGGAGAGATGTGACAGTCATGCTAGTAAGGGCCCTGTTCCAGTGTGCTGGGATTGCTGCTGTCCTGCTCTGCGCATACAAGGTATAGAATGAAGCAGCCCCCACACGGGCTCCCTGTGTACATCCTCAAAGTGCAGCTGCCAGCTTCACCACTGCCCCTGGGGAGCAGGAGACCTCACTTCTTTCCCTGAGGGAACATCCTGCCTCCATCACAGCAACACCGCCTGGCACAGGAAGCCTGAGCAGGAGCAGCCCGGAGCTGGAAGAGGGAATATGCTTCAATAGATGAACTATGGATGTAGTGGGCGACTGCAGGTTTGGGTTAGTGAGCCAGAGGACATGACAAGGACCAAGCAGTGGTGGGACAGGGACCTACAGGGTTCCACAGGGCCAGCTGCCGTTCGCTCATGCGGCTGAAGCCGGTTGTGAAGATGTTTCCGTCCGCCAGGAAAATGGCGCGCATGGGCCGCGCTCCCTCGTGGGTCTTCTCTTTCTCCTGCAAGAGATTTACAGATTAGCCCCTGGCAAGGAACTGAAAAGCCCACCTGGTGGTGGCTTCACTTCTGGCTGCACAGAATCCCTGGTAGGACTGGTCCTCCAGGCAGGATGCTGACTCCCCGGAGCAACATCCAGCTATCTCTGCCCGATGCTGGGGGGGAGACACCAGCTACTGAACTGCAAAAGAACTGGTCCTTCCTGGCTCATCTCAGCTTTGCCTGTCAGACTCTTGCAAGGCTGAAGGAAGACTTCTTTGCAAGCTACAAGACATATGCAGACTGCTAAATCTCTGCTTTGCACACACAACTTTGGAGCTGTAATTATACAAAAGGATTAGATGTGGAATTACACTCATGTGGGTTTTACAAGGGAGCCTTAAAACCCCAGTTCAAACACTAATCCAAATAAACCAGCCAAATCCTCCAACCACTGCCATCCCTCCTGTCATTTTTTTCCTCACTTTGAAAAATCTGAGCAAACATGGGATATACACCAATCAAGAAGGTTCCCTCTCTGTATCCTCTTGTTAACTCTCATGCAAACTTACAGCAACAATTTCTTGTTTCCTGGGGTCAATAACTCGAACTTTTTTGTCTTTGGAAGCTGTACAGATGAGGCTGCCATTGCGATTCCAGCTCACATTGTAAATCATATCCACATGCATGTCATCCAGGTTTATGAGGGCTTCACCTGTTCCCACATTCCAGATGATGATTGCATTATCACAACCTAAAAGAGAGAGGAACAACTTAAGTCACAATACTGGTGTTAACACGAAAGAATATGGAGCAGGGAAGAAGGAATAAACCTTTCTGCAGCCAGTCCCTGCCTCCTCAGGTCAGGGAGATTTGTGGCAGAAAGAGTCAGCATGGCAGGGATGGAAAGCAGGCAAGAGACAGCAGGAGAAACAGCAGAACAAAGGGAGAAAAGAACAGTAGGGAGCAGAAGCTGAGATCAGCAGTTTCCCAAGGACTACAACCATCAGGCAGGTGGTTTTTGGTCAAGGACCAGACAGCAAGACCAAGAATAAAGCCCAAGATAAGATGACAGAAAAATATAGAACAGGACTGGAGGACCAGGTAGGGGCAGGAAAGAACAGTGTGTGACTGAGCAATTTCTCCTGAGGCTCCGTAAGGGGAAACACATGTAACCAGGCAAAAGATAATTGCTCTGAACTCCCAAAGGGCAGAAAGGACACCCAAAATCAGTCTGTTGTCACCAGGAGGAACCCTGGAGACTGCAACGACCTGACAGCATCCCTTCTCCTCTCTGTTTCTTAGGAGTAATCCTGGATGGACTGCCTGGACACACATCTTGCTGCCCCTGAGTAGAGGAGTCTGAGGAAGCTACCTAAGAAAAATCTCCTCCTTTTGTGTGTTCTCACACTGAGTTTCATTACATTAACTGTCACAAAGTCTGCAACTCCAAGCATTTTTCGGGAAACCAGATCAAAACTAACCTGGTACCTCAGAAGGCATTTACATCCCCAGAACACACAAAGCTCATCTGCCAGCCCAGCTGAAAGGACTGGCTTCTTTCACTGGGCTCCAACCTAAAGGACATGTTGGGGAAGCCTCAGACCATGCTAATGGATAATGACTTACCCACTTCACTTCCATAATGATGTGACTGTTTTCCAGTTGCCAAAAGAACCTCTTTAAATAGACTGCACCAGTCAAGGAGACAATTTGGAAAACACTGAAGATGGAAGCTTGTGGAAGGATCCCTTGCAGGGATCAGTGAAAAGGAGAAACAGTTGGGCCTTTATGCAAGTATATGAAAAGAGCGATGAGAAGAGTGCAGATGTAAATAGTTATCAGTTATCTGAAACCTGTAGATCAAATAAAGTCTGGAACAATTTAAATACTGTAATTCATTCTTCCAGACAATTTCCTGGTTCTTGTCCCTGTAAACTGGAGATAATAAAAGGCCAAGATAAGGAGGGGGAGCTGTGAGCCACGTGTTCTGTGTTCCCAGACACTGCCATTACTGCTGTGATTCACTGTCCCTAAGAAGCTGGGAGAGGAAAGGAGGAAAAGGAGTCAACAAGCCCTTCTCTAAAACACCTGGTGTGCCAGCCAGACAGGAGGGAGAGATGCCTGCTGGCCCCCCAGCCCTGACACACTGTACCTGCACTGAGCAGCACGTTGCGCGCTGTCGGGTGCCAGGCCACGATCCCGACTCTCTTGGAATGCCCTTCTAACACCACCACTGGCTCTGTCAGGGACAGGGTGAGTCCGTTCTCAGGAATCTGCCACACCTGGGAAGGGGAAAGGAAAGATGGTTAGCCAAGGGTCATCCCCTCTGAAGAGCACATTACTGGTTTGCTTCCTGCATCCTGTGCCACGGTAGGAGCCCGAGCTGTCACTGCTCAGTAGAAACAGGAAGAAGGAATTGGGCAGGGAATTGTTCCCAGTCACCAATAAACCTTCAGCTGGTCCCTGTGTAACACCCTTCCCAGCTCACACTGCTAGCACCTAACCAGCAAACACACTGTTATCCCTGTGTCCAGAGACCCATCCACCTCGGGTGCTGCATGAGAAAGACTCAGGAAAATCTGCTTTGCAGCTCAGCTCCCATTCCACATGAACAAGCTGCTCCCCTTTCCAACTGTGCTTGTGCCTCCGAGGGATGATACAGCAGCTACCCTGGTGCCAACTTTTTATTTCTTTGGAAACGCTGGCAATTAGTTCCCACATGATGCCCAGAGCCTCCTTTCAGATTTGGTCCTGGCAAAAGGTAAAGGAGCCCAAGTCAGCATTGCACAAACCATCTCTGAATGCAGCAAACTGCCTGTTTGCTGCTTGGCTACACAACCTCCTGCTGCCAGCACCTTCAGCAAAGTGCCACCAGGAGGAGGAGCAGACCCCCAGGCACTGGAATTCCAGCTGTGGAGTCAGAGCAGGTTTATGCACCAATGGAGGAAGCTTCTGCAAGCAGCAGGGCCCGGGGAGGAAGGGACAAAACCCATCACCCTGTGCCCCAAGGCAGCATCAGCCCTACCAAAACTATTCCTGCAATTCACCACTGGACAAGCATCTTTGAACTGAATTTGACCTACATCTAGTGCATTAAAAAAATTAAGTAACGCCCACCAGTGAGCAGTTATAGCTACTTCTAGAGATAGATGGCAGCATTAGAGCACAGTTGCTTTGCCTTCTATTGTTTGCTTTTTCTGGAGTTGGAGAACAGGGCTGGCCAGACCCTGCCCAGGATGCCCAAGCAAGCTGTTGGCACCAGCTGATGCCAGGGAGTGGATTTTGGGAGGGGAGGCAGGCAGATGTGCATGAGGGCGACACAGACTTCTGGGCTAATCCCAGTTTCTCCCTCTCACAGGGATGGCTGCTGCTTAAACAAAACCCATCGAGGTGCAAAACATTCTCAGCACCTCCCAGCTCACCTCTAAGCAACCCTGCAGTTGTTTCACTTTTCACCCTCACAGCTCTCAGCACCCTCAGCATCCCAGGAGGAATGACATGTGGAGGGCACCCAACCTGAGCAGAGAATTTCTTTGCAAGGGTTGAAAATCCCTTGCTCCTCCTGCCTGGTGCAGCAGGGCCAGACAAGATGCCATAAGGCCAAGCTTTCACCAGCAGTCACGTTTTAAAAACTGGGTGTTCAGCCCCATGCCTTCTGTTCACTTCCACTTCCACCCCAGCTTTGCAGCCACTGCACCCTGAGGACTGTGCTCAGACACCACATGATTTATGAACTGCACCAAACCATTTCACCTGCCCATTACACAACAGAACTGGGTTACAACCTGTCAATTTTGATAGAAGCAGGTTTCTCCTTGCCACTCAGAACAACCTGACAGCAGCAACAGTTTAAAATGTGTCTGCTGACACAGGAACTTTAGCATCACTCTGCTAAAACTGGTACCTGCACTTCAGCTCACAACTGTAAGCAGGTCTCCCAGATGAACCACCTCCAAACTCCTCACCACTGTAAACAGGCATTACCTAAACCAGTGGGAAAGCTGTAAAGAGAACACAAGACCTTCAGCAGGAAGCCAGACATCTAATTATCCCGGAGTCTTAAGGAGCCTTTCAAAATGACAAGCCTTGATGAACACAGGCACTTCTCCCCCTGAGAAATCAAGCAGACTGCCCCAGCTCACTCAGCCTCACTCTTTTGCTGGGGGAAGCTTGGAAAATCAAATTTATTCTCAAAAAGACCTGGAGAAGAATGAGCCTCTGGGCCAAGCATGACCTGCAGAGAAGCCACACAGGGACAGCAGCAGCTTCTACACCTGCAGCCCACCCTGCCCCCTGCCAAGGGGCAATCAGAGCAAAGGCACCAGGTCCCAGAGATCCACCTTTCTGCTCTGTGCTGTCTCAGCCAGGAATGGTGCAGGGATCCCTCTGTGCAAGCACAACTTCATAGCAGAGTAACTTGTGTGCCAGAAAACTCCAGGACTAAGTTCAAGCCAGTGAGTGCAGAGGCTGGGAGAGGAAAGGGAGGTATTAGAGGCAAAATACCAATGAAAAGGATTTTTAAAAAAGCCTCTGGATGACAGATTTATTTTTTTTTTTATTTCAGGGAAAGCCCCTATAGTTTACAGCAGCTGCAGACCAGTGTAATCCTCTGCAGATTACAGAAACTATTGACCTAATGATCCTGCTTGGTATTGCACAAAAAAGCTGAGAGTGTGAAAGGTCAGGGAATGCTCCCAAGTGAGCTGGCCCACTCA
>NW_009953068.1:382496-394039 GCF_000747805.2 Chaetura pelagica
ATTCCTGCTCAGGGTGGGGTGCCTGTCTTCAGCGTGGGATGGAGTTGGATTCACCAGGCACATTAAGGAACTTTCACTTTGGATGCAGGACTCACCCTGCTGAAGGAGAGGACTCCAGGCGACTACACCAAGGAAAACTTCACATTTTGCAAGATTAACTCAAAATCACTAACAGTTTGTCAGCTCTCTCACTTCTGGGGGTTTTGGGGTTTTTTTGAAGTTCACTTGGCTGGTTTGTTTGTGATCAAGGAAGTGAAGTCACACCAGGGTGGTGTGGAGAGGTTTGGGTCTCAGAGGAAGAGCAGGAGGGGGAAAAGGTTTTGCAGAAACAGCACGTGAGAAAGAAAAACTTTTTCAGCACTTTTTTATACCTTTTAAAGAGAATCAAAAACCATCTCTTCTGGCTCTGCACCAGCCTGCAGAGAAGATGAAGTCAATTTCTAGAAACATCAATTCCTATATCCACAGGGCACGAGGACACTAGTGAGCTTGAGCCCTGGGTTTTATCTGCACCCCTGCTCTCGCGTGGCTGCAGGAAAAGGCACTTGGTGCATCCATTTCTTGTAGCTGCAAGACCTTCTCCACAGCCAGCTGGTCCTGCTGCCAGGGCTTCACTGCCCACAACCAGGTTGATGTCTCAGGCTCTGATTAGATTTTTAAAACAATTTGCTCAATCAAACAAACTCCACTCTGGCCGTTACACACAAACTCATTAATATTCACCTTTTGATGAAGCAAATTTTCCTCATCTGAGAAAAGCCACCTGATACCATCTACAGGCCTTTATATAATCTAATATTTTCCAGCTGAACTACAAACCCTGCAGTACATTACAGTCATTCAGCAGAATATCAAGCATGAGTATTTAAGTAATTCCTCATTTGCTGGCACAAGAAAATCATTCTTCAGAGAGAACACCAGAAGAGGCCACAGAAGGTATCTGCATGTGTTTTAAAGAAAGTCTTTCTGAGAGCAACAGAGTGGAGGAGATGGGGATTCCCTGTCCACTCTCCTGCAAAAAAAGAGAGATAAATTCATCCAGAAACCAGCCAAGAAGGCAGAGAGGCCACAGTCATCACCTGCAGTGCTGAGGGCTCCTCTGTTCTGGGGAACTGAGAACAAGGCGTAGAGAGGAAATACTTCAGCTCTTGCAGACTGCAAGTGTTTCATTCTATCTCAAACCACTTCAAGCCAGTTGTATCTGCCAACTCAAAAGGAATCTGTTGGCTTCCTGCTCATGCTGGCAAGGGCAGGAGGGGACAGAGGCCAAGTGTGCCCTGAGGAATACCCAGAGTGGGATGGAGGAAAGAGGTGATGTTTGGGAGAGGTCCATTATACTTTTCCCTCTACTGGGATCACAGAGATGTGCTTATACCCACTGGCACACAGGTGGTCTTGCAAGGTTGGTCAGCTGTCCCAAGTGTTGCCCCCCCATCTTTTTCTTCTCCGCCTCCAAATAATTTCTGAATGCATCAAATGTGACAGCAGAAGTAATGACTGTATGACCAGACACCATCAGATCACACCTATCAAGTGTCTTTCATCAGGTAGATCTCAATGCAGCTCCAAAGAGTCGCACTCCTAAAGCAGTCCAAGCCACAAAGCCCAGCAGCATCAGAAAAAGGTCTTCCTTCCCAGTCACTTCCACCCCTAGCCTAAGGTTCTCCAGTCCCATACCTATTCAAGGCTCACATGCAGCTCACAGAGTATTTCCACCTTCTAAAGATCTGAGTTTTTATTTAATGAAAATGTTTCTAGCTTTTGCAAGGGCCAAGTTAACCTTCCTTGTGGTACACCAAGTCTGCAGACAGTTCAAAGTCATGACTGCAGGGAATCAGCCCTCTTCATCCTGGAGACACTGGCTGCACAGCACCTCAAAGCCTTGCTCTCTCCCTCACCATGTGTCTAGCTGATGCTGAAGAGACCTGTTGTGGAAGAGGCTAAGATCCTAAATCCCCAAGTGCCAAGGGACAGAGGCTCTTCCAAAAACACACAGGAGTTTTTTTGAAAAGCAGCTGGCACTTCTGCAGAAACCCACATGATTTCTGCTAGCACATCACTTCTCATTTGAGTTACACCCTCATTTGACCACATATCCTTTAAAGTAAGGTGGGTTTATGCAGTGACAGGCTGTTCAGGAAGCAGGACTCCTTGATTAAAGAAAAGCAGAGAAAACAGGACACTAAACTACCTGTGTCAGGACAGAAAAGTTATTAAAATAGAGAAGGCTCATTAGCACACTCAGTTTGTTTCCAAACAGTCCAGGCCAGGGTTGTTCTTTACCTACTCTAGCTCTGTGCTGCCCACTCAACAACTGTCCCAATGATTTGGGATACATCATTTCCCATGGGAAGTTCTGTGATACTTCAAAGGAGATTCAACTTAGGTCTTCAGTCCTCTTTGCTCTCCTCCTCACTGCTGCTGGCACATAAACCTCCAGTTAACACACCCTGACCCCTTCCAAACTACCAGCTGCATGCGCTACCTCCTCCATGCAGCACAGACCCACTGGTTTCACCTTCCCAGCCACTCCAGACATGGACACACTCACGGGTACCACACACCAACACCAGTATCTGTCCCTGCATGTTGCCCCCAGGACTGGGGGGAGGAAGCCCACCCCTCACTGCAGATGAGCAGCAGCCACTGAGCAACAACCCCCCATCAACCCAAGCCCCACGGAGCTTGTTGGCGCAGTTGGAGCCTCAGCTTCTTGCAGACAGTTTGTGTCTACATTAGGAGCATTTGGACAACTTGTAATCGAACACTGTTGGTTTTTCTACATAATTCAATCCCTCTGGAGCCTCACAACATGCTTCTCATTGCACTTGGATTAGAGACTTATTTTGCCTCCAAGAAGGCAGCTACAGACCTCAGCTCTGCCTGCTTCTGTTGATGCTCGTGTTTCTGAGACCGTTCCTTCCGACTCGCAGACCTTCTGGGTCCTGGTTCCTGGAGGAACATTCCTGGATCCTTCAAAGTTTAGTTCAAGCCCAGCAGTGAGCATTACAAGCACAGAAGCTTGTTTTGTTGAATATTAAATATAGTACATTTTGTTAACATGCTTCAGCTTCCAAGACTGAGAGATCAGAGGCAAGAGCTGTCCCAGGATAAGCCTCTGGGGGACAAATCCCCTCCCAAACATTTTAACCATGAACAGAAGCAAAGGAATTTATCCGACATGATCTATAATAAGATTTCAATATAACATTCAGCCTACAGCATTTCTAAATATGGCCAAAGATCACTGAAGTTATTTGGCATCATTTCATCTTACAAGGATTTTCTTTCACTTTTTCTGCTGTGTTTGCATACACAGGATTCCACATCCATCATGGAGCAAGGTCATCTATTGTTCAGTGGGCTCTGACTGAGGTAAAACAGGTCTCAGGACCAAGGCTGGCAGGTGCAGAGTTTGGATTATTTTTTGTTTATTAAAAAAGTGCTTTTTGACACCTACTTAAACCTGTAGATATTAGGAAAAAGTGGAAGTTTCACCCTTAAATCAAGTGTTGAAGCAATTCTGAAACCTGAGGGGCTTGTTCCCCTCCAGTCTCCACCTCTTCCCAACACACACCACCACATCCATCAGGGTATGTGAGGTCAGGAGCCAGATCAGTCTTCTGAAAAGCACTGCAGGCAAAACACCTCACCCCTGACTGCCACTCCTTCTTTGCCCTCCTCTTCCCAAACATCAGACAAATCCCCAGGGGAAGCAAAAATGGAAGAGCAACTGAAGACAAAGCCAGGAACATACAGGCCAAGCCTGTCACTCAAAGTGCCATCTCAGGGCTGAAGAAATTCTTCTCAGAAGCCTGAGGTTGCACCTTCTCCGACATAACATCATCAAGAACTCTGCCCTCAGCACCAGTCCAGGGCATTTGAGAAAGACAAGTGTCATTGACAGCAGCACTTTGATCATGAAGAAAACACCAGCCCACAAGACACCTTAACCCCACACTCACCATCACAGTGCAGTCCTCAGAGCCACTGGCGATGACCTGGTCATTGTGAGGACACCAGTCAATGTCCAGCACCGGTCCCGTGTGGCCACACACTGTTGGGTAGGACTTGTCAATTCTGCCTGTCTGATGGAGAGAAACAAGGAAGAGAGCTGTAATACATGGACAGCACAGGGCATGTCTCAGAGTGGAGGAGGGTGCTTCCTAAGCCTCCATTAACCCCTTCAGTATTCACAATTCTATGACATTTAAATCATCTCACGTATCAGGAGAGGAAATAAACCAGTGACTCTTCTCCAGCAGTGATTAGCTGGACACTGCTGCTGATGCAAGACCGGGGTTGGGAGCTTCAGCACAGGAGGGCTTTGCTTCCCCTATGGATGCAGGGATGCTTTGCTGTCCCTATCTCAGCACTTGCTGCTGCCTCATCCCTTTGTCCAGCCCCAGCTTCCCAGGAAGCCAGCCCTGCCCGTGTCTGTGCCTCACAGCAGTGCCCAGGGACAGCTGGAGATGGCCAAGCCAGGGTTTTAATTGAATTTACCCAGTCTGCTTGTTTTCATCATAAAAGTATTTTACTCAACTTGAAAGCTTTTAGGACACAGCTGTGCAGAGTCAAACACTTTTTTCAGGAATACATATTGCTGACACAGACTGCCAGGGCCACCTAACCCTGATCCATCCCTGCCTCTCCACAGCAGAGGACAGAGGCCACCACCAACCTGCCAAAGCTGAGCTCACTACACAGACATACTTCCCAAGAAAATGAGCTAGCAAGATGTTCTGATGTGAACTGAGACAAATCCAGCGATGTCAACACAGCTCTTGTGCTGATGGAGCCGCCTCACATCCTGACCACCCCAACTGCTGACACACAGAGCACCTCAGCTTCCCCCTGAGAAAGGAAATTAGCATAACTCAAGCTAATCATCATTATCTCTCTTGGTCAAGTCTTGCCCACATAGAAAGCAAGATTTAAAATACTGAAGACACACGATGGTAGCACCAGGGTGAGCAAGAGGCTCCTGCACTCCTAGAGCTTAAATTCAGGTCCCACCTTTGTTTTCCAGGGAATGCTGTGATGGCCTTTTCATGGGCAATGGGAGAGGTAGGAGGGAGGGGTGTGGGACAGGGTCATCTTCTTTCATGTTTAAACATGCAGAAGAATTGGGTGGCATTTCCCTTCTGCCACTGGGTTATGACATTCCCTAACCTTGGAGGTTACACCTCACAATACATCCTTCTCCTCCCCATCTCCATGAGGAAGGCTGCTCTTATTCAACACTGCCTTAGGTACAAAACATCAGAATAATGCTGGATACTGGCTTTTGAAGACTACTGACCTGAAGACTTCAGCTAGCAACAACACAAGACGATCCAAACAGACTAAGTTACAGACACAGACCCACCACTATTTCCTCAATGGCTAATTTCAGGTTTCAAAATAAAAAGACTGTCTCAGTGATCCAGATAATTTTTTAAATTATTAAAAGTGAAAGAGTTATAGATGAAAAGCCATAAAGCAGACATTCAAAAATTAAAGTCTGTGTAATCCCCCTTGGATGCCATAATGTGAAATAGGATTAAAAAAATTAATACATCCAACTGACATGTATAGCCCATCCATTTAAATTCCTCTAATTAAAAAAGAATCATGCAGAGCATACATGCATGAACATTTTCCAGAAGTCACATTACAGGCTAAATACAAGTACAAATCTAAACCAAAAGAAAAAATACAACTAATACTGCAAGACCTCAGTGACCACCTATTCTTGCTAGGCAGGGCTCAGAGCAATCCTCTAAGAGGAGCCTATGATAATTATTTGCAGGCTGCACGAGTGCTTGTCAGCTTAGTTTAGTTTTTTACAGTAATTTATGACTGGAGGGAGGGAAAAAAATAATTCAATTTGAACCAATTAAACCCCAAACTTCACCTCTCAGTTTTGATCACAATGAACCTGAACAGCAGGAGCAGCAGCAGCCAAGTGCCTGCCGCAGGCAGCTGAATGCTGGGACCAGGCAGCCCCACCACCTGCTTTTGATCACCTAAAATGGAGCTAATTTTTTAAAACCCATTATCTGGGACCTCCATTATCTCACTGCATGGCAGAGCTCTGAGGGCAGCAAGAAAATGAGATGATGGAGGTTCTGTCTAAGCAAGAGGGAGCTCTGATGCCTGAAAGTGGGAGGGGAACAGGGCAGCCATGGGCTTCCCCCTTCCCTCAGCAGAGCTCAGTCCTGTCACCAAACTACAGTAAAACCGAGTCTTGTCATCAAGCTGAGGAACTGGAGATGGATGCAGAGGCTGTTTTGGACAAGGACAGCAACATTTCTCAGGCCAGAGTCAACAGGATCAAGAAGAAACAGCAGATGCATAAAGGGGAAGTGAAACCAAACAGAGCAGAAATATCTTCGCACCATGTTGCAGGTGAACAGGGGCTTATCTGCCTGATCTGCAAAGCACATCCTTCCCCTGCCTGGGTGGGGACAGTGACATACAAAATCATTCCTAACAAGGGAACAGACAGAGCAAGGATGGGGAAAATGAGATGTTCTTTAGAAGCAGCGTGGGAGATGCAATAACTTCAAGCAACCTCAAGCATATTTGTTCACAAAAAACGTATAAAACTGAGCAAGCAGAGTACAAACTGGAGGAGATGTCAGGCTGCCTGCAAACACAGCAGCTCCCCAGGGCCTAGCAGAGACAGACAATGCCAGGGAGATGGATGGCTCAGAAGCATCAACCTCTACACTTGGGCAGGGCACTACTGCACAGGAGGACCAACCCAGGGTCCTCAAAGAAGTGTCAGAACAGCAAAATGAGAAGAAATGAGGATGCAGAGGGACAGAAGGGGTGGCTGTAGGAGGCTGCAGCACTGCTCAGAGCTGCAGCTCTGTGAGAAGCCCAACTGCTCTCAGAGAAGCTACTGACTTGTGGTTAGAGACACAAACCCCTTTGCAAGGCAGAGGAAACCACGGTGATTTCCTGAACACACAAGAGAGCAAGAGCTCTCCTCAGCAAGGCCTCGTCATCTGCTCCACTCTGAAAAAACACCCAAAAACTCTTATTAGAAAGCGTGACCCTTCCAAGGGGAGTGGAGGGGCTGCCAAAGGACACTCATCTGTGTGAACACCCCAGGGCCTGACCTAGCACACACCTTCCCCTCAGCCACCCAGCATGCTGAGAAAAGAGCTGCTTTTAACTCAGATCACCTCTCTAAGCCAGTTTTGTAAAGACCATTAGTGCAGGCTGCACTGCAGCTTCCTCCTCCCAGCAGCATTCCCCTCTGCGGAGCAGGGGATCCCCATTCCTGGCATCATGAGCTGTACACAGAAGAGCTTTAAAAACAGTATTTGGGGGGCTCTGCCAAAAGGGAAAGACCAGGAAGCCTGCAGTAGGGTATTAAAAAAAAACCACCAGCCTGTAAAATTACCAAATTCAACATTTCTAAACACAGTTCCTTCAAAAGAGATTCCTCTGCCACAAGAACACCAGGAGGTTTGCAACTTCTCTGCCAAGTGGGCACATTTTCGTGCTACCATAATACTCCCAAGGTTTGGAGACTTTTTAATTTCTTTTTTAAAAGGTAATCTTTTAATTAGTTGAGGATTTAAAATAAATCTCCAGTGCTGATACACAGCTTAAAATTAACACAGTGCAACTTCAAGACATTAAATCCTTCTCATAATCCATTCAGACTCTGGTGGAGCAACACATCACAGTAACAACATTTGAAAGTCAGGAGTTGTATTTTATAAAAAGGTAGCCAAAAAGGTGAATTTGAGGATTAGTATTAATATGCTGGATGGCACTGACTAGAAGCACACTCATTACCCAGCTCCTTCCACGGGCAGTAAGCTGACCTTGCCAAATTAATTCGTTTAGTGCTTTCACATATCCAGATCAGAGAAAAATTAAAGATGAGAAGAAAAATTGTTATTGAATCCAGAAGGGGCAAGTAAGTGACACAGGGAAATGGCTTGTAGGAGTGGTAGATTTATGAATTAATTTGACTGTCTTGCGACCGCTTCTCTGCCAGAAAAGGACAATTGGTTGCAGGAAACAGCTCATGGATTATGGTAAAAATATCAGGGAGAACAGCTGCTTCCCCCAGCCCATGGTTCTGCTCATGTGAAGATCACCATTTAGAATAGGGAAGTGGCATCAAGTTGCACAAGCACAGGCAATTCCTCCCCCTGAGTTTGCAGAAGTTTGAGGAAGGAAATCAGGTCTCAACTGCAAAGTTTGAAATACAAACCCAGTGGTACCTTTTCTCTGTTTGAGAAAATACTCCTTTTTTTCTTCCCCTATATTGTGTATTTTCCTCAGGAGAACCTCAAGTTTCACAGAGTCCACTTGAGTAAAGCTTGAATGTGCTCTGGCCACCCAACCTTCACCTCTGGCTGCAGCAGCTGATCATGCAGGAGGCAGCTGAGGGAAAACACTGCAGCAGGATGCCATGAACATGCACTGCTCTCTCCTGACCATGACAAATAGACATTAGTCACCCAGCAAACCCACTAAGGCATCCATAACTAATTTGGAAGTTCATGAAAAGTGTTACTCCCAAAAGCTCTACTGCAATGGCATGCAACAAGAGGATCCATAACCACACGCTGCTTTCTGACCAAAGCACTGCAAATACTGCTTGTGCCCTCCAAGAATTCCTCAGCAGTGCTTCTGTTCTCGCTTTATCACCTTGACAGCTGCAGGGCTGTGACATTAGAGGCTGCGAGAGAGTGGAGACAAAGGTCCTTGTTCCCAAGTGCCCAGACCTAAATGGATGCAGAATGAGGGAAGAATTTCTCCTGCTGGGAGAGGAGCTGCACCAGCCAGGGAACTTCATGGTCTGCAGAGAGAGAGGTAAGAGCTGGTGGTAACTGCAGGATCCTGCACCCTGGAAAACGGGACGTTAGTTAGAACCCTTCATAGAATGAGTTGCAACAATCAGATATTCCCATGCTGGCTTTATAAAAGAAAAAAAAGCCATAGAAACAACCCCCCCAGGAGAAAGGATCCATGGGGAACAAGAGCCTCATGTCACCCAAACCAGGACATCAGCCATGGTGAAACAAACTGGGAGCAGTAAAAGTGCAGCAAGGAAGGAGGAGACAGAAGTCTGGACAGACCCAGGGAAGAAGACATTCTATTCCATTCCAACCATTTTTGTTGAACTCATTTTGTCCCTGGGCTTCCAAGGTTTTAAACACCTAACCCAGGATTTTACCCCCCACTTCAAGCCACCTTCAGCCCTGCTCTGAGTAAGCCTGTCTGGATGGTTTGCACAGATACCTTTGTATTCTACATAAACCAGTGACATGGGGACAACAACCCAGAAACTGGACAAGGCCTCCAAACTGCAGCAGCATTTGTACAAACCACTGGTTGACTGTAAGACACGGGGACAGTATTTGCTGCTTGCTTTCCTAGAGAAATGAGATTTATTAGCCACGCTGCTGCCCTCTCCTCCCTGGTACACTAGGACCTGATGAGCCATTGCAATCAAAGTGACAGTGATAAATACCTCCACCTTCTTCTTTTTTTTAAATAAAAAAGCAGCTTTCAAGAAAAAAAAAAAATCCAAGGTGCAAGAAAATAAATAAATTTGTGCTGAAGGAGGTGGAGCTTCAACTCAAGCCCACATCCCTCCTGAGCTGCAGAGGCACCCTGGCTGGGCTAGTGAGCACCCATGGGTGCTGATGGGCCCAGCGAAATCATGTGTAAAAGACCTAGGAAACAACTGCTCTGTGCAGAGCAGATGAAGGAAAAAACTGCAAGAAACCAGGTTTCAGCAGTTCCACTTGTCACAAGATAACTTAGACCTTTAAAAACCACCAATGTCTTGCTTTTTTATTCAGCTGTTGCAGAACTGTCTTGAATTTTAATCTTCTCCGCCCAAGGTACGAAACCACTCGGAACCGCATGGCAATCCAACCAAAGTTTGGGGGAAAAAACCCCTCCCTTTGTGGTCTGCAACTTTGCACAAAACTCACAGCCATGAAAAAGACCTAACAGACCCACTCCTGACAGGGGCTCCACAGCAGCCTAAGTCAGGAAGACAGTAACTCATTTTAATTCATATCTTTCCATCCACATTTCACCTAAAATTGCTGGAGGGTCTCCAGGAACTCATCAGAGCACAAGCTCCTGATTTTATTTTACACACAAATCAGGCAAGGATGTATTTTTTTTTTTTTCTCTTTCTTTCCCCAGTCCTTCCTGGAGGAAGGAGGATCAGGAACAGCTGATTAACAACTTACATATGCCACGGCTGAACACTAAGGCACGTCACTTGCAGAACAACATATTCCTTGCAGAAGATCATTCCCGAGGTGTGCACTCACCCACCCACATGCTAATTGCCTCTCAGGGCACCCATCTGATCACTGCTTCTCCAGGAATGCTGCCTGTGCAAAGGGAGTGCAGTGAGAAGTCAGGCACACAAGTGGAAAATCTAATAAAAGACATATCCAAAGGGGACTGAATAAGGCTCTTCTAAAGGCCTTACATAACATGACTTTCAGCTGATGGGATTTTTCTTAGAACTGCATCAAAGAGCAACCCTTTGCAGCAGCTTTTTTCTTTGCAGATACAGACTGTAAAGATTTTTTTGGGGGGGGGGATGAGGGGGATATTGTAACCAGTTTCACTGTCATGTAGACCCAGTACCAACATCATGCACTAAACCCAGGTGTTTATAAGTCACTTCCCCAGCACATCAAGAAACCCATGACATGTTAATCTGGGCTGTAAAACAGGGATCACTCATCGGGTTGGGTGAGAATAATCCCCATGACCCCTCTCCTTGGACAGCAGAGGCAGGAAGATCTCCATCCTGCTGACTCTGTTGTCATCTGAAGCGAAATGAGCCCACCAAACACAGCACAGCCCTTCCTAACAGCATTTCAGAAGATAACCTGGGGTCCTGCTGCTGGGAAGGATACCCAGATGACAAGCCCACCACCAACCAACCTGCCTGGCCTGTGCTGAGCATGGGAGGGCTGCAGGAGGAAGGCAGAACCATCAACTCATGGTCCTTGCACCGGGCTGTTGTGAAAGCACCAAACCCGAAGCTGAGTTGGGCACTGGGACTCACCGTGGCAGCTCCACACCCTCATCCCATCCACACTGGTGATCCCAGCAGGAGAACTGCTTCTTCCCTCACCTGCCTGGCTCTTCCTCAGTTCCCAGCTCCCTGGGTGAGCTCCAGCTCACCCACCAGCAAGCCAAGGCTGAGGCCCACACCCCTTGATGGAAGTTTCATCCCGGGGTTCCCTCCCTGAGCACCACCCAACCTGAGACAAACCCCAAATAAAATCAACCCTTAGAGCCTGGGCTTCCAGTTTGATGGCAAGATCCTGCTCCAGCACTTTGCCCGGAACAGGCTGGGGAGGGCTCAGCGTGCACAGCCAAGGCTGAGCAGCTCCACTCCCCTCACCCTCATCCCAGAGACTGACACCAGGCACAGCGGTGGGAAAAACACCGGAACGCAGGTGGTTCCAACGGAGGCCACTTCTCTGCAGCCCAACCGCCCTGCGGGAGCTGCAGGGTTTGGGGGGCCCGGCATGGGGGCCCGGGAT
>NW_009953068.1:395285-412186 GCF_000747805.2 Chaetura pelagica
CGAGTCCCGGGAACCCCCAGAGCCCTGAAACCCCAGAGCCCTGCTCCTCAGGATGGAGAACCCATATCCCTGCTGCTCAGGATGGGGTGTAGGAAATCCAGAGCCTGTCTCCCAGGGCTGCAGAAGTAATCTGGGGTGACTGGACATGATGCCACGAAGTTCCAGAAGGACCATTTTCCCTGCAGACTCTGGCAGCCCCCTGAAAGCTCTGATGCAACTGCATTACTGCAGCTCAGTTTTAAAATAATACTTATGATACGGTTTCAAATTGATCCTTCCTCCTCCCCCAGCATGTAACAGCAAGGCCCTGGCTGTGGGAATGCAGTGAACACCTCTGCTTCCCTCAAATCAAAATGTTGGGGTGCTGAAGGAACAATTTCATCAGCTGAGGCTACAAAAATAAACAAGGAACACAGGAACTGGTCAGAGTAAAAGCAGCAACGTGTTGCATTGCAAAAGAACGTGTCAGGCTTGGGGGTTTAGGAACAGAGTTCCTCCAGCTCTGCATGAAACCTCATATGCAAATATTAAGTATAATTTCAACAATATTAGGCAGTATAAGACAAGACAGGAACACTGTGGATGGCAATGAGAGAGGAAGGCAGGAAGAGCAGCCAAGTGAATGTAAAAAACAAAACAAGATGGCACTTGAAAATGCAAAAGGCTCCATCACTCAGAATTAGCAGGAATTTCTGCTGGGAACTGAGGAAACGTTGGGAAGTGAGAGAACAAGAGGGGTGCACATGCAACCTGTCTGAGGGTGCTGTGATGCAACCAGGGGCTGGGTTGAGCAAGAGATTCCTGATGGAGATCAGTGCCACCCCGCATGGCTTGGGCAACAGCAGGGCACGCGGCCCCGGGATGAGCAGAGAGCAGAATTCTTGCAAAGAAGGGCTGTTTAATAAGATGAGGAAAAGGGAGAGCTATTTCAGGAGGGCCTGGGTTTGGCTTTGCTTCATGCAACCGAGGCACAAGTGAACACTCTCCTGTAATGCACTCGCCGTGTGGGAAGCTATATTCAATCCTGGTCACTATTTCTATATATAAGCAGGGCAGATCTGCAGGCAGGGCTAGGAAAAAAGGACAGGACTGATGACAGACTGAGGACATTTTAAGTGTATAGTTAAGAGAAGCTTGAGGGTCACAAAGAAAATGCTGCAGAAGAAGGCTTTCATCAGGAGAGTTTGCTGAAAGGAAGATGAGAGCACCACTCTCCAGCAAGGGTGGAAAAAAAGATGCTCTGCGATTTTTTTTTCCATGCAGTATTGAGAAAACAGGAATTTCTTTCAGTCCAAGACACTGCTGCTCCTGCTCATTTGTGTGCTTTGTAGCACAGCATGGTAAGAAACTGCCATGGAGGCTTCAGCACCCAAGTTTTCAGCCTCCTGCCAAACCTTTGATCCAGCCATTCTCATGGCTGATGGACAGGAACCGAACTTCTCTGTGTGTTTTGCAAAGCACACCCCTGGGGCTCTACAAATAAATTCAAAGTAGAAGGGAAAAAAGCAGAGTGTGCATTTGGGCTCACTGAAAGATTATTTATTGTAGACTTAGCAGCATTTTGCACAGTAGAGAATGTTAGGGGGCGTGATGCCCTGCCCGAGATGAGATGACACCCTCTCCTTGGGATGTCAGGTATCAGGGGATAACAGCATCTGGCTGGAGTACCATAAAGCAGCCCTGTGGTCCAGGACAGCTGCAATGGTACTTGGAGGGGCTGTTTGCTTACCCAGATCATTCTTGTCTTACTTGGGCTGCAAGGAGCAGTTTGGTTCAGGTGCATTCCTGAATTAAGTGGTACTCTCAGAGCTCAAAAGGCTGAACCCTGACAGTGGAAAAAACCTGACCCCTGCAATCGTTAATCAAGAGGCTTCATTAGGAGTATGATTCTTACACAGAAACTTCTGCTGTAAAGAACTGGCTCAGATTAACCAAGCAAACCACTTATTTACCGTGTTTAATGTCCAGGAAGCATCACACTGATTACAGGGACACAAAATGGGTTCTCACATGGCACGACTGAGCAACCCTTGTCACAACACAGCAGAGACTTCCCAGCCTTCACGTGACTCACAAACAGGAGCCGAAACGACAACAAAGCTGAGCGAGAAACTTTCAGAAAGCACTTACCTTGTGCAAAGGCAGCACCAGGAAGGCTCCGCCACCGCTAGCATCTACAATTATTGCAACAAACCGGGGGTTTACAGCACAAAAGGAGCTATCCCAAGTAACGCGGGACACGCGGATGTCGTCGTAACACTGATCGTTTTTCACCGCTTGGCCAAACACGTGCCGAAATTTGCTCTGTCGTACCACTCGCCTCATTGTGTCTGCAGGGAAGAGGAACGTCAAGAGAAGGAGATCAGTTACAGGCGCAGGGACCTCCTGGTTTGCCCAAGGACCTCCTGGTTCTGCCCAAGGGCCTCCTGGTTCTGCCCAAGGGCCTCCTGGTTCTGCCCAAGGGCCTCCTGGTTCTGCCCAAGGACCTCCACAGGACCCTCTCATCTGCAGCCAACCCCACTTCCAGCAACGCAGAAACACAGTTTCACTCACTATTCCTGCACCTTGCCTGAGACCTGCTAAGTTATCATCTAATTTCCCCTTTTTCTTTTTTTAATTAAAAAGAAAAAAAGTTTCAGGCTGTTTTCTACCAAACACAACTGAACTGCATTTCCAAGGGTGCTTCACACAAAGAATTTGCCAGTTGAGCACCAGTTTTCCTGTTGTACATGCATGCTCTTACTGTAGTAAAGGAAGTTCCTAATCCTAAAAGCAGTTTTTTAGACAAGTCTCCACATATTTTCGGGGATAAATCCAGTCTCAGATTGAACTTGTTTACTTTCAAGTCAGACAGGGACCCGAAGATGTAAATAAAAATGCAAGCTCTCAAAATCCGGTGTTCCTGTGAAGTGGTTCCACATGTTCCCTAGCTTCCACTCCTTTCTTCTAACTCCAAAATCTCACTAAAGGGAAAAAAAAATAATAAAATAATAATAAAATTAAGTCTCCTAGGCAGACAGGAGTAATGGAAACAAGCTAATGACTCAAATTAACTTAGTGTGTCTGTAGTGCTTCAGAGAAAGAATTTTCAGGACGGCTTGAGTTAGATTAGAGGGAAAGGGACTGGTGAGGAAAATTCCAGCATCTGAGGCCTGGAAGAAGACATGGGCATGAAACTGGATGCAAACACCAACCCTGGAAGCAACTGACTGTCCTGCCCTCCACATATCCAGCCTTACGGAGCAGATGTGAGGGGTCCATAAGGTTGGATATGTGGAGGGTGGGACAGTCACAAAGGGCTTTTCCCATTGTACCAGGATTTTTCCTTGTGGGAGAACAAGGAGCCTCCATACAGCATCCTGCTTTTACATATGAGAAAAAGATTTCTGCTCCAGCCTCTGGGGAAAGCAAAAAAAAAAAAAAAAACTCCTAAAAAATTAAAAATAAGCAGAGTCCACCTCCTATCTTGCTTCCCAGTAGGTCCCCAAGCACATATGGAGGCTGGGAAAAATTGTTCAAGCTTCAAGAGCTTCTTGTTCCAGAGCCACCAGCCTAGTGCTGTTCAGTGAGAGACTCTGAATGTGGCTCCAGCTCAACTTGTCTGCAGCAAAAATGATAAAGGGTTGGACATTTTGTCTCAAACTGGAAAAGCTTCGTGTGAAAGCGTAGGGGAAAAAACAGACTTCAGAAGGAGAGCTGTTCTGTAGTCTCCCAGGCTTTTTTAGAAAAACAAATCAACAGCTACAAACAAGCTGAATAACTAGAGAAGAGACTCATCAGAGCTGGGAAATAAGCAGTCATGTAGTATGGCTGAAGAGAAAAATGTTACAATTAACATATCAGACAACTGTGGAGGGAACTTCTCGGGTTTCCACATAGATAAGAAAAAATAATCAGAGGATTTGTTTTCCACCAGCTCCTCCTGACCACCTCCAGCTTGAAGCCTGTGGGAATTGGCACTGGCCATCTCCACACCCATCTGGGCAGCTGCTGCCAGCACAGACCTGCTGTCAAGGTTAAAGTGCCATCAGTGTCACCAGTGTCATGGAAAGGGCAAAGCCCGACCAAGGGTCACAGCGAGTCACTCCCCGGGGGAAAAAACAGCTTAATAAATGCACCAATTACAGGATGGGTTTGTGATGGAAACAGCTGTCCCCAGATGTGAGGTGAAGGCCAGCAAGCCCCTTCACACAGGCCATGCAGCTGGTAATGGCTTTTGGCCACCACCGACCTGGTGACACGGGTGTGAGGGGCTCTGCTTTTACTCCCAGCCATGGAGAGAAGCTGGGCTTTCCCTGCAGCCTTTCTCATGGCACCAGTTCTGTGCTGGTGGCCTGTGAAATCTACCCAGTTAACTTGGTCATTTCAGAGCTACAGAAGTGTCACAATCGGCATTTTATTACAAACTTGCGCAGTTTAAGAAAAAATCAAACACAAACTAAACACACAAAACAGGTATCATTTTTAAATGCAAAATTCTGTGAATGACTGGGGTGTGCAAGATGTCCCTGTGCAAAGAGCTATCTATAAATTCTTGAGGATTACCATCATATTCCAGATGAACTCAGGCTTCCTCCCTGCTTAACATCAGTTCATGGAACTGCACGCTACGTTTTCTGCCAACTATTTCAACTTCCGGCAGGAATAAAGGGCCTATTCCATGCTGGACACACCCCGTGACGGAGAAGTGCAACGGGAAGTCACCAACCAGGAGCTGCTCCCCAGCCCCAGCCAGCAGGAAAAGGTGCAACAACCACCCACCCCTTTCTTTTCACCCTCGTAATGCACCAGGACACCCCAGTTCACGTTCAGCTGCAGCCACAGGGCAGTGCCTTTCATGCCACAGGACTATGAAATATTAAGAGCAAACCATTATACACACACAGGACAGATCATTAATCACCTGGCAGGGACGTGCACCCATTTTGGGGGGAGTGAGGGGGGCAAATACGACTGCTGAACTCACGGTGCGAGGTGGGTTTTTGCTTTGTTTTCAGGCAGAGGAAGTGATCCAAAATGGATGGAGGAAGCTCTGCTGGAGCAGATGGTGTGTCGTGGCTCCAGGTGGAGTGGTGCCAGCACCAGTGGCTCGGTGGCCTCCCGGGGGGGTTGGTGTGGCTGTGGCTGTGCCCAGCATGGGTGGCTGAGGCAGGACACGGCTCCATCCTGGAGCACCAGCCTCCTTCCCTGGGTGGATCCAGAGCATGAGCCCCAGCCCCACTGAATCACACACAAAGAAAAGGTGAATTTCAACTCACAGATCCCCGAATGACAAGAAGCACACTCAACTCTATCAACCTACCCAAGGCCCAATTAAGATACATCATTAAAAAATGCAGTTCCACACCCAGTTACTAATTTACTGTGTAGGCTCAGAGACCTGTCTGACATTTTCAACCTGAGAGGGCTCCTCCCAGCCGTGCCCTGTTGGGTGCTGCCCAGACCTTTGCATCCATTCCATGCTGCCAAGTCCTGCAGGAGCAGCATCACACCCTTCCTCCCTCCATCCCAGCCACCTCTATCCCTCGCTGGCACCCAAGGTGACACCAAGCCACCCTGAAGAAGCAGAGATGTTCTTGCAAAACCCAACGTGCTGCAGCACTGCAGGAAGCCTGCAAACAGCCACAGCCCCTTCCCTCTTAAAAACACACCTCACAGCAAAACCCTCCTCACCCACCTGCCCAGGATGTGTAACTCATCTAAGAGAAGAGAAGAGTCCCCTGCTTTTTGCACACAGTCAGTTTTCATAACTGCTCACCCCCTGGCAATGTTCCCATCCCACTGTGCATGGAGATTAAAATCTGATGGTTTAGAAGACGGTTTAAACCTGCCTTGCTGAGCTGACGCGCAGCCAGTGGCCCCGTGTCAGTGTATCCCATGCCCAGGGCTTTTGCAATTTGTCTGTTTTAATGCTGGGAATGTGGATATGATAGCTAAGGAGAAGGATTAATTTGTATAGCTTGGATAAGTTTATCTTTCCTTCGCTTGGTCAATACCAAAACACCACCAAAAAATGCTTCTCTCAAATATCAGGTACTGGGAGGTCTGCCACCCTGTCCACTCCAACAGAAGAGAAACACTCTTAAACCCGCAGTGAAATTCTACCACCTTATTTCCTTCATTTCTACCATTTGATTTAAAGGGTAATTTTTTTTTTTTTAATTTTCTATAAATTACTTTAAAAAATGCAAAGAGTCAGATGTGTCCAAAAATATCCTTATTTGTTCCAAGCGGATTTGTTCAAGCACACCTTCGCTGCCCTCTTCCCCACCTACAGCTCATCATCCTTAGCAGGAACTCTCTGATGAACACATGGTGAGCAGCCTCCAAGTCCTCATTTCCATAGCAAAGGGAGTGATTCTTGGCGTTGGATCACAGCCATTTTGATCTGGCTGCTCTCCAAGGAGAAGGAGGGGGAAGGAAAATGTGCAGGCTGTGGTTATAAAGAGCAGGGGCTATGGATCTTTCAGCACAGCACAGAAACAGAGCAGGTGAAAAACAAACAGGGTTGGCTTGATCCTGAGCACCAAAAAATGTCATTTTCTCCCTACCCCAGCCTCTTAAACGGTGGAGAGCATTTAGTATCCTCATGTGCTTGTCAATACTGCAGTGCAAAGGATCCCCTCCTCCACCATCTGCAAGAAAACCACTGCTGAATTTGGTTGCCACAGGTTCTCTCAGCATGGCCATCAGTGCAGGCAGGAGCTCCCAGCTCCCACTTGTAGGAATACCAGGTGAAACACCAACATCTGAGATGATTCACCTCAAGGAAAGGCTGACTCAGCCTCTGTCACCATTTGAAGTGTCACCTGGGACCCTTGGAAATACCCGAGTGGGCAGGAACACACATCCATGGTCAACAGGGCTGTGCAAGGGATCTGCTCTTAGGAAGTGGACGTGAAGCAAGAATTTTATAAAAGGAAGTTAATTAGATCATTGTCTCTACTATTAAAAATCACTAAAGAGCTGGAATGATCTCCACACGCTTGCTAGACAGGAAATACTTAATCTTTTTCTGTAAAGAACAAATTAGGAGGATTTAAAACCTCCCGACTAGGAGCTGAAAGGAGTTCAAATTTTGCCAGAGTTACAGCCCTCAGCAAAATTAAGCCAGAAGTGTCAGACACCCTGCAAAGGCCACGACAATAGAAGTGCTGACAGACCTGCGGCTGTGCTGAGCTCCTGTGTCCCACTGGCCACACACAGCACCTTACATGGCCTGGGAGGGCACAGAGGAAAGAGCCTTCAAAACTCTTCTTCCCCTCCTCCCAAACACCAAGTGACTTCCAGCTGTATTGTACCAAACATTTAACTTTGCCTCCTGCTGCCTGTGCCCGCCTGGCCGCTGGCCTTTGTGCCAGCATTTAAAAGGACCTTAGAAATGTGGGATGCTGTCATCCCTGCTTGCACAGTGATACTTTTCATTCCACTTCTTTCTGATCTCCCATCATGATGTGTCACAAGAGTTACCATGAGTTTGCCCATTTTCCTGTTTATAAAGGATTTATCTGTCTCAAGAATCCAACAGATGTATTTCTGTGGCTTCGGAGGGTTTTCGGCCTGCTTATGCAAGAGGAAATGCATCCTGCTAGGGAACACTGACAGGAAAACCCCCCACTAATGGCAAAATCCTGCTCAGCCCATGTGATTGTGATCCCTTCTGGAACGGGAGACATTTGAAATAAAAGGCCAGTTGAAGTCACAGGCAGCCGGAGGCTACTGTGAAAGGGGGGAGAGGAGATACAGGCACACTGGGTAGGGAGAACAGCACTTATCAAATGGTTGGTACTTGGGACTGGAAAGGCTCTTCCTTAAGTGGAAAGTGTCAAGATAAGTTGCAGCTGTAGATGGTGAGCCCCCACACTCAGAATTGGAGCCTCCTTGAAGAGGCTGCATCCACTTCAGTGACAGCTTTGGAATAAACATACAGCCTCAGATAACTATTAACAAATGAGCAGCAGATAAGGACAAAGAAATAAATCAAGATACCTTACAGGCAATGCCACCAGCACCAATTATGAATGATTAATACCAGAAGCACCTGCCACATATGTTACAGGTTGGGCAGGGTGCTGGGGCCAGCAGGGAGAGGGGACACTCCCTTTGCTGAAACAGCATTCCCCAGTGCCCAGAGGAGCAACACATCAACTGTGCAGCGCAAGGTCTTTCTGCATACCTGGGCTGAGATGCTTGGGCCTCATCTGCAAAAGCAATGAGCCCTCAGAGCTGAAACCTATTTTTAAAAAAATAATATATATATATAGAAAGCATGTTACAATCCTAAGCCAATAATCAGGCCGTGGATGTTTCAACCTGAGGCACAGCAGGGCTGGGCCACATCTGCAGAGCAGTTGGCCATCACCGAGATAAGCACCAGAGAAAAGCCCACAAGGAATCTAGTAACTCACTCTCCAGAGCACTTTGAACATCATATGGTAGATAAGGTACAGAGCCACATGTGAAATAGAAGGTGTAAGCATTCAGGTTTTAAAGCCATAAAGAGAACATGCCATCCATAGAGGAGAACTCTGTCCCACCAGCGCAGCCAGTGCTGCATGCCCAGCAGAGCAAGGGGCCAGTGGAGCAGGCACTGAGCTCACAGCCTTACCCCCCCCACACGTGGAAAAGGGAACAAATATTACCCAGGTTATTTCCTAATCATTCACTTCTGGTGTTTCTTAACTTCAGAGCGCTTGGTTGTGCAACCTCTGCGGCTTGTAACCCATGCGTGTGCACAGTGTGTGGGACACGCTGCCTTGGGCCTAGCCTGGTTGCACACACACATACTGCACAGGACAGGGTCTTGCAAACAGCTCAGAAGACTCCCTCCTCCAGAAGGAAAGTCTGGTGGATCGTTTTAAGGACAGCATTCTTCAGCACACCTTTGGCAGAGGAAGGAAAGCAAGACAGATCCGTGAAGGAGGCAAACCAGTTTGCTGCCAGCTCTACCAGCTGAGCCACGCAGGGAGCAGGGACAGTAAAGACCATCCAAGCTTTGAAACCAAATGAGCACAGATTGACAAGCCCCAAAGGAACAAGCTGACCCCCATGGGCAACAAAGGAGAGCATGTGTCCTGCAGTGAGCTCAGGGTCACAACTGGCATTAGACCACAAGAACAGTAAATTGCCACCAGGCACATGGTGAACCAGCATCCCTCCAGCAAGGCTGAAGGAGGACTTCACCTCCCTCTCCAAGTATCAAGGGAATCAGTGAAGTCAGTCTCGTGGCAGTAAGTCTTGCAATATTTGAACAAGGGAGGAAGTGGGGAAAAAAAAACAACAAACACATCACGTTACCACAAAAATTTCAGCTCACCCTGCGACTTCACAGGAAACCTCTGGCAGAAAAAAGGAACAGCCATGAGTACCTTGGTGCAGACCTCTACTTTTAAACATAATGCTGTTCCCTCTATGCTATGCCATTTCAAATCAATTCATATTAAGTCCATTGCTGACAGAATTTTTGTTTTCAGATGTTCAGAGTTATTTAAACCAAGGGTGAACACTACTACAGATGGTGACAATTCCAAACTACATCATATTTGTGCACAGATTATTTTCAGTCTTTGGTTACTTCAGTCTAGGTTGAGCAAGACCCTGCCATCTGATTTCACTTCATTTTAAAGACAAAAAGCTGGAATATGAACTTAATACTGAAATTTCCAGCTGCAACACCACTGGCAAGATTCTATTTTGGGATGGGAACCCAAACCACAAACTACCAGAGAGTTTGATTATATCTCAACTGGGGAGCCCAGCACATTCAAGAATGTAACACAACCCAAACAGAAAATAGGCTGAAATTGCTATGCTCGACCAAGTGCAAGGTGTTGGTTCTAACTTGTGAAATATCTGATACGGTTCTGTTTTTCAGAGCTGTACCCTGACACAACCGTACCAAGACTGCTCCAACATCAAGAACTCCACCTCACAAGTGCCTATAATGCTGGGCCCTTCCAGGCATCATCATGAGCACGTGTGATTTCCCAAGTGTTCACATGGGTGTGCTTGTCTCACCTGCACCTCTGCCATGCTGGGGCTGACTCTCCCCCTCCACACGCACACAAGAATGCAATGGATATTTTCCCTTTAAAGATTTCCAGGTATGCAATTCATCCTCCTGGGGAATCTTACTACTCAAACCACTTCATAGCTTGTGTCTTCTGGGTCTAACATGCCATCATTTACCATAATTTACAGTGACAAAAGGCCACTGCAGTTGCAAGTCATTACCCCGAACAGAGAGCATTGCCTGGCTTCATTTAATCTGTGTTACCTCCTGTAAAGCTGGAGCAATGCGTGCCAGCAGAAATCATTGCCCAAAATAATGTATCATGAGGCCATAGTGGGATGGGTCACCAGCAGAAACACTGCAGCAGTTACCCCATCCCCAGATCTCAGCAAGGAGCAGGAACGAGTACCAGAGCAACACCTCCAAACTAACCTCCTCTTTTGGGCTTACTTCTGTCAGCTGGCACCAAAGCTGCCACGCTCACAGGCGGTGATGTGAGATGTATTTGTGGACACTTGGATGACAGCAATTTCACACACACTGGGCAAAAAAGCCCATGAAACTGAAAACAGAAGACAGGCATTGAAACCCAGGACAAAACCTCACAGAGGCAAGTAAATTGATGGGGAAAAGAGGACTGGGGTACCTGTGATTAAACATCCCAGATGCCCAAGTGCTTCTCCACGTTTCAGCTTCCACTTCTGCTGCCACTGGAGACAGACTGACACAGTTGGTGGGCACCAAAAAAGCTGTACTGGGCAAGGAAAGGGAAACCTCACGCTAAGGCAGACACACTCCCACCTTAAGACCCTGCTGCTCCAGCAGCTCACCACAGAAGGCCAAAGTCTTTCACGTGCTCCTCTCCAAGAGCCTTCTCCACTGCAACAAACACCAGAGATGCTTCTTTGCACATTGTATCCCCACCCACTGCCAAGAAACAGAGCAATGTGCTTCCAGAGAGGAACACAGCCCTGTGAACTTCGGCCAGAGACATGACACCAGCAGGATGGAAGATGCTACTTGCACCCCTGGGGACTGACTGCATCACCCCCACAGTAAAAGCAGCACATGCCATGGAGAGGAAAGCAACAGGGCTGCAGACCACACTCTGACCCTGAGGAAAACACGAGCTGGAGAGCACAGCCCCCCGTGGAGAGCTGCAAGTCAGCAAGCCTGCTACAGCAGCAGAGTGCCAGGATTCCAGTTAAGAGAAGTATGCAGATAAAATGCTTTCTCCACAGAACTGACCTACTTCTCTTATCAGTGCAACAGAGCTAGCAAGGAAGTATCAATCTGCTCAGAGCTGCTACCCCAATTTGTTGAATTCTTCTGCTCTCTTGAAGGTTACATGCAAGTTTCTTCCAGACCATATTCCTGAGGCACATAGGAGCTCACTAGGAGCCACTAGACATGAAACTCAACTCCTGATACAGGACACAGTCTGTCCTCTTAAATGGTGAACATAAGCTAGAAGCCAAGCAGACAGCAGTGCCCAGCTGCCAGGAGCCTAAAGCACAGAAAGAACATTTGCAGGATCTCCCATCCTGCAGAAGTCAAGAAGAGGTGCAGATACAAAGGTAATTTGATTAACGCAGCATTTTGTAAGGTAAAAACATTTCTTGTTAAACTCCAGTGGCTTTAAGACATTATTGGAAACATGACACTGCTTCTTGCTTACAGTTAACTGGGCCATTCCTTAATAAAATGACAAGAAGATTTATCAAAAAGAGAAATCTCCAAAGGACTTGATAAACTCTTTTCTATTCCTCCTCAATTACAACATGCCATGGTAACCACAGGAAGCACCTACAAATGCTACAGATGTTTTAAGGGGATAAATGGTCTCATAGATAAAAGGTCACAGGTCCCAGTTCTTCATGAGCATGGCAGCAGCACAGCCTGAGAACCACCATCAGGAAACCAAGAGCAGCAGAAAGAAAACCCTCTGCCAAAAAACACCAAGTTAGCCAGGACACAAATTCCTCCCAACTTAGAAAGAAAGCAGAAAGAACTGATCAGCGCAACCGGCTCGCAGACAGACCAGCCAAGTGTGAGTCAGACTGACCAACGAGGATGCCACGTTCTCCAGATGGCCCTGCCTGACCACAAAGGCTCCGCTGGTCTGTGGGATGGAGCACAACACCCAGACCTGCCGGGAGCCTGCCAAGAGGACAGTGCTGCCCTGGGGGATGCAATCCAAGAGGAGCAGGAAGGCCAAGAGTCACGGCAGCGCCTCTGGGACCAGCAGTGCAGCCATACACTGTTGTGGTGGTGTCTGAAGTTTGTTTCCAGCCCTGTCATGGGAAATGTGATGGGCCAGAGAGCTGGAAAACGTCATGGTTAGATTGGAGTTACAGCACAGATCTGTGTGGTCCATCACACTGCAATATGGAAGGGAGACACTACTCCAAAAAGTATGAATGGACTTAGGCAGCATACCCCAAGAAACACCTCCATCCAATGTTAGCTACATCAGAGCCCAGTGCAGCAACCTTCACTTCTCAAGCCACTCACACCCATCCAACAGCTGAAGCACTCACATGGGACTTCTGACTTTCTCCAAATAAAACCAAAAATGGTTAATTGTCAAAGACAATATCCTCAGCACAGAAGAGGAGGTTCAGGCTGGACAATGCAAACGCGTTTCAGATTTTAATGCTGTACAAATAAGCTGCAAAATGCATCTCAATTCTCACAGTTGAAACTGGCGTTCATTTCTCCAGATTTCCATTTGCTGTCCTGCCAGCTCTTCTGGCCAAGAAGCCTGTAATTCAAAGAGTACCATTGTCATTCTGTCCCGTTTCCGTAACATGCAATTTGAAATCAGGGCTGGGGGAGGGAGGAAGGGACCAGAGGAGGCTGAAACTCAAATCCAGATAGTTCAATCTGCTAACGTGATTTTAAATCCCTGTCTTGTGGTACCAATTACAGCCCCTCAAACATCTGCTTTAGCAAAGGGTTCCAAGTTCAAACACATTTCCTCTGTCCTACAGATGTTCTCCGTCACTGATCTGTTTCAGGCCAAGGCTGCTGCACACCATGACTGTGAGGGAACCTGGGCAAACTGGTGTCAAACCACAGGTGCCACACAGAGCACCTTTCTCACCTCCCTAGACAGGCAAGGAAAAAAACCTGACACTTAAGAAAAGCATATTTAGTTTAGTAAGCAGCTTCAGTGAACATTCCTGCTACACTGTGAAGAACTATTTCAGATGCAAGAAGGAAAACCACCTTCCTGCCCCATCAGGCTGCCTGGCGAGGGTGAGAGAGGTACCTGCAGTCCCGATGTCCCCAGCA
This sequence comes from Chaetura pelagica, assembly GCF_000747805.2. Classification (NCBI taxonomy): domain Eukaryota; kingdom Metazoa; phylum Chordata; class Aves; order Apodiformes; family Apodidae; genus Chaetura; species Chaetura pelagica. Next base: position 408,595 of record NW_009953068.1, read on the forward strand.
CTCCCAGGGCAACTCTCTGCCCACCTGACAGGGAGAATCTCACCCTGACATGTCTGGGTCAAGACTGACTTGGGGCAGGGACCTGCAGCTGGCTGCTTGCAACTGGGAAACTTGTTTTCAGTAAGAGACATGAAGAATTCCAGCCTGCATCTGATGACCTTTAAGCTTTACTTACCTGTTGGCTTGACAGTCATGTTACTGCACGTGCAGCCCACACTTCCAGCCCTTTGAGAGCCCTCGTGGAATTTGCAGCAGTTCTGGAGGAGTCCAGCCAAAACAACAGGCAGTATTATGCCAAGATAAGCCCCAGCTTGTTTCTATAGGATCTTTCATAGTGCTTAAGAATTCACCTAGTAGACCAGAAGATCAGAGTGGCAACCACTACAGGAGAAGAACAAAAAACCCTTCCCCCTGAAGAAACATCAGGGAGCAAAGTGAAGAGTACAGAGATAGCACATGTGCCTCAGAAATAGAAGGGCAAACCAGGGTAGCCCACCTTAAAACACCACACAGAACTTGACCAGATGGCTGCAGGAAGCAGCAGTGGCAGGAAGGAGATGCTGGAAGGCACAAGGACACTCAGCTACAAGTGTTTGGTGCCCACACTTCATGCTGTGCTAAAGCAGAAGTCTATATTGCTGAAGTGTGTCTGGCAACTCCTGTTAGCTAAGCTGGCTCAGGATTTTTTCCTGTGCTGCAAACTGATCTCAGCAGATCCAAAAATGAAGATAAACCTTAAAAAAAAATAACACCCAAACCCCTGAAAACTCAAAATAAATTAAAAAAATGTAATCCACCTCCTGGTCTGAACAAGACAGCTTTGTGCCTGTTTACTCCAGGCTCCAAGATACAGTATAATTAATGTAAGTACTGCAGTAAGAAATTAGCAGCTGAAAAGCTGAGTGCAGGAACAGCCATTTATTCACACACACACACATTGTGCCACACATGCTGGTGCAGGTAGATGAACCACATGTACAAAACAACATGTACACTCAGTATCACATGCTAGAAGCAGCCAAGCACCTCCAAGACCCTGAGCAAAACCACTTAACCTCACATTTCCAATTTGGAAACAAGGGTATCAATCTGTTTCACCTGAGCAACTGCGAGAAACAAGTGTAAGGCTGATTGCCCAGCCCATGAGGAAAAGTGCCAAGTAAATGCCAAGCAGGTACCCCCAGTCAGTTGAGTGTTCAAGATTCCAGCATGAAGTAACAAACCGTGAGGTTTCTGTGTGTGTAAAGGAGAAAAAAAACCAGGAAAAGCAGCAATTTCAAGTGCTGAGCTGAGGCACTCAGCATGGAGCCTTTGCTGATGACTATCTCCCATATCAAGTGATTATCTGCCCAGTGCTGCCAGTCTGCCCAGTTCCTGAGGGACCCAGTGCTTCCTATGGTTTGAATTTGTTACTGCCTGCTAATCCCTGGTGGTGCTAATTATACCCATTATCAGTTTGTCTGACTGTGCCTGACCATGTCCAATATCCAAAGCTGCAGCACCGCAGGATGTCAAGTCCCTATCAGATTTGCAGGGGAAAAGGACGCTTCAAGATGGGGTGTTCCAGTACAGCAGGTTTATACATTTATGAGAGATAAACAATGGATTTTCAAGGACTCCAGAGCACAGTCTCTATGGCAACTATATGCAGAACCAGGGGGATGGAGGGGAAGTTCCCACATTTTTAAATACTGTGACCAGAGTGATTTGCACTCCTTTTTCCTGGGACTGCTTACATCAGGAGCTGCAGGTGAAATGTACTGCCCAGGTTCACACTTGGAGGCAAACAAGGTGCAGTTTTAGGCACACCATCCCTGCTCAGTGTTATGAGATCCTGCTCAGGTGCACTTGATATGACTGCAGAAATGGTTGCCTTCATACGCGGCAAAGAATTGTAGATCATTACAGATGGGTGCTTGTGCATTCACAGGTTACAGACAAAGATGCCATGGCCAGCAAAGATCTGGAGAGCCAGAGGGCAACCATGATCCCTCCTAAAAAGGAACCCTTGGCCTCAGGGGCAGCTCAGCAGTGCCCCAGATGAAAGCTGTGAGCTCCTCTCTGCACACCCAACCCACCAGGCTGGACCTTAATCACTTTATGTCAAATCCCACCACTGTTTTAATTTTATTTCCATTGCTTTTTTTTTTCAAATTAAATTATTAAAAGGGAAAACAGGAGAAAACTAATTATGATGGATTAAGAGGCCCAGCTCAATGTCAGAGAGTCTAACTGATCCAGCCACATGCAGCTTCTCCCAGGGAAAGCCAGACCTCAGAAGACATTACACACTCATAGCAAAAAGCATATTTCATTTATTGTTATAATCAATTAAATTGAGATAAGACAAAGCAAATAACGTAGCAGAAGTGAAGTAATAATGTTAAAGAAATGTGATTGTCCTTTCTCCAGTGCAAGTGATTCTACCTTCACATCTACCTCCTTTGTTAACAAAGCAGAAAAGGAAAAAGGAAAAATGGCCAAAGAGCCCATGTCTGTCTCTGCCATCTCTAAACCAAGGAGACCTCTTCTATGAATGAGCAGCACGAGAACATCAGCAGGCTGGCAGCCTTTGAAAGAACAACTGGGTTTCCTTCCCCTCAGGAGGAAGTAAGCAGCAGACACCATTTTCATTATTTCTCTGTCAAGTTCCTGACTCACAGAGCAGGATTTTAAAGCTTTTATGCTATTCCATTACAAAAGCCTCTTCCATTTCAGGAGGACTTTGTGACTTGTTATGAAGATGGCCTGCTTTAAAGAGATTACATCTACTTACTGGCATGAAGAACTGCATGGCAGAGGTGTAGAGTAAAATTACCCAGAACAGGGCCCAAACCTTCTACTTTCTGCTACATCTTTACCTCCATTCCCAGCCAGCCATTAATGCTGATCAGAGGCAAACCCATAGAGGCACACACACAACTAATGGCTGGTAATGCAACTAATGGCTGGTGTATCCCAGGAGGAGCCTTTCCAGACAGTTTGCTCCTCTGAGGACCAGCAGCAGCCTCACCAGCAGCAAGTCCTCCAGCCAGACCTGCTGGTGGGACCTCTGGAGCGTGTCACTGCTCTGCTGAGGAGAAATTCTAGTGTCACATCTGGTATTTTACATGTCGAACACCTACCTAAAACCATAAAAACATGACATAAAGTCATGTACTGAAAGATTATACCCTCAAAGTGAAACAAATAATCCATTTTTAGTATCATTACCCAGAGGAGGAAAAACAGAACAAAGCAATGTTTGAGCAAAGAAAGGGCCCAGCAGCCAATTGCCAACTATACTGGTACATTCAACACATTCAGAATAATCAGCTTTCACGAGTCACTTTGGCTCAACTGAACCTTTTTGCCCTAGTTTTGGCATGGTGTTCACCCCAGCAACCCCACCACCACCTGCATTGGTGCATGTGGTGACAAAAAAACCCACCAGTTCACATCCTGTCAACCCAAAGCCACCAACAATTCGAGTCTTGAACGTGTGGCTACATAACCAGGATGACTGTAAACTGAAGCTGTAAGCAGTTTCTAATCAGACAAATTTCAGAGCTAACAACCAGAATATAAGCAGACCAAAAATACTAGGTGGGGG